>NC_084953.1:24467704-24782042 GCF_949316205.1 Platichthys flesus
CATTTCACCTCTGTCCAAGAGTGAATGGTGTAATCCGTAAATAAAGCTAAGGTATTTATTTAATCTGCAGAACCACTTGATAAATGTGTTTCTTTGTTATATAAATTATTTGTGTTAATTTTCAAACAGGTTATTAAATTCAATTACTATTAGTTGGGGATATGAGTAGGTTTGACAGAAACCTGACTTCATCATTGCAGCAATCTGGCCCTGGAAATCAGTGTAGGGGTGTAAAGAGTGATTGATACACTGAGCTCACGGCTCCTCCCTCAAGTCCTGACACTGGATATGGTTGAGTTCAGAAAGTAACTGGTTGTAGTACTTCAATAACAATGGGAACTGTAAATGGAGGCGGTCCATGGGGAGTCTCAAGTTCTGCACCTTCTAAAGATGTTCTGTATGTGACATCTGTTTTATCTCACTTTGAGAATAAACAATGGCGTAGGCATAAAGAAAGCTTGCAGCATAATTCTGTGCTCCTCTGCAGCAAGCCACGGTGAGGTTGAGAAGGGCAATATGAACCCTGAGAGATTATGGAGAAAAACCTGCTGCAGTCTTTAAGCCACTGCATCAAAACAGTGCAGGAGGCTGGGTAAGTGTTGGCCTTGCTTTCGGGTATGATCCGGGAGGTTCAGTTTGAGAAATAGAACGACCAGATAGAAGGATTATCGGATGCCAAAACCCAGCAAAGTGCTTTATTACTATCAGAAAAAGTCGAAGAATAGGTGCTTGCATGTATTTCATTTTTGCACCTTAACAAATTCTGTCATGTTTTCGTAAGTGACAAGTTGAGTCCTAAGCATTTGTAAGCAATTTACAATTCTTGAATGTTATCCTTCAAAACACAGATGCCAAAAGTAAACCCAAATCGAATGTACCATGCAACCAAGTCAAAGTCCAGACCTAAAGAGAATCTACAGAGCTAAAACAAGTACAGTTATTATGAAGCTCCAGCCAGCAGAAGTTTGGCTTGTTTATTTTCAGACATCACTGAAGTGTAGAAAATGACCAGCCAGGTTGAAAGAGTGCAGCTCATTTTTCTCACATTGATGACGAGACATGTCTTCCTGTTTCCAGTCTTTATTGTAAGCCGCCTGCTTTGTGTTACATCTACAGACATGAGGGATTTTGACCTTTGCATTTAACAAAAAACACATTTTCCGTAAATTCTCTTTCGTTAAACTACTGTTTCCAAATTCAAGAGGGACCTTTGATTTTCTTAATGTTCACTTTTCTATTATGAACATGTTATGTTTTAGTCAAAGGTGGGGGAGTAGTTTTAAACAGGTTCTATTTCATTGTTATATCTCAATAATGTAGGACAACAAAGTAGACGTTACAGTTTTTTCCTATCGTTTTAGGCAATTTACCGAAACCAGTAGACCATGTGAACCAAACTGTGGTTACTTGCCCCTATGCTAGATACAAATGCTGGCAATGACGCCTTCTTCCAAATTTCATGGATACCTGCCCCAGTCAATGTTCACTACCGGCAAAACACTGTGGAACTACAGCATATTTTGCCAATGTTTAGATACTCTGTTCAAACAGTGAACTTTCTGTTCAAAACCTAACTTATCAGTAATTTAGATCACTGTAGATGGAAAGATGCTGCATTTGGACAGACAAATGAAGTTACATGTTTGAATAAGAAAAAATATTTAGTTTATAGTTTATTTATTTTATTTTACAGTAATTTAGATTTTTTTTTCCCCCTGTGCACCATAGTTCTTGGTGAATTGGCATGGAATTACTTTTTTTACGTAAAAGCAACACTACATACAATGATCTGTACAAAACACAGAGGATAAGTTTTGCAATGCAAAACACCTGGTGGTCATTTCAGCTAAAGACCTACTCAGGTGTTTTACATGTAATTTGTGCCTCGTTGAAAAAGGGTATTCTTTGGCATTTGCTTTGGACTTCTTTACGTAGTTGGTATAGGAAAATGGATGCAGCAAGAGAGGTAGACAGGCAGAATCTACCAACGTATGTAATTGTATGGGACAATGTGGCCTTTCACCACTCCCGGCAAGTCACAGGGTGGTTTGCGGCGCATCCTAGGATGATGTCACTCTCCTTTCCTCAACCCCATCGAGGAATTCTTTTCGGCGTGGAGATGGAAGGTCTATGACCACCGCCCTCAGGACCAAATGTCTCTATTAGAGGCAATGCCTGCTGGGTGTATGGACATAGTCCCAGAAGATATCCAGGCCTGGATAAGGCATTCCAAAAGATTGTATCCACGTTGTATGGCAAGAGAAACCAAACGTTGCGACGTAGATGAAAATTTGTGGCCAAATGCGGAGGATAGGAGGGATTAGCCCAATTCTGCACCACTGTTTGGCTACTGTAATAGACAGTATGTGCAGGTTTTGTGCATTGCATTTTTTGTTAGAACACATTTTTTGACTTTGTAATGTATTTTCTGTTTTGTGTAACACTTGCACTGTGACAAAATCTCCAAAAAGTAAAGCACAGTGAAAAAAACTGTTGTGTTTGTGATTTGTTTCTGTATCATATATTACGTACTTACTGTATGTAATTTGCATTACAAAAACTGAAAATTGTTATTCTCAGTTTCTCATAAAACACTTACAGTATTTACTGTATTTACAATTACAGTACATTTACCACACTCAATTGTGACATCTTTTGTGGGAGGTAAACCGACATATGAACACTGTCAGCAGATACTTGGCTTGGATTGTCATACTGTAATATTACAAACTTTATTACTGTAGTCCAAAGAAGTGTTTGTCTGTGTTTTTTCTCTTTTTTTCAATGCAACACTACAGGAAATCTATGCCAAACTGGAGGACACAGCAACATTTTATGTATGCAATTGGCAATGCTTCAAGATGTTAGTGTTTTTTAGGTCATAGTGTTCTGAGAGGAAACATGTGTTAAGTTATGGCAGCATTGTTTGTGATGTGTTTGTTGTAGTGCATTTTGCACCAAAGGTTAACAGATATGCAGAGGTGTGTGTCTCTAAAGCCCACTGTGTTAAGTGATAGGGAAAAGTGACCATAGTATGGGTACATGACCGAAAACGATAGGAAAAAACTGTAAGTAAAGTCTGACTGAACAGAAGATGACTCACGTACAGTGGACTCTCTTTTTTGCATCTGTAAACTGAACAGTAAAGGGCAGTTTTTTGAAACAGCACAAACTGCCATGACAATGATGATTGTCCATGTATGGGAGATATAAAGTGTGTTATATATTCAGTCTGACAGAATAAATGTGCTTTCAAATTTGAGATTGAAAACAAAGACAGAGAGAAACATAGCATCGATATTAACTTTAAAAGAATTAATAGCAGAACCGAGGGTGGAGCAGTGCATGAGGTGACTATTCCATCCTCGTTCCTCAGCCTCCTGGCAGTGCATGTCTTTTTCACTTGTGTCCCTGTTGCAATGATACTGTCGTCAGGCCCACCGTGGATCAATATTGCTCGCCTTTAATAGGCCTTTCATTAGCAGCACATCAATAACCTCCCAGCAAAGGACAGCCACTCGATGCCCAGCTCCCACAATGTTTTGGCAGGAGTAAAAGTTGAGAGGGTTGAAATGAGGTGATGATAATGCATTAAAAACATCTGGCAAATTCCAGAGTAAGATTCACAGAAGCTGGATAACTAATTTAATGAGATTTTGCATGAAAGGAGAATAATACTTTGCTTACTGTTAAGCCTGGTTTTGAGCTTTGCTGCAGCCGAAGACACTTAATATGAACAGAGAGAACGAGATGAGAGTCTGTATGAAAGCTCAGGAGTCTGATTAGGATTTCTCATCATCCAGAGGGCTCCTTATCATGCTGACTGAAGTATAGTTTAAAGGACATTTTGTAAATTTTTGAATTGCAGCTGGTCATTTTCCTTTACCGAGTGCATGTCAAATTATTGGGTAAAAAGTTGAATAATTTGTCCTTCAGCTTAGGTTTCTCAGATTTTCCACTCAGCATGGCTCATCTCCACTAAATGGTGCTGAAGGCTGTAAAGATAATGATATAGCATGTGGTGAGGGGCCCCTCAAGTTTTCAACGACAAATATATCTACATCAACATGTCAGTTTTTTTTTTAGCTGTATGATGACATGGATTCAGGGATGTGATCTTACCCTCTTAAATGTGTGAATGTCAATGTATTCTGTGAAAGAGGCCCTTGGCCATTTTTCAATGATCACCTTGCAAAAACTCCGGGGCTCTAACAAGCTACAGTGCTGATTGCCAAGGGTTGCAATTGGCCAATTTCCTGCTGACTGGAATATTAAGTAACAGCACATACAGACAGACTTGAGCTGGAGTGTTAAATTATTCATCTTTATCTGTGTCTTTTTGTAACAAATTATTTTCGTCGATTTAAACCAACATTTGGCTTACTTGAGGGTATCAAGAAGAGCCCTGAGGGCAAGCTACAAGTACAAATATAAAGCCAAACAACCTAAAGACAGGAACAAATAAATAACTGAGAAGAGCTACAGAGGCTGAGGCAGAGATGATGTGCAGCGGTCAGCCTGCCAAGCTGGTTGTGGACTGCCAGTACCTGGTTTCTCATTTATACGCCACGAGGCATGAATATACAGAGACGCTCACAATTTTAAACAAACTGGAGGGGGGCACATTCAGGGGATCTGACTCAATCTTCAACCTGCAGTGTCTGAAGGTGTCAGCGCTTCAAATGAAAATGTCAGTGTGCAGTCCAAAAATGATAATGAATTAAGAGAGAGAGACAGAGAGAGAGACAGACAGAGAGAGAGAGAGAGGGGGGGGGGTTGCTATGGCCATAAAATGTGATACTGTAAGGTAGACATGATGAGCTACAGTCAGACTGCCAAGCCAGCCACATATCACGCCAACAGCGGAGGAGGCTTGTCTGTCCTTATACACCAGTAGGCATGAAAATGATAATCTTTTAAGTATACAACTACATCCTGGGCCAACAGTGGAGGAGCCTGCTTCTAACTTCCAATATTACTGTGGTCATATTCATTTAATTTGTAATGGATTAATAACACATATCAAGCAGATTCTATTGGACTTTGCGACTACAATTTTTCGATCTTTAGTTAATATTTTAATGTAATCTGAATACATGTGAAGTAGGGTACTGTTTGTGACCTTTCACTGCTGGAGTCATGACTTACATGTAATTGTGAACGACCTAGATCTTGATTGCCGTAATTAAGAACCTATTTAAATTAAAAAAGGTACATGCAGAACCTCGTTGACCTTTTCAATGCATCTCACTTTAATAACACACTGAGAGTAGCATTAGGCTCTGAGAGCAGCTAATTAACAAGCTGATTAAAAAAAAGGTGAGTGTGTTTTCAGTTGGCAGTGGTTCATAATGGCGCTTTGACATCTGGTGTCGAAGTGCGAGTCGCCCCAGTCATGCATGGGTTTCAGTCAACTGAATGTGTTGTAACAAGCCTGACACCACTGACCCACCAAAGCAAACTGCCTCAGTGGAGCAAAGCAGCGGCTGAATCTAATGTGCACGTTTCCTGTATAAGCAGCAGAAAACTGCCAATAGTGATTTTCTGTGCAGTTGTAGTTGAGGACAGATTTTTTAAGTCTGCAAAGCCCCACCACAACCAACCAACACCCTTAGTACTCCAATAAAATGAAAAGTGAACATGATGTGGAGCGATTGCTGGACTGAAGCGAGTCGCAGGTTTCTGCAGTTACATAATCCTCATGCATTAAAATGAAGGTGAGCCAACAGCTGCCTGAGAAGCAAATAAATATGTTCTCCAAACCTTAAAATAAGACATACTAAAGAACTGTATCAGAAATATAAATTAAAAATCATCTAAGGATGAAAGGCTGGTTGAGAGATTCTGAGCAAAAATCCCCAGTTACACACTGAATCCTTCAAAACGAACCACTCTAATCATCTGCTTTTTCTGACTATTTTAAGCAGGTACTTGTGAGTGTTTCGCAGCTTTCTAAGTATGAGCAAAGCTTGAGAGGTTTAGGTAATGGACAACACCAACAACACAGTCAATTCTGGGAAATATAAAGAGACAGCTGTATGCACGGCTACACACTGCAGTCACAGTGCTGAACCAGAGTATCTGAGCGGGAAATGTCTCTGCGTATTAAAGACGGCTCAAGTATCTCCAGCCCCTATTGTACTGGAAAACCTTTGTCCCGGCTCCTTGATGGGGATCTAAGATGGTGAATACATTGTGTGTGTGTGTGTGTGTGTGCGTGTGTGTGTGCGTGTGCAAGCGGATTATCAAACTTTCACATTTGGAAACAAGCAGTGTGTTGGAGTTAGAGCGTTGTCACATACAGCTCGGTTGCTGGTAACAGGAGTCCACTCAGGCACCCCCACCTGTGCGCACACAACCCCCCCCCCCACACACACACACACCTACAAACACACCGATAACTCGAACCCCAGAGCAACATTCCCACACTGTATACCGGCTGCTGATGTGAGGTGAATCAACAGCTCAGCTAATGGTGCGGGAGTTCAGTGACAGCACTTGTACTCGCAGTGAGAGAGGAGACACAGGGACACATTCAGCACGGCACAGCTAATCACCATTAAAGGCTTATGAGAGAAAGGTACAGGAACAGGACGAAGGGAAAGAGAGGGAGGGTGGGAAGGAGAGACGGGAAGAAAAAGGCGGGGAGACGGACAATAGGAGAAAGTTACAATGGGGCATCTGTTCCAGTGTTGAGCTAAGCCTACAGCAGCAGAGAGCAGGCCGTTTCTTTGAAGAACCTGCCTGACCTTACATGCACGATTTGAATAAATAAGAGCTACTTACTGTACTTCCTGTTGGGTTACTGGTTACAAATCTTCCGTGCCTGCAAGAAAGGATCAAATCAAAATTAGAGACTGACTTAGAGCCAATTTCCCCGATATAAAAGAATAGAAATAGGACATTCTTATCATTTCTGTCCTTTTACTCATACCAGCAAATGAGTAAAACTTTATCTCACTGTTCCTAGCCATTCTCATGTTAAAACGAAGTGGGCCATGTTTATCAAAGATCTAAACTGTTTTCACATTTCTGATCCAATTGTTTGGTTCAGTTTTCTCTAACAGGAAAAAAATATTCCCCATCCTTAATCCATGGATTACTTGCATCGTCCATAATTAACCCAGACTCAACAAGACTAATTTGTATTTGCAAATTGCTCTGAACCCTTTCAATTAATTTTAAAGGGCGTAATCGATAGTTTCTTCTAGCCAGGATGCGTCGAAACAGGAAGTGAGCAAGACCTATCTGCGAGAATAAATAAGTCAGGGGTAGGTATGGTTTCCAACCTACACTTTACTCATTTGTTCTATAACTTGGGTTCTTTTCTTCTTTTCCCCTATAATTTGTACAGTCATTTTTAAGATTACTCTGCTGAACCGAGCCCCTACAGCTTCCAAACCAGCTCAGCCAGGTCTTCAAACGTTACACTTTTAGCTAATTGCTCCTTTCTCGTATGATTATGGTCTGTTTAGACTTCATGTTGGATGAGACTATTATGAGCCAAGTGAATGAGCTCCTAGTCAGCTCACACAAAACATAAGAAATCTTTAAAAGAGGGATGTGACAGAACATGGTGAGTAGAAAGTGTTTGACTTTCAGGTACATTATAACATTTCACAGGGTCCTAGCTACCACATACATGAGAAGGAAGTGGTATTTCTTTACAGTGTCATCAAAAGACATCACTGGTTTTGAAATTAATGCTAGTCATAAATATTATTAGAGAGACATCAACTTTGATGTTGAAAATGACTTCTACAGTAGTAATGTAAGTTAATGTAAATAATAAATGACAACCAGTTATGCTGAACAGTGTTTGCTTCATATATGGATTCACTTTGTAGCTCTGAAATATTAAGGTGGATGTTTTATAGTTCATGTGCACTCTGTCCTCTTTGGTCCCATCTTCTAAGAACTCTGTCACATTGAAATGTTTAATTAATTGAAGTTTTCATGGAGCTGTGAGCCCAGATCTTTTCTCTCAAGTTTGTTTCTTGGTCCCACATCTGGGATAGGTTCTGATAGTACGTTAGGTTCTTTCTTCTCATTTCATTTGACCTTACACACATATACAGCCATTACATTACAATATGAGCCCATAATGACATAAGTTATCTACAGTGGTAAGTGAATATTGCTCAGTAGGTGGCACTCATCCCTTCATCCCTGAATGTCTGAGTTTACCTCATTGCAATGAATCTCACGATATCCCGACGGGGCTGGAAATTAAGACAGACAATGGTTGATTGGTCACTCAAGATAAAACGCTTTGACTGATGCTAAATTAGGAGCATTACCAGAGGGCTCAGAAAATAATTCAAAGCACTGAGACACCGTTGATTTAATTCAGGCGACATGAACTCTGCGGGAGACGGCTGTGCTTTGAAATTCGATATTCTAAAGCTGTCCCGGAATAACAGCGGCCATTGCGTTAAATTTGAACAGAAAATATTAGTCGTGTGATGTGCAAAGATCACATTGCTTCCTGATCTGGCTGCCATTAATTGGACCTGACTGCAACCATGACCAGTGTGCACAGCATTTAATGTGAAATGACAAAATATTACAGGCGGCACTCTCAAATGTCTGCAATTTTCCCCAGTGCAGCTTGCATGCCTTTGTATGCCTGCAGCGATGGAGTAACTCATGTATGGATTAGGTGGCAAAAAATGCACACATGAGAGACTGAGCTGGAGCTTACCAAATGATGTGACACGGAATTGATGTTGATACAACAGCCTGCAGCCATGTTGAAACCTGGGTAAATACAGTGACGCAACAGTTGAGACAACGTCCACAGATATCTCTATCAACACATTTTAAAACTCACGATCCAATTTGCTGTTCAAGATTTTTCAGCAGTTTCAGAACCCCTAATTCCCTTTAACGGGTATATTTGGAAGGGAACACTCAATGTTGATATGACTGCATCACATCATTTCTGCAGATTTGTCAGATGCACATTAATGCTGAGAATATCCGGCCAGCTGGTGAGGATATTTGTTTTGTGGCAAGAAAGATTATTATAATTGAAGCAGCTTACCTTAACCCCTAATCCAACAATTGCCATAAAGGGATGAACTACTAATAGACGGAACATGGCATTCAAACCATGATTGATTGGTATAAAGGGGCCAGAATGTGACAAGAAAACATCAGACAAACAGCAGTAGTCTGAACTGTTGAAACGAGACCGGTCGGCTCTATAGATGTCTGCTGTTGACATTCAATACAAGCATCCCAGAAACACGATTGACACTGGACTGACTCATCCTCTCCTGATACACCGGTGACTGGAAATCATTGCTATTATAACATAACAAAGGAGGGATCATCGTCTGAGAAAAATGAACTAGCGAGTGAACACTCAGATCTCAAAGTCATTGTGTTTGATGAGGGAAAAACAGGGATGTGTAAAGACCTGTGCGACTTTGAAAAAGCCTTTATAGTTAAGGGCAGATGTTTAATTCCCTAGCATGGCAAGCAGGGCACCAGTGATGAGCACCTACCAGCACTGGTCAAAACAGGGACTTGCTCTGGGCTAAAGCATGAACAGGCACATCATAGGTGTGTGATAGCACTAATGGCTGCACTGACTGCTCAGAACATAGAAAGGTTGCACACAATGGAACAGCTTTCTGAAGTCAATCGTGGCAGCACAATGGCAGCAGAAACAAACGTGATCTGCTTTCTTTGTTACCACATTGTCGGTGAGATCAGTAATAAGCAAACAAACACAAAGAAACTGGATTGTATAGCGTCTCAAGGGGTTTCCAGTGGCCTTAACACATCAAACATAAGACCCAAAGTGAGTGTTTATAAAGAGAGTGGCATTCGCTTGACAATAAAATACTAAATCTATACAATATTGATGGGTAAAGTTGTTCTGGGGGCATAAATCGAGACTAAAGTGAGTACAAAAGTTTAAAAATAAATAGTATACATGAAAACTTGTTTGTGTCAAATGGTAACTTGAGTCCAGATGCACTGTAACCTCCCCTCCTTGACTGCTTAATTACAGACTCCTGCCTGTTTCCAGCTGAGTCTGCTCCTCCTCATTTCCTCTTGTCTAACTTACGTGCAAAGCACAGGTATTAGCATTTTAAAGACACAGGGGTCATTTCACAAAATGTCCTTAAGTGGGAAAAGTTAAAGAGAAAATAAAAGGAGATCGACAGGCTGAGTTGAGAAATCTAAAGGACAGGACATCTGGGAGAAACAGAAGCCTTCGTCTTCCTGAAACCCTCCAGCACAAACTCACCAAGTGTAATTAAATACAAAAAAAACATTATCTCGCAATAAGGAAATCATCTGATCTGACGTTAGTTAAAACCCATTCAGTCCGAATGAGACCCCTCTGGTTTCCAGATGGCAATCCATTCAAGACCAAGCCCTGATGTTGCTCGTATAAAACAATATGTACCGCATGAGTCATTTCACTGTACATATGAATCATGCTGAGTCGGTGGCTTCGTGCTCAAAGGTAAAAAGTTGTAAGTGCGTTAGTGGCTCATCTGTCTTCCGCAAGAAGGACCTCCCACGACTTTGTCTGGGTTATTGAAGAAAACAAGGAGGTGTCTAGACAAGGAACTGGTAAAACCATTTATTTTTTATTTATTTGCCACATAGCCCTGAATCAGAAGTGGTTTTGTATTGCATCTCCCTTTTCTCTGCTCAAGTCTCTGAACCGAGCAAGAAGCCTACTCACCAAATGCCTGTGGTGTTACGTTGTCTCTGCACAAATTTGGGAACCTCTGTCTGAGACTTTTTTCAACCAAAAAAGCACATTTCATTGACCATTGATGTATGTATGTTAAAGCAATGATCAACTGTTGCAGAACCCTTACTCACACATAGAGGTTGCATCTTTACAGTAGGTGTTACAGCAGTGTTGTCTGGATTTATCATCATTCAGATAGTGATCATCCGTTTCTGCTCACTTTCATTCAATTTTATCTAATGGTATTTCTGAAGCGCCTCTGTTTAGATTAGTATTATTATTCCATGATCCAATTTTCTGACCAACAATAAGATGCATTGCACATGGGAGTGAATTTGCATCAAATTGGAGATGCATCCACATAACGTCTCTGTTGATAGTGCTGTCACACTCTTCCTCCAACGCTTCCTTGTAAACAATCCTCCCTTGTCATCTCTCTAAATGACAAAATGGATTATGGATTGAAGTGACAGCTAGATGACATGTGAAACAATGAATGTTAAATAGGAGATGAGAATTTTCCTATGGTAAAACTGTCTGTGTTGACTCGGGGAGAAAATCATGGCTGACTGTGCTGCAGTCAGTCTGTGGAGCACCATTGTGCATGCGCCTCCTGCTGAGTCTGCTGTGTTTAAAAAAGCTGCATCCACATCATTAATAATGCAAGTCCTGGTCAGACAGGTGAGTGTTGGTGTGTGTGTGTGTGTGTGTGTTTTTGTTTGTGTTTGTGTGTGTGTTTGCCAGTTATCGCCCACATATCATCGATCTGGCTGTATGTGCATATGTCAGAGGCTGTGTATACTCAAGGAAGCGTGTACACACAACACATGAGGTCGCTAGTGTGTGGTGGTGTACCCACGTGAATAAGCTCCCTAGTGTGTGTGTGTGTGTGTGTGTGTACGTGTGTGTGTTTATGTGTGCGCTCCAGGGGCTTGTATGAATGTCAGGTGGAACGAGCAAGTGGCTGCCGTTTCTGCTGCTGCTGCCGCCAGTGACACTGCTGTGGTCTCCACGGTAACCCTCGTTTTAAAGCCTGGTATGCTACTCCGCGGAGGAGGCACTGAGGTAGATCGGCATTATGGGATGTTGGGCTGCAGGGTAAATAGGCATCGTATTGGAAGAGCAGCGACTGATCAGAGCCTCTTTTTTAAAATTCGACCATTTACATATTGCATTAAATCACAACTTAACCACACAAATGACGCACATTTATACATAAATTGCACAGCATCTTACACACACACACACACATGCATCTCATGTTTGGTCTTTCTGTGCATCGTGTTTGCTTATTTTTCATTGGCAGCTACCTTGTTTTTCTGTTTGTTATTTTCTTTTCTGGTATCTGGTGTGATGTGACTCATTGATTACACAGAACAGGGAATCTCCTGTAAAACATGTCTGAAGGGCCTTTCTCGCTGGCGTAATTAAAATTTTTAATTGTATTCGGTTTAGGTGTCTGAGTTCCAGACTGCAATAAACATAGTAAAGCTCTGTCTGGTATTGAGCCGCTGCTTTGGATGATACTTTTCCCTGGGGAACCCACTGAGCATGCAGTCTTGCAGAGTTTAACAATAAGCCTGTTTAAGAAGTAGGCCGACAGTAAGAAATAAGAGTATAAGGTGCAACAAGTGTAAGACAAATAAGATAAATGATTCTACATCAGCTTTACTCAAGTGCTGAAGGACTTAAATATTGGAAATATTGCAAATTTTTACGTATGATGACTATATGTATACATGCATAATATGAATGTTGATTAATCTGTCTGTTCATTTTTTTTGTATTTCAAAAGTCTCAAATATGTTTCTCAGACCGAGGTCGTTTTTTTCAGTCATTCAGCTCACGGATGAATTGTTTCAGCAAAGGCAGAGTTGTGATTCTGGCGCCAGGCAGGATACGAAACTGCTCTGGGGCACATGCAGGTCGGCAGCCTCAGGCGCCCCCTGCAGCAATTAGCATGTAATAATTAGTTTTAACCGCAAAACCGTAAAACCAACAAACCAATAACTACTGTGCTAAACAAAATAATTCTGAGTGTATTTGTGTGTCTGTCTGTGTCAATCAGTATTTACAATCTGGCCCAGTTCCACAACAATGCATGCCTCAATTCTAACGTACACATTCAAACATCTTTTAGCGATAGGCACTGCGTGGCGTTCTGGACAATTCTGTCGCCACGAGTGTCAAGCTACACAGGCTTTTGAAGGTGCTGGTCCATGTGGTGTTTGGCAGTTTGAGCGCTGCACCGGGACTGTTCCAATCACAAGCCGAGGCTGGCCAGGCGAGAGGCAGGAGCTGAGGGCTGGGATCACCTCTTCGGTGGGAGCCAATCGGAGTTGAGGACTCAGACATCTCGTTTGCATAACCAATAACACGGCAAGCAAGTAAGGGTTATCACATGGAGAGGAGACATAAGGACAGACAGCCGTAACAGAGACAAAGGCGCCGTGAACGAAATGAAGCAGTTTTCCTCTCTTTTTTTCTAGTCAAGGTCACTACATCACTGGCTCACTTAAAAACACTACCGCACATTATATCACACAGCATAGTGAATAACAAGGTCCTGGTGAGGGATTAAAACAAAGTGGGAAATAGCCAGCAGTCCCAGAGCACATCAAAGAAAAAGCAGGGGCTGTCTGAGTACACACACACACACACACACACCCACACTGAGTCTGACTGTGCTGGAAATGCAGTTAAGCTTCTCTATCTTCAGAAGAAACTGGAATCAAACAATGCCTGTTGTACTTTATGTGTCCACCAGGTATTGTGCCACACACAAATTACAAATATAAATTTTCATCAAAAACGCTCTGTCTCATTCCCTCCTGCTCCGTGTGTGTATGTCTCTGTTTCTCTTGGCCTTTCCTCGGCTGGGGGCCCCTGGGATACAATGGGTTGCTATTTGAAGCACAGGACCTAGTTTCACCGCTACCATGGTCCCTGTCTTAGATGCACAATTTATAAAAGAATAGAAGGAGATGGCGAGAGAATGTGACACGGACAAGAGTTTTGGGACAGAATTTAAATTGTGAAAGGCACAGTTTGAGCAAACGTCCCCCCGGAACTGTCTATTTAAACAAACTGAAATCAGGACAATCAAATCCGACGGGAGGGCTTCTATTTTGCATGTTAGCTGATGGTTTGTCTTGTGATTAAATTTAATTAATGAACAAATCTATAATCTTTAACTGCTGGATTAATCTAACTGTTAAATGTATGTATTTTTGTTCTTTTAGACATGTGTCACAATTACTGAATGCAACATGACCACGTCATCGACAGTTCAGTGCCAGTTGGAAGCCTGTGCTGCAGGTCATTAGCTCTCTGTCCTTTCTTTCTAGTCTGCATCTTCACGATGTTCTCGGGCTGGGCAATTATCCATAAATAACCAACGTCTATAACCCTTAAACAAATTAATCTTGCCCATGTTGGTTAAATTGGTTAATACTATCCACAATGTGTGCATTCACAAACAAAGTTTGCAGCGGCAGCCCATGTACCTTGTACCAGGCCATATTACCCTGCTGCATGCCAAGGTAAAAGTTTGAAATAATCGTGATAGCGCTCTGCAGTCATATCGCCAAGCCCTATTATGTTTTATCCAAAGACGTGTGTTCCTACAGGTTTAAGGGTTGAGAACTTGATAATCAATGTTGGACCCTTGCCCTAAAAAAAAAAGCCTCTGTATGTTCTGAGATGCTGTATGGCGTTAAGTTGGTTATTGATGACGTGGGAGTAAGTTGAAAGCAAAGTGGACACATGGCTTTGTATTCCTTGTGCCAATTTCTGCCTCTACAATCAGCATTTTATGGCAGACCATGAACCTGTGCTGTCCACATGGTGAGCTTGTAAAGATATCATCACATTCAGACATGCTCTTCTGCAGAGCGCTGTTGGTGCAGTCTCCCCCGTCTGCATGCCGACGAGGTGTCCTTGGGTAAGACACTGAATTTCCCCCATAGATGCATTGTATGAATGTGTGTGTAAATGGCTGGATGGCAAAAAACTGTCCTGTAAAGTGCTCTGAGTGGTCATCAAGACTAGAAAAGTGCTCTATAAATAAATACCATTTACCATTCTCAAGCTATTCACCTCACAGCTTGTTATGACCCATGGTAATGCTTTGTTGTTTGGCCACCTATTGAAACTGTAGTAATCATGACTAAAGAAAAAAAAAAGAGTTATCTAACATAGTATAAAAAGTGACAAAAGCAGGAGTTTGAGGGTTTTCATTACTGTAACCATGACAATGAGCCTCATGAAAACCCTTTACTGTTTATTTAATGTGTAGAGTGATTAGTGCATGTGTTTTTTAGGGTGGAGGAATTGTAGTTTGCAGGTTTATTGGTGTATCTAATAAAGCTGTCACTGAGTTCTCATGCTCACCAGTGAATCTTCTACGCCATGAAAGGGGAAGGAGCTGAGAATGGGATGCTCCACTTGTGTCTAATGGAATTAGCACAGAGGCTTAAATGGCTGTGAATTAAATGCCAATGCACCACAGATGCATCCAGTGGACGTTAGGGGTTTAATAGAACCACATTCAATTCAGACTAGCTCTATTTTGGAATTATTAATCAGTCGAACCTCGTCATTGTATGATTGAGGAAAATGAAATGTGGCAGCAGCATATCAAATTGGTCTTGAGCCAATCCCAGCTGACATTGGGCGAGAGGTGGGTTACACCCTGTCAACCATACACACACACGCCTGTGGTCAATTGAGAGTCTCCAATTAACCTAACCCGATTCTGCATGTCCTTGGAGTGTGGGTAGAAGCCAGGAGAAAACCCATTCAGACAGAGGGAGAACACAGAAAGGCCCTGGCCAAGCTAGGATTCGAACTGGGAACCTTCTTGCTGTGAGGACAATGTCAACAATAACATGTATTTTATTTTGAATGTTTTATTTTCTATTTAGTCACATAAATGTGGAATATATTAAAATAGTTGGTCTCTTCATATTTTTGTATTCATTCTATGATGAAATCCACCTTCTTAAATGAAATACAACCCCAGTATACATCAATTCGATATTCTCTGCTGTTGATTAGAGAGTTGACAGATGCTAATCTGTCCTACTGCTTCTTTAACTGTCAACTAATCCAACAGGGAGAGTTTTTTCTATAGCAGTAACAGAATGATGATGATAATGATGTGGATGAGACGCAGGATATCAGGCTAATAATATCTACTCAAAACAAAAAATGTTTTAGTTGTGTCTAACATATCAACAAAACCTTTCACAAACACCAGCTAATGTTATTCACCTATTTGCTGTTTTGTCACACATTTATTTTCTCATTCTTCTGCAGCCGCAACACCACAATCTTGAATTTGCCCTCAGCCATCATCTAGCAGTGGATCTGTAAGAGAGCGCTCGCTCCAATCTATATGATCACTTAGTGCTGTAATTGTGCCACTGCGATGCAATCTCTTTTTGTGAATGGGTGAAGTGATGAAAAAACGGTCTACTCCCACCCTATGACATTAAGAATTTGCCACAGTGTCATTAGACACAAGCTGTAAACGCATGACGGAGGAGAGGAACGGAGCAGAAAGGAGAGGACAATGGCTGCAAAGATGGATTGGTGTGAAAGAGAGTGAGGGGAAGCGAGAGATGAGAGATGATACACAAAATAACAGAGGAGCAGGCAGGCAGGGGACAAGAGGAGGCATAAATATGCATTGTCTTTTGTAGAAGAGCTTTGACATTAGCTGCACACTACAGCTCAGACCCCACTGTCATTTGGCATGCTTTTTCTTCGTCTCCCTGCTCCCCACCCCCAGATCGTCCTTTTCAAACCTATTTCCTGTTTCTACACACACGCGCACACAGAGCCGTTCAAACAGGCGCATGCACCAGGCGTCCAGTGTTGTCAGTCTCTTGTGCGTCAAAACCAATATCAGCTCTCTCCAAATTAATTACCAGCCCTCGCCCCGGCCTGCCTCTGTAATAAGTCTCTCAGGGAACAGAAGTGATGGGCTATACTGTGTCCTCTCCCTCGCTCCACATGGACTGACAGCTATTTCCCCCTCAGCCGTTGTCTTTCAACTCCTAATACAATGCCCCCCATGCCCTCCCTACCCCTCAACACCACCAACACTACCCTGTCACCATCATGCCGTGTGGGGAGAGAGAATGAACCTGTGAAACAATCACTCCCTGAATTGGCTTTGTGTCAAGGAGAATTAAGTCATGTTCCATAATGGGGCCGGCACCGCAGAGAAAGCCCTCGCGTGCGATGAGCTCGCACAACGTATTTAGAAAACAACTTGTTGAAAATCAGCACGTGCGGATCAAATGTTGGGTCGCAGTGCGGCAGCATATTAATGCGATGAAACAGCTCAGATGGTTCAGGGTCTAGCCACGATGAGGCTTTGATCAGTCATCCCCCTGGCTATCTGCCCAACATGACTGTCAACGTGAAGAACACACTGTTACATAAACTGCAAACGGTAGCATAGGTTTGGATTCTCTCCAGAGCAATGTATATGGGCCTTACACGAGCTGCTTAGCTACCACATCTGAGGTCTTTAAGCTGCTTCTCAAATATAAAAACTGAGCTATAGGAAATATAAAATGAGCAACACTGTAACCTACATCTGAGACATAAAACCTAAGGGTCTGCAAGCTGCTATTGAACAATTAAAGCTAATGTATAATACTTTTAATGTATATGATGTGCAAGCTGGTTGTGTGGTGGGAAAAGTTGTCTTCCGCTGGCCTGGTTCTAAGATATGTGGAAGATCAGAAATCCATGGTATAAAAACCAAATCTCTATATAAAAAAATTAAATAACAGCTGTTACTTAAATGAATATATGTCATTGCTGAAACAAACTGCTCAGATTTTAATGAGTTATTCCTTGGGTCCTAGCCAAGAATAGAGTTTCAACCACCACCCTGCTCTTTCCTTCACACCCTTACTTTCCATCTGGATAAAAATAGAGCAGGATTTAGGGGCTTCAGGGACACACATCCTCCTGTGTTGGCAATGACGTTTGGCATTGGTTGTCGAAATTGAAGCCTGCACACTGGCTGTGAGGTGAAGAGAACTGCAGCCTGTTACCTTGATCACAAGTTAGAGAACTGAGGTCTGGAAGCTGGTTGAAATGTGTGAAAACTTGGGCTTTTGAGGTGTATAATACAGAGGTCTGAAAGCTACCTCTGAAGTTGTTTCTGAGGAGCAGTGAGGTCAATAAACAGAAGTCTCTAGGGTTCTTAAGTGTAAAACAGAAGCCCCCTAAAAAACGTTCAAACATGAAAAATGAAATCTGAAACCTGGTGCGACTCGAGGTACACAAGCCTGAATTTGAAGTTTTTTTTAACCCACAATTACACGTACACATTTCAGAATATCATCAGAAATAAATGCAAATGAAACAGCTTTATCTAACCAAAATATTTGAAGAAACTGTGCAAGGTAATTGGAAATGAAAGACATAAATGGGGAAAATTCGTATATCAATACATGCACTCTGAACTCTGATTGCAGCACCCTTGGCAACAATGATAACCTGTAAATGCTCTTGAAGGTTTGTACACATGTTAACTTGTAGTTTCGGCCAATTTTCCATCATCAAATCATTATTTTCCGATTGCTGAAAACTTGTACAATGCCATCTTGGATTTAGCTCAGGATTCTTTGTCAACATTATAAACACATTATTTTCCTTTTGTGTCCAATTATTGTTTGCCCCTTGATGTGTGCTTTAGTTTGTCATGCTGAAAGACTTAAGACCTTCATCTAACCTAGATCTCTGAAATGGGATAAAACATGTTGCTCTTGGTAATCTCCTGATTTCATTATTCTTTTCACACGCTCAGTAGCAACAAATAACTCCTACATCATGACAAATCCTCGTTCATGATTTACTATAGAATGGGTGCTGTTTTCCTCTCAATTCATTCACCTTTTAAACAACCTGATGATTGGCTATCATGATTATTGTTGCTCATCTATGAGAGATTTTTGCAAACACAATAGTGTCTTTCTTGCCTTTGCCCTTGACCCCTACTAGGTTTTGAATGTGGCTAAGGGTTGGGTTGAAACCACCAATTCAGATTGCTCAATGTCAGTCGGAAGTCTTGCGTTTAGTTTTTTGGTCCAGATTTCACATCAGCCTTGGCAGAGTTCTGTTACTGAGATTCTTAGCTTATGACGTTTAGCCTCACTACAGTGTCTTAACAGTCCCTTTGCAAGATTATGAACCTTTCAAACAGAGATTTAAAAATCTTTGGCTCCGAGACTTTGGAATACTGATGTTTGTTTTTAAGCATCTCTGAAATGCTCTACAAGAAAAGCTATCTTGTCTTTACCATAGTAACGGTACAGAAAAACAACTTGGATGATTCAGTTCAGGTGAACATTGGAAATGAAATACACGCAATTCTTCAGTGTTTATGACTTTTTTTTTATTTTGACTAAGAAACTGAATTCATTTAAAGGCTGCCAAAAATGTTCAGAGATGACGTATTTGTATCTCTTTGTTTTGTTCCTTGGACAAATTAACAAAAAAATGTGATATACAAAATTGGTTCATTATGGTTAAATTCATAAGATATCCTTTACTATGTAGTTGGAATTAAGGGTTGACAATAATTTTGGCTATGACTGCAATGTCAATGACTAAATTGTGTCTGGCTAATAGAAGCAGATCTAAGGCCTTTCAGCCCTCTAAAGTAAATAAAAGTATTTAGTTTGCAACTTATGGAGTCTGTATACTGTGTCTGTTTAAAAAAAATTGGTTTTCCAAGTGGGTTCTAAGGTTTGAAAACAGGTAAAAAAAATGGTTCTAAAGGAACAATATTAGAGCCCTGTTAACGTTGAGGTCTGGAAGCTGTGTCTCTAACATCACAGCTGATCTCTACATTGTTTCAAGTCTGCATGTTGGGGTGTTAGTCATAAAATGTCATAAAATTGCGGCTGTCTCTAAAGCCTGAGAAGAGGATTCAGCGGTATAAGAGGGGAGGTCTCTATGCCGCTGCTGATGAAGAAGGTTGGCCTAAGGCTGAATGCCAGTTACCCAACTTGGCTCTGTGGTCGAAAAACTGTTGGCAATTTGTGATTTTTCAACTGATACAAAATATATGTTTATACACATTTGTGACATCTACTGTCTGTAAGTCTGCAAACTGTTGCTGAAGAACATTTGTGGGTGTTTCGAAGTTAGCACTCAAAAACTGATCTACCCAGGATACATTCCCAGACAGCACTGGCAGTAGGCCATTAGGGTCAATTTGGGGTTCAGGACACTTTTGCACACAGAATATACCTTTTGGCTACTGGGTGACTCACTCTACATCCTAAGCCATAGGTGCTCCAATTTAATGTGTCTTTTATTATTTGCAAATCAAATCCACTTGAGTTCCGGAAGACTCCACACATTTCCAGACTTCTGGTGTAGATTAAGGGAAGATAACCAACTGCCCTTCGATCGCGCTGTGCTTTGTGATTGGATTATCCCTGTGTAATCAGATTGAAATGTAAAGACGGGGCCAATATCTGTACTTGTAACTTAGGCATTATGCACAGTGCAGTTAATGAGTGCTAGGTGCTACATCTGTGCACAGATATTATCAAAAATACTTTCATAGCATTTTCTGTCTCTTAATCACTCAATTTGTTCACAGACCTCTATAATTTAATTAATTACAAGACATCCTTTCTTAAAATGACTAGAACATCTCAAGCCGATCCATTTTACAGGTTAACAGAGGTTAATCTACATCTACTACCTTTGGAATTATCCGTCATCAGTTAAAAAGCCTTAAATGTTATTGACCCCCTTTTAAGCCCATAAAAGTCAAGTTACATCAGGTAATTGGCAGCAGTCATGTTTGAGGTGAATGAAGTCACAGTGGCATCTCAGGAATGGCTCTACTGAGATGCACTGCCAATGACTCTGAAGGGATGGTAAAAGCAAATGAACACATCCCATTATAGACACACCATTATCCAAGTATTTCTCTATTTACTCTACAGTAACACTCCAAGAAAGATGAATGAAACAAAATGAGTATTTCTTTTTTTATTAACTATAAAATTGGTTTCTTTTTGTCCATCTAAGCCGGTAACAGGGGGACTCGAGTGGCAGTACAGGGGGAGCCGTTCCTCACTCTAATCCGCATGTAGCAGCGGCAAGGATTTCCAATACTCCATAAATTCCCTAGCTTATCTCCAGACAGTGACTAGTAAATGGTAAGCAATGCTATCAATCATGGAGCTCCCTGCTGTGTGATTCATAGCACTGTGTTTCCATTTAAAACTCCCCCGGGGCGGAGGCAAGAAGAGAGGAGCAAGTCTCTAGGCATCAAATTCCCCACAACAATCGATATGTGGAGCTCAAACAACCCATGCCTCAGCCTGCCCAGGGAAAATAAATGTATTAAGGTAAGGAAATGCATTAAAGATAAGGGAAAATGTATTGGGTGAAAGAAGAATAATCGGGGCTGAGGTATCAGAAGCTACATATGGTAACATGTGGACACTCAGATGCCTGTAAGAAAGGCCAGAGTGGAACAGCTTTGCAACACGGAGACACTAATGGTACATTTGTTCAAAGACAGACAAGCTCAGGTCTTCTCGAGATGTGCGGACACAGACTGATGTAGAGTATATTACCCAAGTGTCAGCTGGTCAGTGATCGGCCATGTCCCAGTTGCATGTAGATGCCCCAGACAAGTGTATTCTAAGCAACGCACAGTCACCTCAGACGAGTTGATTGCCTTTGCTAAGGAGGTTATGTTTTTTTCAGTGTTTTTTTCTCTTTTTTGTCTGTTACTTAGTTAGCAGGATTATGCAAAAAGCTACTGAACTGATTCTATTTAAATGTATGGAGGAGTGGGGCATGACCACAGGAAGAACCCGTTCGATCTTGGAAGGGTGATAGGGCAGTATTATGTAGAAGCACTCCTGACAGAAATCACATCTTAAAGGGTTCTTGAAGACTTACTTAAACTTCTGTCAGACTGGATGGTAAGTCTCTGGGAACTGACATCTTCATTGTCTCTCCACTGATGCTCTAAGAGTTTCAGTGTTGTCCACTCAACAACAATCAGAGACTTGTCCTGGAGACACTTCAGTGTTGTCTTGGCTGATGGTCCTTGTCACTAGTCGGAGATATTGCTTCTTCAAGGGCCTCTTTGTACTTTGCTGTTTTCATCCCACCCTAACACTGACCAGTTTCCCTGCTGCCACCACCACTAAGAAGAATACAAAGAATAGTTTTTCATAAAAGAGGGATGTCTATTTTAGCGTATCATTTGACTGTGGAATGATGGACAAACTTGCATATTCATCATATTAAATACAACACAGTAAAATGTGAAAAAGGTGAAGGAGTTGGAATTCTTTCTGAAGCGACAACATGTGACTCACTGTTACTAATACCTATGGGCCGCCTATCTACTTGACTTGCACATTATTTGAAGAATGATGGTTTAATAAAAAACTGTTTTTACTTTTTTTCAAATGGCCTCCAAATGTAGGTTGCTGAGGCAGCACATACGCAAAGATTTAATTCACTGAGGCTCATGAGCTGCTACATTCTCCATAAACTGTATCATGCAATTTATTAATCCCGGTTCCCTAAACAAAAAGACACATGCAAGATATATAAAGGAGACAGGAAGTATTATATGGCTGCAGAACATAGAGATATATTTTCTCGCCTGTGCCGATATAGACTTTTGTCAAAACAATTATATATCAGCAGCAGCAGACAGCTATCTCAACAGCCTTTTTTCTATGTGCACCAATGAATCACCAGTAAATTGCATCCCAACATGGATATTTGTGTTAAAGCTGGGTGTGAATCATACGAATCTGCAACCTTTTCTATTCAGGATCATTGTTCTTGAGTTTTAATACAGGAATACTTTAAGTAATAAGGAATAATGTTAATATAGACACAATATACAGTAGATTCAATTTATAGTTTTAGTGCACATATTGGCTGGTGCTGCTCCCACCTGGTAAAGGCATGATGATAGTGTACTAGAAAATATTGATATATTAATGAACTTTATTTTTGTCTACTTTAATCTAATAGTTCAACCAGTTACATGTATTCACTGCACATTTAATGGCTTACTTTTACGTCAGTACATTTTAACACTTTACTTTTCCTGTACACTTCTCATTGTATATTTGACAATTCTGCAATTCACTATTTACAACTATAATAATGATTTCTATGGATCTAATGTATTGTTTAACCTACTTTTATTATCTTAAACCTGACAGAGGATGATTTCCAGTTCTCTGGCGTATCTGACAGACCTTGGGTTGGATCAGGAGGCCAAAGAGATTCAGACTTGAGGAAGGTATATAGAATATCTTTGTGAAAATTGTTGGAGATAAAGGATATAACAATTGTTTGGTATAGGCTTTAGACTCATCTGTCCCATTGAGAAGGTAGACATCAAATACAATTGCAAACTTTGTGGGGTTATCACGCATTTATTTGCAAGCACAGCTTAGATTTGAATAATGACAATACGACTTGAAACTGTCTGTACGGTTCATCCGCCTAGTCACTCTGATACATCCGGTACTGACTAATACTGCTGCTTAAGATTCATATCCGGCAAACTTAATTAAGACTGAAAGATTCCCTTAACATCCAGTGCCAAAGCTCTGTGCTGAATCAGGCATTGTGATTCCCATGTATGAGGTAAGTAAATGTATGGATGTTACCATGGTGGTCGGGTATATGCAAGTGGGAAGTCGGTTTTTCAAGCAGGAGACTGCAGCTTGAGCAATCAGCAATCAACTGTTTTTCTTGAAATATCTTAATTAATGAACCTATTTAGGTTTAGAGTCTTGACACCCAGACAGATCGCTTGGTCTCCATAGAGACTCTTCATTAAGGCCATAGTCACATCCGAAGTAGTCAACCCATGTAAAGATTCAATTTTAAGAACCTAGAATAACTCAGTTTACTGTTACATCTCTACTCTTACACTTGTCTCTGGAGCCCTAGAAGGAACAGTGTTTTTTGTGTCTCATCCTATTGACTGAGTGACACATGGCCAGGCCAACCACGGGTAATTGCTTGTAGCTTGTGAAACTGACCAGTAAAAAGCAAATTATATATTCTTATATAATCCACATAATAATAATATTTAGTTATATAATTTAGCCCCGTTGTGAGTGTGCCCTGCCTCTAGCCCAGGGGTGTCCAAACTATGGCACGTGAGCCACCTGCGGCCCGCAACCCATTTTTAAGTTTCCCACATCAATGTCTGAAAATAAAATGTATAAAAACATATATATATTTTTTTTTTTGTTGAAAATAACAATTTAGTAGCACTTAAATGGCACTTAACTAAAGCACTTTGTTTTGCTTTAGTATTAAAGAAATTTTACTTCTTGATTCTTGTTGTTCTGGGTTTGTATCCTCAGGGTTGATGCGCCGGCGCACGCTTCTGCGTTTTCAGAGACATGCAAGAAGGGGTACGCTCAAGAGCCCCTTGAGTGCCCCTTGCATGATTGCGTGCAAGGCTGTGATTGTTACGCTAACTACATCCTTTCTGGAGTCACATTTCCGGTTTCATGCCTCAAAATACCGGCAGAAACCACGGAAGATTTAGAAAAACGAATATTGACCAAATAGAAGAGTGTTTGGCAGAAGAGGTCCGAAAGTATGACCACTTGTATAACCCGCTATTGACGGAATACAAGGACACGCAGATGGTCTGCAATTCCAGGAAGGACATCTCGGCTAACGTCGGTTTGCAGGTCGACGAAGGTACGAAGCTGTGGAGAAAGATCAGGGACAAATTTGTCCTCCAGAAAAAGTAATAAAGTAATAAATTGTCGACGACGACTGCCACACACAAAGCGTCTCTAAGGTCGTCATCAAAAAACGTTACTTTTTTGATGACGCGCAACTCGCACAACCCTTGGAGAAACATACATTTAAATGAGTCCATCGACAGAACTGTGTGAAAAGTTGCAGCCCCAGTTGCAGAACCATGCGCCGGCCTTTATTGTAAGTCGCTTTGGATAAAGGCGTTAGCTAAATGAAATGTAATGTAATATAATTGACTATGGCCCACTGTATTGCACTTCTCAGCCCTGACTTGCCAGCTGTCTCTCAGAACGTGGCCACGTCCCTCAGAACGCCGCCACGCCCCCTACCCTGTAGCGGACTGTTGACAGTGCGACTCAACACCAGGGTCGGGCGGCGTGGCGGCGTTCTGAGGGAGAGGAGAGGAGTTTTAGATAATGAATTAGTCAATGAAAACAATATGTCTGGTCCAAAAACGATCTTGTATGACACTTGAACATTTGGTTTACATACACAATTGTTGTTCCTGAGTAAATTAAGCCTTAATGCTAATGAGGGCAACACCTTGTTATCCTTTTCTACCAATAAAATGTAGCATGAAGTCGTGTTTACCACTTCAGAATCTCCTCAAACTAAGGATCCCAAAACATTATGTAAACTGGTCAAACTTCTCAATTAAGTAGTTCCTGTTCTTTTCACATTTTTACAATGATCCCTAACTGACATTTAAAGCATGTTAAGAGAAAGATGACTGACTTTGCTTTACACAGTGTATTTCTTAAGTTGTTCATTTATGCAGAGTAGGCTGCTGCTTACAGATCCCCCCCCCCCCCCCCCCCAAAAAAAGATCCCTTTTGAATGCAAAACAGAGCACAAAAACATACATTTAAGAACTAGCAGCAGTCATTCATGCAGCCTTAACAAGCACAGAGAAAAAAATCATGCAAATTTCCCTCTCTCCAAAAATTTGAAAGCCTATATACTGAGAATGGAATGCATACACATCCACAAAGCCTTGATCCAAGTGGGAATCGGTGCACTGTTACTAGACTGACATTCGACAAGGCGGAAAAAAGTGTCAGAACAGAAGAAAAGGCAGAGTATTGTGATGCAAGAAGATCTGAGGTGATATTTTACACCAATGCTCTGTAGCATATTCCTATTAAAAACACAACAAAGACCAAACAAACATGTCACCAGCCAAATGCAGACAAAATGGAAACTGTTCTGCTTTCATTTTACTGTCATTCTTCGATAATCGCCCGCACACATGGAGACAGAGTGATGCTTGGTTAGCACAAAGGATCTTTTCCTTCTGCAAATGATCCATTTCGACTTTGCCCTGATTCCAGCAAGTCAACATCTTCACAAGAAATATGTTTTAGCCAAGCCCATTAGTTTTCTCTTTCAAAGAACCCTTTGAATAAAACTTTTCAAATAATCCCCTGACTCATTTGCCTGGAACACGAATGATGGAAAACCCAATGTTCTGTCCAGGAAAATATATGTTATTTTTGTCATCATACAATCCAGCAGTGCTGTCTCCACCGAGTTCAATTTGCAGAGTCCAAAGGAGGTGTGCAGAAGCCACGTAAAGAGAGATGAAAATGGAGAAATGGAAGGCTGCTGTCATTCTAAAGGCAAATTTCTCATTAAGGCAGAGTTAAATCAAACCAAGTTGACAATTTAAGGCTGATTAAAGCCAGACATTACAGCAGAGCTGTGATTGTGTAAGGGAGCCCAATCGTTAAAATGCAAGAGGTGATCAAATAGCTGCTATTTCACATCAGGATAAATACACCCATTGTATGTTATATGCTTTTGACATGGTTTCCCTGGAAAACTAAATTATTTCAGGAGATTATTTATTTAGAAAGATTCCTTTATCAATCATAGTCTTTGAGATTGTTTGCATGTTGTTAACATGTCCCTGGTGGTCTAACATGTCCCTGATGGTCTAGTGGCTAGGATTCGGCGCTCTCACCGCCGCGGCTCGGGTTCGATTCCCGGTCAGGGAATTAAGCTATTGAAAACTCAATTGGAATCAAATTTGGGTACATAGGAGAGCATCATGTTGATAATGAATCAGTTGGAGAATGTTACACAATCCTTATCAGTTCAGTTAAACAGGCTGGTCCTTAGTCATCCTGTGAAGGACTGATGATTACTGTAAGTCATAGACCTATCCTGCTGTTGTATGAGAAATTAGGTCCCTGGAAGTTGAGGTGTGGGGAGAGCGTGGCCTAGGGGATAGAGCGGGTGCTCTGCAACAAGAAGGTTGCCGGTTTGAATCCCACTCTATCCCATCTGCATGCCTAAGTGTCCTTGGCAAGATACTGAACCCCTAGATGGCCCCTCATAAAATGATGAGTGTTCTAAAAAATGTAAGTCGCTTTGGATAAAAGCGTCAGCTAAATGACATGTAAAATGTAATGTAATGTTTGCAGTCAAGAGGAAATTAACCAAAATTCCATCCTCTAAGATGCTACTGGCAGGTTGATCCTGCCAGTAGCATATGCTTGTCTCAAAGAGTAAGCCATGCAAGTCTAAGTACTTGCATGGCTGAACCCATGATAAAGATTCCCATCTTCCCATATCAGTCAAAACTGCATTAATGTAGTATCTCTATGATGAATAAAACTTGTATTGTAAGGTCACATGCTCAAGTCCAAAAGTTGTGCGTCACAACAGGGACATCACCTGTAAAACTTTATATTAGTTTGTAGTTCTATATGTATATATTTTTGTGCATAGTTTAGGTATCTTTAAACATGGGTCATTAAATAATAACTACAATTCAGCAAGTCCACTTATATAGCCCAAATGGCCTTTTGGAAAGACAGATTAAACCAAACAGCTCTAAAAGGAATACTTCATCCAAAAATTATAATTCACTCATTATATACTCACCAATGCCGATTGGGGTGTTGGTGAAGTGTTTGAGTCCACAAAACACTTCTGGAGTCCTTCAGATTTAATCAAACTGAAAAAAAACAACATAACATTCCTCCATACTGCCTGTGTGTTGTCATCCAAGTGTCCGGAAGCACCGACATTTTTTATTTGACTCGAAACGATATCAATTACATTGTGTTTAATGCCTAAATGTCCCTGATATCTTCCGACGAGGTGCAATTTATGGACGGTCTGAAATGCTACTTTGCTACAATGCACTTCTGGTGTACTTTTAGGTATAAAACACGATGTAAAGGACCTCGTTTCGAGTCAAAATTAATGTTGGGGTTTCTGGACACTTGGATGATCCCTAAGAGCAGTATGGAGGCAAGTTATGTTTTTTTCTGTTTTATTTAGTCTGAAGATAGGTCACTAATCAGATACACTACCCCTGAAACTCCAAAAGTGGTTTGTGGACTCAAACACTTCACCCAATCCTGGCTACATGTGAGCTTAAAGGGGTTCAGGTAAATCAAAAAGCTGCAACATTGCCTCAGGAAACCACTTTTACAGACAAAATAAATAGACAAAAGAACGTGCATGTGTGAGTGCTTGGGCTAAAGACAATTGGGACAAAGAGGTACTTAAGAGGCCAAACAGCAGCTATGGAGGAGACAGCCACTATAATGAAATCTGTTTAATCTCCCTCTTAACAACACTGCTACTTCTACCTCTATTGATCATCTCCGTGTGCTCCACTTTGAGAGGGAGGTTTGTCCCATATTACATCTCTCACCAGCCAATCTGCTTAGTGCCTTATAATCTCCATTATTTCAAATAAGTACACATTTGGCCCCTTGGCACCTAGCGACTCCCCTAAGTCACACTCTGCTGGGGCTGGTTACATCTGACTCTGGCCTTGATCTAGAAGGAGATATAGAGCATTCAAATGTATTATAGGATATATTTGATGCATAAAATGTGACTTGCATCGTTTGAACCATACGTTACTGCAGAGTAAATATGGATTGCAATGAGACCTCATGACCTTACAAAGCCACGTCACAGGATTTAATGTGACTATATTCAACACATTTTAATGGACTTCTTTTGAATAGCTCAAAATCTGTGTTATTCTGTAAAATGTTGTTTATCGACACTGCAAAACGTGCTGTCTGTATCAACTGTATGTGCTATCATTTACAATAGCCTAAATAGAGGGTAAAATGACAAATATTTAAACTATGACATAAAGTGCAGCTGTAGTGACAGCAATGGTTTGGTTTGGGAAGGTTTCCATTTAGATACGCTTTAACTCTAACTCTATAGGGTTTTTCCTCTGTTTAAAAACAGGGGTGCCATTCAGAGTCCAGTCCAGAGAAAAATAAGGCACAGATCATTCCAGTTCAAATGAAACACAAACAAGGGACCTCAAAACAATGTCCAGACTGTACAGAGATGATTAAGCACTGCTTCTTTTTTTAAATATAATTTGATAGCCAATGTAAACTACAGTGGCACTCAGTAGAGTACATACCTCTGCCAAGTCCTAACATTCCCCTTAAATTCAATTATGATGCACCAAATAAAAAATACTCATAGAAATATTCCCCTAAAAAAATTTTCCCCATCAAACCCATGAATTATTCCCTGGGAACTTGGGAAAACATCAAAAATTGTTTCATTTCGCAAACAAAATGAAGGGGTTCTTGTTCGGCCCATCTGCACACGTAAACTTTCATACGAGTCTGTATGGTATTTTTGCATAATCCTACTGACAAACAAACACACAAAAAAACAAACAAACAGAGTTGAAATCATAACCTCATTGGCCGAGGTAATAATATTCAAAGCGAAACCAACAAATAAGGTGCGATTGCACATGATATATGAAAGGTGTAATCTATCAAAAGGTGTATAAAACAATATTGGAATGGCAGTGTTGTTTCTTGTAAGCAGTTTTTTTGTTTGTATATTCAATCTATGTGGGAAAATTGGTATTGAACTGTAATAGCTATTAGTTTTCTGCTAAATTATGTCACGTTATAACTCCAGGTCAAACAATAACGAAATAAACATTTACCACACTGTGATCTTGAAATATACAACAGGTTCATGTTTCTGATTAGAGAACAATAAAAAAACATTATATTATGTTTATATGAAATTGGCATTTCAGTGAACTTTGGCCTGTACTCCTGTGGCATTAAAGACACAAAACACCAAGTCCATCAGATTTTTGATACAATTACAGGCAATTACAAGTTTATGATAATGACAATTCCTTGGTCAAGATGCAGATAATGACATACTTTGAATTTCCTTTCACTTGCGATGAGAAACCAATTAGTCCCAATTTATTTGTTAACTAATTCATTAGAATCAAGCTGCGTGATGGTGACAGCTGTGGTTGCTAGGAGATTTAGGATTAATAGCTCTTTTCTCCTCTCCTTTTTATTTATTTTTTATACTTCACATCTCTGACTGCCCTCCCATCATTCCTTTTATTCTCTGCTTCCCCATCTCTGATTATTCCTACTCCTCCCTTTCCCATCCTGAACTCCCTGTATGTCCTCCTGGGAATGTGAACCATTTGAGTGCTGCGTAATGCAGGCAGCTTCAGAGTTTCACCCTCGACTTTTAGATCGTTAGTGGGTTTAAAGCTGCCATATTTAAAGGGAATAAATTTGTCCAGAAAAGAGAGGTGAATTCAAGAGATATCTGCTTAGTGAGATGTATTCTGTAAGATCTTCCAAGTGCTCTCTGTTCTGTATCGAATACCAATAGTGCCTCTAAATAAAGGGGTATCCTAAAGTAGCACTGATCTTCGCTAAGTTTACTCCCAGGGTCCTGAGCACAAGCTTTCAAATAAATTGCTCATGTGGCAAAAGTTATGATGACACAAATTGGCAGCAACCAGCCCCCAGCATGTCTTTCAATGCATTTGCAGGTATATCTCTATCTGGATGAAAGGAGACCATTTTCAAGGGACAAACACAATGAGCATGAGAAAGGTCACCTCACCAATAAGGAAGCCAGAGTTGATCTCCATGCCCGTGTCATTCTAATAAGTTCTACATTAGCCAATGTAGGAAGTTAATTAGAAGGAAACTCTATGACAAGATTTTAAGTCTAGATGGCTCGATGTCTTTCACAGTAAAAAAATGAATGTAAAAGATACAGTGATTCATTCATTCATTTTTTTTTTTTTTTAAACAACTGCTACTCATCAATATTCTTGACACAAAGATTTGGCTTATCTAGTATAAATAATAAACAAGTGCAGCATCAACCAAATCAATACCAAGAATGGATTGTTGTTGCATGTGCGCTTTGCTTAACTGCTGATGTTTAGTGTATTTACCCAACCTTAGAAACCTTAAGCGGATGTCCATATCAATTTTTATAGGTAAAAAAAACAATTTTCTAAATTATTTTGCAAGTATTTCTTATCCATTTACTAGATTAATTTATGGAAAAATCTATAGAATATTCGATTAATAAAATGATCGATAGGTGCAGCCCTAAAATAGTAATATGTTCAAAATCACTGTATTGTGTCTGTGTCCTTTTTTTCTTGAGAAGATAACTGAGACACAGGGTACTGCTGGCCATTCAATCTCATTTGTAAATGCTTTGTAAGTCCTCACTTTGATGACGTCACATAAAATTCTTGACTATCAGCTGCTAAACTGAATTAATCATGAACTACAGTATTAATAAGTATTTACAAAAGATCTATGAATGAACTCAGTAACCATTGGTGCATGTCTAACTCATTACATGTATAGATGTTAATGTAGAAGTAATTAGCTTTTTTAAAAGATCTTATTAACTATTTACAACTTTAAATAATTGGGTTGTAACTGATATAATATTTATAAAGAAGAAAAGGTAAGTTCATAATTAAGTATTAAATTAAAATGTTTAAATGGATTTAAGATTAGCTTATTCATCAGGAATAAAACATGTCATACTATGTTTATGCTTTACTTACTCATGTATCATCTAGGAAACAATGCTTTATATATCAAGAATTCACTAGTTAGTAATACTTAACTAATGGTTCATAGTGTGTAGTTATTATAAAGTGCTACCAACAATTATGTGTATGGGATTATTGATTAACAGAAATTACTAGAATAAGTGTTTCGTAAAATCACCTAGTGGTGATTAAAAAGACGCAGGCAGCCACAGTTTTTGCTGCAGCTTCATTTTAAATAATGATGAATATTTCCTATCATAATGATATTCTGGATGTTAAGGTGGAATTGGTGAATTGTAAGAACCTGAAACATTATGCACTTTAAAGCCAAATCCATTGATGACAAACGTACACCTTTTTGGCAAAGACTCATTGTATCTTTAGGTTCTCAAAAAGTAATTGGAGGCCATTAAGTTGTATGGGGACAGCTCCTTTTAGCTAACATTTGGGTATAGCAATAAAATGATTTTCCTGGAGGTTGTTTGGTTTTATAAATATCATCAACTCATCCTCACATTTTCTATGCACCACTGCAACCTTACTCACACGTCAAGGATGAGCGTTCACAGGAGTGGTCCTGTGAACACGATGGGATCTTGCCTCATTGAGCAGGACGGCCAAGTCATGAGAGCTCAACTGAGCAGCTGTAAGAAACACAAAAACAAGGCTTTTCAGGGTCGAGTTCACTAGCAGCCAATATAACACCATTGCTGGAGGCATTCAACCTGCAGGATATCTACTCTGAAATACCTCCGACACCTTGAAAAGTCAATGGCCTTAAATATTGTGGTGGTTCAACAAGCATGATGGAGTGAGAATTGATGTTGTGCCTGTTATTGTATTATTTTGCACATTGCATATTCAATAATATAGCAGTATTGCCTCTTACCCCACTTTCCCCAATTTCATCAGCCTTGTTCAAATCTCTGCGTCTGAAAACACAAGGTGACTCCAAAGTATGTCACTTCATCATCAATAATAATTACCATCCAATAAGAGAGTAAGTGGTGGAAATGAATGTGGAACAGCTAATTAAAATATTCATAAACACAGCCATGTACTACTGTTGGCTAATAGATGGTAAAGCAAACTAGCATTAAAATTCCAAAATGAAATAAATACATTGTGAACCATATACAATTTGGTATCAATTCAGGATGCTTCTGTTCAAATCAGATTTAATTACAGTTATTAGAACATTATAACTTAATTATTTAGAAATGTGGCATATCATTTCAAATTGACATTTATACCTCATCTCCAAACTCTGAAAGGGTTTTGCTGCCGTGCCAGAAAAAAGAAAGACAGCTCTTGGTCATAAAATAAAAAGTTTGTTCTAAAATATTTTATAACAACATTCAACTTTATCACATTACGATTACATTATGTTATTCTCCCATTACATCATGAAACATTTCATCTGATAGCTTATTGTTAATAGAAAAATATTTTACATCAAAAACTTATTTGAGAATGATGAAATGATTGCAGGTGACGTAAAATCGACTGACATTGTTAATTTACACAATCTTATTGTATTGTGTGAAATTCTACTTCAAACTTGGGTTGATAGGGAATTGTCTGAGCAGCTTTGTTTGACCAAATAATGAGCTGTGATAAGCTTTGAATATCATCATCATCAACATCAATACAATCTGTCATGACACATCATGTTTTGCACCACATGTCAAATCAATACTCACACTGCTTCGCAGAGTGAGTAAATTGCATCATCGTCAGTGATGGGGATACACATATACAACACAGTATGGTTTAAGTCTCAACAGAGACTTTAGCTGGAGCCATTCTCCCCATCACTGTAGCAGTGGAGGGAAGGTGGAAGGGCCATATGGATCAGAAGAGTCATGGTCTTTTTTATAGAAAAAATTAATTGAAAGTGTCATTTTATATGGGCAGCCTCTCTGAAATGCACGTACAAAGTTAAATTTGTTGCCATATATTTACAGAAAGATTCAACTTACTAATGCACAGTGAACTTGCAGAGATCATATAAGATCTCTGGACGCGTGTCGGTTCCTACCCGCGGATCACCTCAGCTACGGCGCCCACTGATGGAACCCTCCGTTCGCGCGGGGAGCCCCTTCCGGGGGTGCGCCTCGGCTGGCGCCTAGCAGCTGACTTGGAACTTGTGCGGGCCAGGGGAATCCGAATTAAAACAAAGCATCGCGAAGGCCCACGGATGGTGTTGACGCGATGTGATTTCAGCCCAGTTATCTGAATGTCAAAGTGAAGAAATTCAATGAGGCGTGGGTAAACGGCGGGAGTAACTATTGGCACTCATAACAGGTCAATCTTAGGAGGGCTGTTTTAGACAGGGTTAAAAGGGCTTGTTTTAAATTATCCTTGTGATATTTTGACCAAAATATGTTAGAGACATTTCATTAAGACCCCAAGGAACCATATCAACTGTGATAAAATGGGCACAATATATCTCTGTTTAATACAGTTTAGTTAAACCAAAGACTGTTTCATAAATCTGATTGAATTTGTGCTTATTAAAAGAGAAGAGTGAAAAAGAGCTGAAATAATTTAAAATAGTGCTTTTTAAATAATTATTTAATATTTTCCTGGCACAAAAGGCGTAATGAATAACAACAACAACAAAAGAAACAAACATTGGTATCGGCCAAGAATTTCCATATCGGTGCATCCCTAATGCCTACACATTCAGATTCCCCTGAATGGTGGCAAAAACAAGTCAATAAGAATAAGCAAGCTCTCAAAGACAACTCAATATTCAGTCTTATTTTGTGGCTGTTTATCAAAAGTAGATCGTACATACAGAATAAAGTGGAAACGCAGAGAGGCTGGAGAGTAATAACGTGAATTTCCAAGAAGTCCCTAAAACCTGCATCCACATTATATATTCAACACTTCAACATCCATTACCAGCTTCCACTGCCAGTGCAGGAAGTAGTGTGCCCTGTATGTAATGAGGTGGAAAGTAAGTGCGTCTGTATACCCCATCACAATTGCTCTCTAGATGGCTGAATATGTTTGGACCCTCATTTTAGATTATTAAGTCTGTGTCCAACCATTTATGTAACTTTCCGAAACCAACAACTTCACTCAGCGATTGACCAGCTCGCACAGTTGAGCGAGGAGCTGGAGCTTCAACTTCTCTTGCTGTAGCTGCCTTTTCGGTGGCAAATGGGGGGTATATTATATTTGATGTCTTTGAAAATAATCAATTTAATATATAAATTATTCTAATAGCGTTGAGCTAAACATATATGGAGGGAATTGAGCTAACGATTTGCAGTTTTGCTGTATTGCTCTACTCGTCACATCTACTTAAGGAATAAGTAATTTTTCTAAAATCTATAAACTGCTACTAGTACAGTAGCAATTCACAGTTTTTATTTTTTTCACTCACTATATATATATATATTTTATTTTTTTTCTTCAAAATATTGTTTCCATTTAATTATCTAAAGCATTGGGAATGTAAAGCTGACCCGCCTTAACAATATCGGAGAGCCTATACAATGTCAATGTAAACTAAAAACCCTCTTGGGCGTACAGTTTTATTCTACAAAGACCACATCTGCACAGCAGCGTCAAACACTGAGGAGCATGGGAGAATGCGTTGACACCCCCATCTGACTCGGGCCTAATGGGGCGGCAGGGTCATGCTGTTTAATGGCAGTTAGCTAGCTGAGTGACAGCCCTGCGCCAGGCCAGGGGCTCAGCTGTCACGGATCGCAGGTGTGCTGCTGAGTTATTTATCATTGTAGGATGCGATAAGGTCGAGCAGGGACTTGGTAGGAGATACAGAAAAAAAAAAACTGATACAAAAAACATAGATAGAGGCAGAGCAGAGAGGGTAAAGAGAGGGAAGGGTGTTGAGAAACCACAACACACATTTGGCAGAGGCTGATATGCAGGAGGTGACAAATCCAACCAAAATGTTCAACCACAACAGGCACAAAACAGTCAGAAGATTACATAATATGGTAGAAGTCACCATCAACACTCTTTGACAATTTGCTTCAATCTAAACACACACATAATAGACTGATACATATTCAACTGATTGACAAAATGTCTTCCGTGGACTGACAGAGCCATAAGGATGTAAGTAAGTAGCATACAGTAGCATACTGGCTTTCTCACAACATCCAATGACTGGTGAATTAAATGTGGCAAAGTTCATTGATAGTTTTCTATTGGTTGCCTTAGCCCATTCCTAGCATATCTCTAGTATGAAAGCATCCCTTGAATCTGGCTCTGCTGTGACTATCTGTCCATCTCTATCCAGCACGTTCAACCTATTGTAGCCTGACCTGCGGTGACTCTTGTCCACTTTAACTAGTGCGAGCCCTGGTGTCACACCTGATGCCTGAGCAAAGAGAACAACTGACAGCTGTAAAGAAGGCACTATATGTGAGCATGAAGCTGATGTGATGGTATAGAGCATCCCAATGCTTTACAAGTGCTTCAACTATGTGCTGAAAGGCAGGACCCAAACCCAAGGCTCACATTATTACGTCCAAACGAAATCACAGTAACATCAAATTCAGCTCTAGTGTAGCTTTTAGTGACAGAAATTACTCAGGGGCAGCCACCTACAAATGATGTCCTAACCCAGCACAGGAAAACAAAGGAAACAGCCAATTCCTGTGGTCAAGTCTTACCCTTTCAATATGGCAGGCTAACATGATACGGCTGCACCAAGACAAATTCTTGAAAATACTAAATTCTTCTTAAGCCACACCTTGGCACTCACTGTGGATTCTGACAGTGTCCTGCAGTTTCACTGCATTTCCCAGAGGCCACAGCCTCAGACATTATAAAAAAGGTTTACTGCCGTTACTCAGACACTCATTCATGTGGAAACAAAGGACAGTTGGCAAGCATAGAGGAAAGACCCATTTCTTCAGTGGACCTTGGCAGTGGTCATCTTAGAAATGACCCTTTCATCAACTACACATTGCTGTTTCAAGAGGTGACGGGTCAGAGGAGAACAGCCAGACTGGTTGGAGCTGGCAACTAGGTTACATTAAGACAGGCGGTCCTTACTACTGTGGTTTACAGATAAGCATCTTACATGTCCAGTCTTGAGGTGGACAGTCAATAGAAGCAGAGATAAAACCACATCAGTTTCCATTCTTGTCATGTAAGAACATACATGAGGTTGTTTTTCAGTTAAACAAATGTAGCCTCGTCTGATGAAATTGGATTTCTGTTGAGGTGAGAAGGTCACAATCTGACATTAACAGCATGAATCCTTGGAGCCAACATGTCTTGGGTCAATATTTCAAACTGCTGGTAGTGGCATGGTGAAGGGAATGTTTTTGTTAATACAAATCAATCATGGTTTTAATATAATATAATAATAATGATTATCTTTATTTAGAGAGAATTTTTCTGAATGCCACAGTCTATCTGATTGTTGTTTTCCATGTCCATTCCTTTATGTCAACAGTTTAACATTGTCTAATAGTTACTTCCAGCAGGATAATACTCCATTATACAAACCAAAAGTCTCAAACCAGTTGCATGAAAAACCAGATGCAAACCCAGTAGACCCTTTAGAAAGTGGTAGAACAAGATATTGGCAGCATGAATATTCGGCTGAGATATCTGCATAAATTATGCGATGGAGCCATCTCAAAATTGAGCAGAATTGGCATGGAATTTTCTAATACACTGTCAAAACATGACATTATTAATTGAGAATGTTTGAATAGGGTTAGGGTTAGTATGGGTGTAAAGGTGTTCCTAATAAAGTTCATCTCTGAGCTGTTGTTAAGAACTACACTAAGGTGACAGTACATGTTATGTCACTGGATTGCAGAAATGGGAGCTGCAGCTTCAGCCTGACACCAGAAACAATCCATGTGCCCCTTTGTGGCAAAGCGGTCTTGTGCAAAACAACTGTTGCCTCAAGCAAAGAAAATATTCTCTCACATCCACGTGCAAATAACACTATATTGGGGCCAAAGCAAATCTGTCTCTGTGCAGAGCTTTAATTGGGTACTTCAGCATGGTCAATAAGGGGTCTTTAAGGTGCAGGTAAAATCTGATAGGTGACAGTGTTGATGTGGTGGCTGAGGCCATACTGTGGGTTTGAGCTCCTGAAAGCATTTGACAGTCAACGTCTTTGTACTGCAATCTTAATATTTTTCCGTTACTTTCTTACTGTTGTATGACATGTTGTATTCTGGGCAGTGATGTCACGGTTTCTAATTTTGTTATATTTTTGGCTTAGGTTGTCTTCCATAGGCCATATTACTAAAGCCAGCTGGTCTACAGCTGGGGAAGCTGTGGCATCCCTCCATCGGCCTAGTGGTGAGAGCATAATGAGATCATTGTCATTTTTCGGTGAATTATCCCTTTAACCCTGCTGAGCTGCAGCCTATGGAACCGCCTCATTTAATTGACTGTCTCCCCTGTCACTATCTCTCCCTAACTTACACTTATTTTCCATCCACTTAGCCCTTTCATCAGCAGCATTCTTAACCCTAACTCTATCCAGGCACTGTTAGTCAAGTCCTGTGTTATATATCTACAGGTGAAAATAAAATGCACAAAATAAAATGTCTTTGCTGATAACCTGAGGCCAAGGTGTCACCATCATTATAGTTTAAAGGATATGATAGCTTGTTAAGTTATCAAAAGTACAAAACAAGCTTTTTACTACTAAATTTATTTACTTGCTTTAATCCTCCAGCACAGGCCATCTTGACAAGAAATCATATGTGTACACAGTGGGTGTCTTTTTAGCACATTAGCAATTAAGGCTGGCAGTTGTAGTCGTAGAAAGCATAAAGCGGAGCAGTGTGCAGGGTAGGCTCAGTCATAATAGCCCCTGGGAGCAGATATGCAAGATCATGTAAGCATTAGTATTACAAGTCTAAAATCAGATCAATCCAGATGTTGACTATAAAATACAATTTATCTTTGGCTTATTTATAGTTGCTCTCATGCAGCAAGTAAGTTAAAACTGATCTAACAAGAGCCATCTGTGCCATTTGACTACAGATTCTCTACCTGGGAATTGCATCATTTTCAGACTGAAAAAAAACCCTTATATGGATTCTGCCCACAACATAGGTTGAAGTATCCTTTAAAGTCAGATAACAGGCCATGATTGCTGATGTGTGTGTGCAACCTAAGTGGTGCATTGGAGCAAATAATGGGAGACAATGGATGACTCTTCAAAAGTCACCTTGAATAGAATTACTCCTTCACACACACACACACACACACTTGGCCAAGGTCTCTTTGAACATTAGGGACACAGAGCATGTTGTACTGTACCTGGTGATATTCATCACTGATGCCTTCTACTGAATCTGCCCACATAATCCCTAAATTTGACAATGCTGCCATTGACGTACTATGTGGCTCCATTTTACCACTTCCTCCTGCTGCAGTGTCAGTTCTCCCTATCCGTCCGTATTCTCAGTCCGTCCAGAACACGTCCTTCAGGCTGTTGCTGTAATTTCACTGCTGCATTTGTCTGATTAGCCAGAAGCATACATGTCATTATGACATGACATTATCCTCATTTGCACTTGTTACTTTGGAGAGCAACAACAGATATTCAAAGTGAAAAACACCTCATTAACAAAAAGCATCCACCTCTAAATTAAGCTCCATACGATCACTAAAGCCTGAAACATGCTTCTGCGTTTTCACGGGGCCGTAAGCGCAAGAGCCCTTCCGGGTCCCTTACGTGCTTATGTATCCCTCCTTACGTGCTGACGGGTGTCGACCCCCTTTTCTAAAAATTTACGGCAAAGCTCCGCAAGCTCACTCAGCCCGCAAGGCTGTGATTGGTCTGCTTTACATCCCTTCTGGAGCTGCATTTCCGGTTTCATGCCCCATAATACCGGCAGAAATCACGGAAGATTTAGAAGAACGAATATGGACCAAATAGAAGAGCATAAGATATCCGATAGTATGATCACTTGTATAACCTGTCACTGACTGGCGGATTTGTCCGCCAGAAAAAGGCTAGAGGAGTCGCAGTGGCTATGTAAATAAACAATCAACGAAAAAGAAAGAAGGCGTCTCGAAGGTCGTCTTCGAAAAAAGCATTACTCCGCCTTGTGTTCTGGCGCGGAATGGCTTTGTAAGACGCGCAACGGTTGGGGAAGCATGAATGAAAACGAATCTTGCGCCACAGCGGCGTGAAAAGACGCAGACGCAGTCGCAGAAGCATGTTTCAGGCTTAAGGAACCACAAAAGACTGTCAGCATCAACGGCTTTTCAGAGTTGCTCTTTTTAAACATGCAGGGGCAGGATACAGCCATGCCACTTCAATTCAACACAAGCCTTCATTCTTGTTATTCATTGTCATTGCCTAATGGAAGGTCGACTACTGCAGGCACAACAGGTGTCCCTCTCAGACACACACACATACATACACAGACACAGACACACACACACACACACACACGCTTAATCTAAGAAACCTGCTGGCTGCGGTCCACTGATTCCTCGGTGAGCGACATGCATCATTAACAGCTTTTAAACTGCAGAGGCGTCCTGCCCTCAGGATCTTCTAACAGGCCGTCCGCCCCACAGCCCTGCACCTACCAACCCACCCACCCCACTTCCTTACAACATCCCACCCACTACACACAGAGTCTTAAAAGTGTTACTAAAGAGGCTTAACAACCCATTCCAACAAGCCTGCATGGGGCATTTGTGCTCCATTAAAAAAAAAAACTACAAGCCACAAACGATACTTCAGTGAGTGCCGTTATGGAGAGAACACCAGTTGCTGTGCGGACATGTTTAAGGGGAGCAGCCGGTGAGTGAAGCACTTTTATCTACAACACACATGTTTTCCAAAAATTGTTAACATAGGTGCAAAAATTGCTGGAAGGGGGTCAAAACACAGTCGTGTAATGACTCACGAAAGCGTTTGTATCTTGAACCTTCTATATGTTCAAGATACGAGTTACAACAAGTGAAATTTGAAGCGGTTGCAATGGGCAGTTCTTTTCTTTGAAGTTACGGCAGCTGGCTGATGGAACGTAAATCTTTCATGACGAAGATGTTTTTCCCCTAGTGATTGTAGACTTCAACACACGTTGTACAATCTTTGATTCTGCTTAGGGGTCAGTGCATCACACAATAACATCGACAGTACTGTCTCAAATGTAACAAAAGCACTTGAAACAAGCGCCAGCGTTTGCTATGGGGCGGATGCATTTAGAAACAACATGCTGAGGAGGCGTTTGGTGTTCTTATGATGGAGACTTTAGGCTGTCGTGAGCATTACTGGACATATATACTGTCAGCTAGTATATATAGGGAAGCAAACACAATTGTACCCTGCTTGCATGTTTCTAGTTGATAATGTGAGTAGCGTGGAGCTCAAGGGAAATCCCCCTAACCGCACAGGAATTTTATCCATGAGATTAAACACGCTTCACCGCGACAAAAATCTGTTTGGTAGGTACAAACCGATAAAACAATAAAATACTGTTAGCTGTTATCTAAAATGGCTTCTCAATTGACAACAATGGATTGTACATTGCAGCGCATCGCTGTGATAGAAAATAAATTGACAATATTTAGTCATTTGAAAGACCCACAGAATGTAAATATTGCGAATCGTGTCAAATTCTGAGACCCTGTCAAATTTGTCGGATCAATCTCTCGGACAAGCGAAGATGTATTTTTATAGAATATTTGCAGTATTTAGCGAAACACTTTCGCGTTTAGTGGATCAGATTTTAGAAGCAAAATATTACATTTTATCGCTACATTCGCTGTAATAATGTTGCGAAAACATAATGCTGCCGGTAAAGACGTATAAAAATCGAAATTATCCCGCGTATGAATTAAATCTTACAATATAAACAAAAAGGCTGCCATACAGTGTCGCAAAGAAAGTGCAGAAATATCCAAAGATTTCAATCACAAAACAGTAAAAAAGGAAGCGACATTTCTGCCTAAAATAGCATAAAAGATCATTTCAGCAAACATACGAGATCAAAAAGGTGCAGTGTGTCTTTAATTCCCAGCCTTTGTGGCGACGGCAGTGAGAGCGAGGGCATCCGAGGCAAACCACAAAGCCAAGGGTTAAAGACGATACCATGCTGACTCTCTCCAAATGACATGCCACGCCATTTTACCAGCTCTTTATTTGCCGGTCATAGCAAAGCAGCTCCAACTTACTGCTAGCTTGCATGCCATTCATGGACAAGGTTGAGAGAAGCAGAACAGGGGGAAAAAAGCAGGAATCAGTGTTTCAACAACATTAAGGGAAGGTTATTGTCTGCGGGCTTACCCTGGGAGAGACGCAGAGGGCCTGAACCTGCCAGAACCTATCCACAGCGACCGGGAGCGGGACCTGCGAGAGACCAGAACAACAAAGACAGTTTGTGACAAAGCTGAGGCGCTGTAGTCCGAGAGGAGTGAAATCAAATGTGACATTTTTCATTTATTTGTAAATGCCTCCTTGGCGGCATGCTCACTCGAAACGACAGTTGGGCTCTTACCAAGTTAAAGGGAGCTGATGGTAGAATAGAGGAATCCTGACAGAGGTTGTAATGAGATGCCGCATTTGGGCCGCTCTCTCATCCACTCTCCCCTCTCTCGCCCAGGAGCACGCCCTTCACTTCCAATCTACTACCCCAACCATTTGGAAACGGTTAACCCTACAAAAAAACTACACTAACCCTCTTTTTGTGTGCTGATTCTTCGTGGATTCAGTTTGCCAGAGAAGCCTTTGATGCTACAAATACTTTGGAGGAATTTGGAGCCTCTGGGAGGTTAGGAAATTATTCTCTACATTGACAAGCTTTGTTAAAGGCTGTAAAACACTGCACTGCAGTGATGGATAGTAACCAAGTACATTTACTCAAGAATTCATTGTTAGAATACTTCTTACTTCTTACTAATTGCCAAGCTACAATTCATAATGAAATGTAACTTAACAGTTCCCATCACTTCTTCTCTGAGCATTTACACGCAGAAAAACTCCCTTTCTAAGTGAGATAATGTTAAGGCTAGATTAAAACACAAATAACATTCTCAAGTGTCACATCAATGTCATATTGAATTTTTTGTTGAATTAATGAAAAGCATAATATGTACTTTTGATTGTTCACATTACATTACACAACTATTAGCTGATAATTATCCTTATACTGTAGTATTTCTAATGCAGGGGTTTGCTTGTAAAAGTATATTTATGTTGCTGTATTGGTCCTTAAGAATACACCCAAGTAATTCTTCCGAAACTGCTGATATAATATGTTGACTATTGCATCGTGAGCTGGTAAATGTTACTTAAATGTCTGCAGTTTAACTATGTAAGATACATTAGCCACACCAGAGGTGCTCATCATCTGACACACAAGAAACACAAAAGACATTACCATTTAAAATTATTGAACAACTATTTAAAGTAATGATTGAGCCATTCCCCCGCAAATGGGTCAAGCTGGGAAGATGTCTCTACGGAGGTGCTTGCAAGGAAAATGAACTATTACCCTCTACAAGTGTGTGTAGTGCCCTCTAAACTGTCCTCACAGATTGAGAGAGTGTGCTCTATAGTGGGCAGCAGTGTGAGCAATGAGTTATGTACTTCATTAAGCTCAAGTCATTTCCCCCCCAGATATCACAGCGCCTTCAAGCTTCTCAGTAATCCATCCTAGCAGCCATCAGCTAAATTTAGTTCTCTGGAGCCCAATGCTGCCGCTCGTCATAACAATGTAGGCAAAGGTGTCTGGCTGAGGCAGAGGTGTTCGAGGTGTCACTGAAACAGAGAGAATTAGACTTAAGTACTGCTGTGGCTAAAATCTTCAGGCTTTTAGTGGAAACCAATTCATCATCCTTATGGAACTAGGTCCAGAATTATTCTACTACTGTTATTAGGTTCATTACCAGCATGATTCCACTTCTCAGCAGGATAATCCACTTTACAGGTAGTATATTACATTTTTTAAGATATTAGACCTTCTTCATCTAACATAATCTGGTAATTCTAAAAAGATACAAAATTTAGTTATTAGGGCAGGGGCGCTTTTATTGTGAAACCAGCAGATTACGATGAAGCTTCCTTTACAAACATTGTATTGTGTTGTTGAGAAACAGTGCACAACAATACAGCAGCAGTGGTATTGCCCTCTTTTTTCCCTTGTGATATGTCTTGAATTATATGAAAAGCACCGTATGGACACATTAGCGAGGTTAAGAACTTCATTTTCTGTGGAGGTGTCCTTTAACAGTAGATGGAATGAAACAAAGTGTGATATGAAAGGTGTTGCTTGATGGAACAAACCCAGAGAGAGTTATCACCAGACACTGCAGTTCCCTTTATTTCGAATACGCATACACATTTCAGCACATTTCAACCCATTGTTTTAGTTTTGGAGCCTGCAGCTTTACTGCTCTAATTCAGTCGCATGGCTCTGATCAGCGGCGGCAGCTAGCTTTTAAATTCAAAACAGCTACTTCTCACAGCTTGTTCCCCAATGGCAGTCAAATATACTTTTGAGCCAGTGAACACCGCATAGCAGGTACTGATCATGGAAAAATAAGTGTTAAGAGGGAGTGAATTAAAGTTGTACTGTATTTTAACATTTCCCTCAACAAAACTCTTTGGTCAAATATGGCAATTGGGATAAGACATGTGGCAATAAAGCTAACACATTGGTTGAGTGTGATTTTAACAGAACTTACAATTCTCAGGTTGCAGTTCTCACAGAGCAGCTGCTGGTGGTATGTTGAATGCCCCTAAGGGCTGATCCATGTGTCATAGTGACTTCTAGGAACTGTTCTATTAAAACAGATACACAAGTGATCACAAGTCAACCAGAACTGAAATCTCTCGCATTTATTTATATATAACCAGTTTTTATTAACAGGTCATAGTATACATTTCCTTTGATACGTTATCAAGTATGAATTTATCATGATTTTTACAACATTCCTCTGTCAATTAATATATAGTGTATCAGAGAGTTGATGTTACATGATAGTTTGTTCCTGGTCTTGTTTGCACAGTGAAAGCTGTGAACATTAACAATAGAACAGAGAAAGAAAATTATTTTCTTACTCATTCTTACTCATCTAGAAGTTGACATTAACTTTCAGTGTAATGTGTGAGCCCTATATCTTCCAATACGCCCCACTCATAACATATTCAAATGGATACTATATGAACCCCTCAACTTGAAGGCATAAATTGTTCCCTGAGCTGTTGGATTGCTTTACCTACCTGCCTGTGTGTGTGTGGATGTTGAATGCGTCAGGAGCACTAGATTACTGTAAAATCTACATTACACCCCTGTAGTCACGGATCTTAGGGCAATATGCCAAATCTAACATTAAGCTATAGCACTATTATTATACGTAAATCAATTTTGTTATGGAAGCCTTTACCAAAAAAATCCTGTCAGATGTGACAGGATAGCCTCTGACATATGACAGTGGCAGAAATTCAATAAAATAGTCCTGAAATAGCCTGTAACCACTCATTAAGTTCCCCACAGTGGGCGATACTAAGTGCTTATTTTTTATGAGCATTTTGACATCCTGACTTTCAAATGAATGCTGTGACAATGTGAGTGAGCGGGGGGAATGAGGGGATATGCTCTCAACGTGCCTTTGCCATTACAATTAAAATACATATTTGTGAGTTATATCTGTGGCTTGGGCATTAGTCCACGTAATGGACAAAGGCATACAAAAAAGAAAATGATTTTCAGCATAACGCAAGGAAAGAAATAGTTCATTTTGTTGGGTAAAATGTGTCATGTTTGGGGCTCCTCGGCTTGTAAGTGGTGTTTGTTCCCTGGGTCCTGTACTTACACATTTAGGTGTTTTGGATATATCTTGATTTTGGGTGTGCAGGACAATTTTTGCAGTAACAAGATTTGATTCAGTGGGTTAAGGTACAGTGATGCCCTCCTAAAACATGAAGGGCCCATCACACAAATATACTGCACACACCAATTTCCAGCCACTTACAGTAATTCTAGCAGATAGTAAAGGAAAGCATAAATTGGAAGCACAATACATCAGTACTTAGTGTTCATCACTTTAACCTGGCATTTACATTAACAGCTCTGTGTACATCAATTCCCAGCCAAAGCATTATAGTGCATCTCTCAACATGCATCTCGAGTGAAATAATTTTTTCATATAAAACTGAAACTCATCGTGTGGCAGTAAGTGTTAGTATTGTGGCAGGCCAACACCTGGGAAGCACTGAGGGGTGGAACATACTTGCAGTATATTATGAAACCGTGGCAGGTCAGAGGATGTTAGGTGGGAAAGCTGTGCGTCAATGTGGCCCAGAGCACATTTGCGGTGACGTGATTGTCGACGTGCATCAGCCTGAGCAGCATCATAGCACCATCAATGCACCTCCACCTGTTGTGGTGGTGATGCATTGAGGATACATTTGAGATAGGATCAGTCAAACTCCATCCCGAGGACACCTGGGATGCTTGTAGCCACATCCTTTATAGCAGTCATCACTTGGTCTTCATGAACGGCATCTGGAGCAGGGATGTGAGCTCTCACTCGAGGTGCATTCAGGACGCATGAAAGTCGTGACCTGACAAACTCAGAGCTGTCCACTTGTGATCGGATCACTTCAGACAGAGAGTAATTCTAGGTCTGAACAGGGCCTGGACTCTTATGAGTGGGTAGCCCGCCCCCATCCGTCAGTGAACGTGCAGGTGTAGTGGTACCTTATTTGATGAACAAACCAAATATCGTGGTGTCAGTGCATCTGTATGTACTCTACATGTAATCTAGTGTGCAAGTGTAAATTAGCTTCAGATTTTTTGAGAACACGGTATTAATGAAAATAAAAAATAAACTTGAATGATTCTTTGCCTGTATTTTGTTAAGACAGGATGAAGTCTCCTTACTTCAGATGCTACCTGAATTACAAACAAGAAAACCATTGTTACCAGACTGAATCACAATGCATGTATCTTCCTATACAGCTTTAGAGCACTTACACCCGTCTTTGCTTTGCTTACATTATTGAATCTTAGTTCAATCAGGCATTCACCTCAATTATTGCGCTATTTCCTCTTCAGGTAAGAAAATGTGGGTTCAATTTCCCGGTAGACTTAACTAAGGGGGAGTGACCTTGCCTTACACAGTGTTAAATGGACCGGCAAGAATGTTTTCTGTGGGTATGTAAGAGGAAAGGCTGGCTGTTAAAAGTCCACCATTTTCCCATTTCTCTATGTCATTGATGCCTGACAGGCTGTAATTTCCATTCTCTCACTCCAGCGGAGCCTACTGAGCTGGAGATTATGGAGATGACGGTTTGGATTTTTTAAGCACCCTCTTCATCTCATTTTAAATCTCTATAATGTCTGAGCATAAATAAAAACAGATGCCTTTTATAAAACAACAGGGCGGTGGAGCCGAATAACATTGTGCCTCAGCAAGCCCACATTTATTAATGTCGCCGTTGAGTGAACACTTCCCGTAGTCAATGTCAATCTGCATGTCAATGGAAACCTCCTTTGACTAATGGCGCTAGAAGAGCCTGGACTGAAAAACCTGTGCAGAAAATGTATTCCCTAATTTTCCTGTCAGTGTCAATTTCATCATTCATTCTGCCAATAGTACTGTATTGTTCATGTGCAAGGGCCCTTTAAGAATTGTCCGCGTTAAAGGACTATCGACAGAAGAGCAAATTATGTCAATCGGGAATCTAGCTTCAATTAAAGCTCCAAAATTAGTTAATCAGTAATAATAATCAATTTGCTAGGGATAGGGAAGGGGGGGGGGGGGGTGTTAGTGACAGCGACTTATTCCTCTTGAGTGGCAGAGGGAGGAGGGTCAAACTGAAGGAGCGTGTTGGTGGTCACCCCTGCATTAAATGAAGCAGAGGGTTTGATTCATCCCCTTGTCTCTTTGGATGAGCATCTCACCAGCTGACAGTGTCTGGGCTTCCACTGGCTTCCTCAGGGCAAGGTCAGACTATTACTGCCTCAATGTGACCATAGTCTTTTAGCTCAAAGGCCCTGGCCCTTCATTTGTTCTGCAAGCTAATATATTTGTCTGGATGTACACCGGCCAACAGAAAGGTGTTGTGCTGTAGCTATTGTTAATGTGGATGAGGTAAGGTAGTTAACATATTAATCGCAGCCTAAATTTATATCGGTTTAAAGATGGCTATTAGACCAAATATATGATTTATCCTTCATCAGCAATGGAACTAACAGATTACATTTACCACCGTACTACTACACGTACTTGTCCATTTGAGTATTTTCCAAAGCCATTGTTTGACTCTTAAGTACCTCCTACCTTAAACAATAGTTATACAAACGCAATCAAAGTTGCATAACAAGTGAGCAGCTGCCACAGAGAAGTAGCTGTCGGTCCCTGTCCAGAAGAGTGCCATTCTCAGCTGCTCTCAGATCAAACTTAGTAACACATGAACATCTACTTAGGAACTTCCTCTATCTTTCTGATGTGTTTGACAACCGCTGTTGTGACTTCAAAGTGGTCATTCAGCTCAGAATGTTTTAAAACTTTGAAGATTGCGAGAGGCTGCACTCAGAGACGTCGAATGGAGGGAAAGTTGTGGAGGACGTCATGAGGAGCGAGGCGGAGGAGTACAACACATTCACTGATTGCTCAAGAGCATCAACAACCAGCGTTGCCCTGCATTGCAGCATTTTCTGTGTGGCTTTTGTGTGTGCACTAAAAACAATGTCAGCTCCCTTTTTTCTTTAAAAAAGTGCTGCCTAAGTGGTGTATTCTGCTGTTAATTCTTTTATAAGTGGCAGAATTATGCATGTAAACCTAACAAGGACATGCGCAAGGCTGAACTAAAGTTGATCAAGCAATCAACCATTTGCTCTCCTTGGATAAACTTAAATTATAATTGTAGTATTTCAGTTTGAGCTGAATTAACTCAAATAGAAAAATAGATCTTCACGTTTCTGTCATTCAGCAAATCCTCAAATTATTAAAAAAATATTTTGGTCAAAATTATGTTGTTTGGGCAAGGCCATGTAAGAGAGACTCCCATTTCACTTGTGACTAGAGAAGGATACGGAAGCTCATTCTCAGTCACTCAGGCATGGCGTTTCTGACGCAGAAGAAACATAACAAAGTTCCAGAGTTTTTGGGTTGGTAGACATGCCAGATACCCAAATTAACGTGTAGAAGCACTAGAAAAGTGGAATTTTCATAGTATGTCCCCTTTAAAGTTCAATGATGACAATTATTTTGTCTCCCCTTTTTTCTTCATGAGTGAATGCCAGCCCTTTCTAAATCTCAATCCGTGCAGGTTATTGGGCAGAAGCCGAGATAGCCCTATTTGCACCCATCAACTGGCGGGTGGTTACTGTTCACATGCTGTGTTTGGCTTTCAATGGCAGAGGTAGGCAGCCCATTTTGAAGGTGAGGTTCCTGTGTGAGGCAGGCTGAAGATTTAGAATCTATTTGTCCGATCTTCAGCCAGTTGACGAGACTCTATTGAAACGGATCGGGTGGCCTCATCAAAAGACTGTTAAGTGGACAAAGGCACTAAACCTCCTCAGTAAAAATGCATGCTCGTCTGTGTATCCAACAACAGAGTATTTGGTGTGCTTGGCTCGCTTGTTCACATTTCTCCAGGTCAGGACATGCAGAAAAAAGGTCGGCATAGTTCTGAATTTATAGGCAGAGACTTTGTGCCAAATTAGAGAGCAGGGTGGTGCTCCTCAGCTCTCAGTGTTTCCTATTAATTATCTTTTCTATGGAGGCTAACCATATTCTAATTTGTTCCACCACAGTTTCATAATGAACCAACATTTTTGACGCTTCTGAAAACATAGGAGATATCCAACTTTGTGTGTGCAGTGCTTTTTACAGTGGTATTTGCCCCATGCTCACTCACAACTACCGGCTCAAACTATGTTCCATTATCTATTTTGACCTTCCTTGTAGACAGTCAAACCTCATAGTTTCAGCTGCAGCTGTGACATCAAATGGGTTTCTTTCTCTCACATGAGAATGTCCCTTTCTCTTTTCAGTGTGTCGACTTGTCTTACTTAATAATTTAAGCCAGGGTCGAATTTGAATTTGATCTTGCTTCAACGCCGTTTACCCGTGAAAGGCAAACACTTCACCCACCCTTATCAGCATAGTGTTAATGTAGATAATGAGTATTTCTTATCAGTGAAGGTAAAGGACTGGTCTAATGCAGTCCCCAGGTACTTGAAGGAGCTCACTTGCTCTACCTCCTGACCCTTTACTATAGCGCCATAGATTGTATTAATTCTGAGGGAAACCATGGCACTCATGTAATAAGCAGCTTCAAATCTGAAATGTTCAGTGATTAAAATGTTTCAGACATGGGCAGCCCCTATGAAAACTGAGCTGCAGTGGTTTAAACATATATCTTGACCTGTAGATACCTCAGAGACACAAATACATGTAAAAAAAAAAAGCAAAGTAAAATTTGTATATGTCCCCATCAACTATGCTCCTCAAAATGTCTCTCTTTGAACAAAAACAACGACAGTAACGCTACTAATCCACCAACAAACATCAATTTTGTGTGAAGGTATAACCCGATTTCATTAACTATGGTTTTGTCAATGGAGGTGACAATAGAGAGAGAGCCAAGTGTGGGGAGTGCGGCTTGATGCTTTCAAATGAGGCGCTGACACCTTCCAAACTAAAGCGGCATCTTGAGACAAGACGCCCAACTCTTGCGAGGAAGCCAGTCGACTACTTCAAAACAAAAGAAAATGGACTACAAACACAGAAAAGGTCCATCTTCACTTCGACAACAAACTCAAATCTGCATTGAAAGCCAGCTACCGGGTCGTGAGAAGTGTGGGACAGACACAGAGTCTTCACTGATTGGAGGAATTGGTGCGACCTGCCGCTGTGAATATGTGCCGCAAGATGATCAGGGTTTCAGCCGCGAAGACGCTGCAGACAGGCCCGCTGATGATGTTGGTCTTCATGGCCCCTCCATTCACCCCTCTCCTTCTCTCTGTCTGCTTGTGTGCTTGTAGTGGCGGGGCAGACGGGGAAATTTCATCATGTGGGGAAAAACGTAAACTCCAAGAGAACAGCAGGGAAATCTGTAATATGGGATGCATTTTTCATAATTTATTTCTTATATAATATGTCATTTATATCTTTACACTGCAGTAAGCAGAACAAATAGATCAGACGCCAGACCATCGGTGTAAAGCGCGAGCTGCCATTGGAGCAACGCGGCACATCGCAGCTGATGTCACCAGCCCGATTGAGTAACATGGGGGCGGTAAAGAGGCAGACAGCTTTTCTTGGCACTGTGCGCAGGTTCGCTTCCGGAGTAAACCAGAGTGAGGCATTTTAGCCTTTCTTTTCATGTCACCATCAGTGATGGCAATCTTCACAATAAACTTTCATTCATAGCAATAAAGTAGCTCACAAAAGTTTTTTCATCAACCATTACCTTCCGTATTGTTAAGTTTATGGAAAAAGTCCATTTGTGTTATTAAGAAGATTACAGCATTGTTGTTTGAATGTTTCAGATACACCAGGCTGGTAAAACAACATGTCATTTTATTCAGTTATGAAGGTGATATCACTCGATATCTACAGATATTAAAGACTCACATTGGGATACGATCAGCACATGATTTTTTGCTTTACTATAGCGGAGATACTGGAATTATAATGTGCGTGTCGTGTGTGTGTGGCAGGGTGAGGGTGGGGGGTGATCCCAATGTTGGGCGTGACACAATCCTCCAGCTGAACAGTCAAGAGGTTGAGTTGCAATGTGGGTGATGTTGGCACCAGGCTGTGACAAAGTAGAGAAACGTGTGGAATAAAACTGACGATAGGCCTGGTTCTGCTGCGTCCCCAGGCATGGTGCCATGACTCTACATACGCTTCATGTGACAAGGTGCTGTCATAAAAGATGAAGTCAGGGAGCAAACTGGTATCCTGTGTGCAGTGAACGCCACCGATTACATACATCACAACATACTTCACCACACACCAAAACTTCAGAGGACCTCTGGATTTTAAATGATGCTCGCAGTTTCCGCAGCCTTTGTAATCAGTAAAGCAGCCATCTACACTGTCTCACTTAATGACTTGAAATGCAAGAGATAAGTCATTGAAGAGATCATGACACTCTGCTTGCCTTTGTTTGCAATCAATGACACCCAAACATTTCTCATTAATTGCTCTCGATATTACACTAATATAAATTCAACTGATTAGATGCAGAGTAGCAAATCCACTAAATCATGTTCCCAAATCGACAAGTTAAAGACAGCAATTACGATGATGTGACCATTTTTGTGACCTAAGACTTTAATCATTAGTTAAGCAAGCAACAAAACAGAGGAGCTAAATGACTTGTGTATACTGCATCCAATAAGCCAATAATTACCGCCCAATGTTCCTTTTGTGTTATTGATAGAGTACATTGGCCCATAGAAAGGATAAAGGTCAGGATGTAACAATTGCCATTTGCTTTCCTTTTACACTAATGTACATCAGTAGAGGCTTTGTACCACTTTAAATGGCAAAACAATTTAATGAGCTGCAGTAAAAACGTAATGATCATAACCAAGGGAGAACCTTTACTTCAATGAGCACCGTCCATATACAGAAGCATAGTTATTATGTGTCCAGTAGATAAAAGGTAAAAGCCAAAAAAACAGCAGAGTTGGGGGACCCTCTTGATCCCCCACTCCTCCTACGATCTGTGTGAACAAGACTACTAGCGACATTTTGACTTCAGCTTAAGGTTTTGTCAGCCCAACAAATGACAAATGGCAATGATAACGGTACCATTGTAATAGCATAGCATGGTGTCACCACTCATTGCCATGAGTGATAACTGCATTTGACCTTGACTATTATGTTCATGATGCAGACGCTGTCGGAATCCTGCCACAATCCAATCTGTCACATTTTTCAGATGTGAAAATTATAGTCATGCATCTATGCATATGTCAGTTATAACACGATGCATTCAGTGTTGGCTGAAAAAGTTTAACATCAGACCTCCTTTTGCTGCAGTGACCTCACAGCACTGCCATGTATTCAGAGTGTAACTGCACAACAACAGAATTTTCTGAATCTTCTTTACAGAACTGCTTCAACATATTGTATGGGAGTCTAATGTTATTCTCTCAGGGTCATTCCACAGAATATATCTTGGGGGGTAAAGTTCTAGGCTAGATAATTGGTCTTTTTCCCAATGCTACCAGCTGGAAAGTGGAAATAAGTGTTTTTATCTGAAAATATGGAGTTTTTCAAGTCAGGTTGGACATTAGGGACATAGGTCATAGCAGGTCATAGGTGATTAGAGCGCTTGCAAAACTAGACAGTCAGAGGTTAACACCTTGGAGAAACTAGTGCACAAAATCTGAGCCTTTTACCTCAAATAGCCCACGTGTGTACTGGGTGAACACTGTAATCTCTCCAAAGCTGGAGCAGAATAATTCCTTTGCCCAATCAGTTTCAATAAACACAAACTTTTTTTTTTTTTTTTACATAGCAGCCTTTAAGTTTTGAGACTTTTTTCTGCAGAAGGGCTAATGAGATTAGATACAAAATAGGAAACAACAAGATATATGAGAAATTAGACTACAGAATTCATATCTAAAATGATGTTGGCTTTTTAATCTACCTGGTTCTTGAAAATCTTCTAACTATAATTCTCAGATCTGCTACAAGAGAATAGAATAATTCACAGATTATTATAATAACAGACAGAGCTGTGTCTCTGCACCTTTCTAGACACACATCTATTGTAACTGGGGCTGGGCCATAAAATGAAAAAGATAATTATCGTGATACAACTTCTCCTCGATGTAAATATAAGACACCTCTGATACAACATTGATATAACTCATTCCATCCATTTTTTGACAGTAACCACAATTATCAATGATAGTGAGAATAAAGCCGCGCCAGCCAATCATGTGGCTGGAATAGAGCGACAGCCACGTCAATAGCAGCAACCGGCAGCAGCAGTACACATGCTTATGTTTGGGCTCTTGCATAGAGGTGTGGAGTTTTCTGATTCTTAGGCACATCAGAATGCGAACGGCTCTGCATCAATGCAGTGACAGATTATAATTGTGTGTCGATACTTATAACCAGTGCTGCTTCAGGACAGACACACATCCCAGTCTGACCTGCGCTCACTTTACGATTTAATAAACCCCATCCTTGATCACAAGTTATTAGGACAGTTGCAGAACTGATGTTTACTTTGTGTTTGTTTGAGTCGCTCTACACATGTTTAAACCTGCTACACAACACAAGACCTAACCGGAAATCAGAGTTAAAGTGACCGTAACGAGAGACATAATGCAACATCATTGATTAAAAACGAAACAATGTGATGGGAGGGACAAAAGGTGAGCGGACACACACACACACACACACACACACACAGAGATTACGACGAAGCGACTGTAAAACGACTGTGGTTAATTTCATTGTTGCAGAAGAAGAAGCAAGGTTCCGTTTACCCAGTGCAGTGGCGCTGATTTGATTTATATCGTGATATACAGTACCAGTCAGAAGTTTGGACACACCTTCTCATTCAATGTTTTTCTTTATTTTTCTTTCTTTCTACATCGCAGATTGATTTTGAAGACATCAAAACTACGAAGGAACACATATGAAATGATGTGGTCAACAAAAAACTGTTTAACAAACCAAACTATTTTATATTTTAGATTCTTCAAAGTCGCCGGCTTTAGCTTTGCTGCTCTTGGCCTTCTTTCCATCAGCTGCACCTGGAATGGTTTTCCAACAGTGTTCCCAGAGGTGCTGAGCACTTGTTGGTTGCTTTGCCTTCATGCTGTGGTCCAACTCATCCCAGACCATCTCATTTCAGTTTAGGTAAGGTGGTTGAGGAGGCCAGGTCATCTGAGGCAGCACTATTGAGACACAGGGTGGGCACAGAGGAGGTCCTTTTTTGAGGAGACTCAGTTATTGGTCTAATGTATGCTGCCTCCTCAATGTGCAGCTATGCAGATTATTCACCTCACATTCACCTCCAACTTTATTTAACTTTATCAGATTGTCACAAGTTCATGTGCATGGTTACCGGTTGGTTACTATGTCTGGTTCCCGTTTCGTTGCTCTTTCTGTGGCTGTGCCCTGTGCGTGACCCTGCGTCTAAGTCAACGGTCTAGACAGCATTCTAAAAAACAAACAGTTATAGCATAAGCTTATTCAAAGTATTGTCTAGGTATCAAGTTCCTGTTACCACCTCTCTGGCTCATAGTTTGTTTGAGGAACCAACTGTCATAAACATGTTGTTTCAGTTACACAGGTTACAGTGACAGTTTGTACTTTGTATTGTGCATTATAGATTATATTTACTATGCAGCTGATATTATTCATAGGATACAGGTAAAGCAGATATGTAGATAGGTAGATATCTCAACAAGTATCACCAGCAAAGTGCCCCCCAACACACACACACCATCACACCTCATCATCCATGCTTCACGCAGGGAGGCACACATGTAGAGACCATCCACTCACCTTTTCTGCGTCTTATAAAGACATTATCAAGACCGCCATTTTCTCATTGATGGTTTTAAAGTCGAATAATTTAGAAGGCTGAAGCTGGAATTTAAATCAAGTCCAGCTAAATTGGGCCTCTTTGAGACCAATTTAAGCTTCATTGACACGTCAGACTGTGATGTGCTATGATGAGTCTCGAAACTCTAACTGGGCATGTCACTTCACACATGCCCGAAGGCCTTAAACTTTAAATTTCAGTCGTAGGGAATGTTTTTAAATTTTCATAATAACCTCCAAGGGTCATACTAATTACTGAAGACTTCACACTAACATGCAATGGCTGCTTCTCTCAAGTGAGGAGGTTTAGTTTTGGTCAGTTGTTTTTGAGACGCACTGGTGTGTGTTACTTCCACTAAAAATCAAGAATTCTGCTTCTAAATGTTCCTAACAAATGGCATGATGCGTGTCAGCAATGATTCACAACAAATTATATGATGAACATATCTGCTACCTTTCTCCTGCCAATGAATCTGTTAATTAATCTATCAAGCCTGGTTTATACATACAGCTTTTTGTTCTTTTTAGCAAATGAAGGTCCATGTACCTGGCCATCTATCTGTTTTCTCTCAGACTCTGTGCTGGACCATGCCGCCATCCTGGGAGCCCTCCCTCTCTCTCCTCGCTGTCAGTAGCGTCATTACTGATGTTTTGGATCTGGGTCTTCATCTTCCAGCTGTCTCTCTTTTCCCTCATCTCTCTTTTGAAAGTTGTTAAAGATGAACCAGATTTAGCTTGTCGTGTTTTTGTGCTCTGTCCCCTCTTCAGGTCTACATGGTGGAAAGGATATAGTATGGCTGAGCATCTACTTTCAATTCAAGCACCTGGTTTGTGTTATTTTGTGTTATGTATGTAAGTTGTGCAATTCATACATTAACGTGACACCATTGCATGGTGTGCCTTTGGCATTCAATAAATTTGGTTATATTAAATGATAACTTTATTGGTGCCCCGTTACCTCGGTGCACCACCCTTCAAAGGAAGGGACAAGATAGCCAATTTATTGATTAGGTCTCATTAAAGTACTAATTCGAAATTTGGAACTCTGATTAACAATTAGATTTATAACTAAAACCCAGGGGTTAGAGTTTGGGTTTTTGACAGTGTAGAGGTTGGCAAAATAAAAACTTACGCAACATTAATGAAAACATTTATTATGAAGATAATAAAAGTATAAAAAGACAAACTACTAAAGATGTACTTACTATATAAAGATGTGTTTATGAGTATACATGTGTATATCTGTGTCAGTGAGTGTGCTTACAAAATGGCGACTATGAAGGCAATAAACCATCCCCCTTGGTATGTTTACGACATGTGGCGGTCTGTAAGTAACTGATATAAATGTTCTTTGAATGACCTACAACATCTTTTCTTGTGATCTGTGAATCTGATTTGGACAGGAAATGTGCGTACACACAGAGTTCGGCACTCGGCCATACAATCTGTATGCATCTGCTGTTGTGAATAAAGTTGGTTTTCATAAATATCAAATTGTAAGTGGAGTCAGATTTTCCTGACACTGCGGTCCATCAGGGTCATGAAGAGTGGTTATGTAATGGAGATCATTTTGACTTTTTGCTTCACTAGCTGCCTCTGCCTCCTCTCTCCAGGCCCTTTTTGAAGTTCAATGTCTGGCAGGACCAGTGTTTGCATTAATAGGATTTGATTGGTCGATGCCAGCGCGTGAGCCTTACTTCAAATGTGATTTTATTGGGCTGGTACATGCACTGCCACATGAAACATTGAAAACATTTTCAATCACTATTTAATTAACACATTCAAAGTGAATGAATAGCATTTCCACTTATGACGACGTGTGAGGGCCCTTACCTTTCCAATACAGTGTGTTAGAATGGCTGCAGTAGTTATGGGGAATGAGTGGCTGGTGACGATTGAGCATTCAAGAAGTACATTTTATGAAAATGTAATACTGTAATTTCATTGAATTTGGGACTATTGTTTGCTCGAACAGGATAAAACTGATAAAAAATACAGAAAGTAATGCTGTGAAGTAGTTCTGCCCATAGTGGTGCAACCCCACTCAATGCCACTTTAGGGAAAGCTTAAAAAATCTGTTATGTATCACCATCTATCAAGGAGCTATTCTCAGAGAAAAGGCAAGACATCTCAGAGGTAGTACAGAAATGTAAACGTTGTATACCAAAAATCCAAACCACCTTGCAAGCTACCATTGCCATGTAAAAAAGAAAGCTGTAAAAAAGAAAGCCGTATATGCAGCCTTAAAGATCAGAGATCCATTGAATAAAATGCAAACCAAAAGCAGAGGGAATTAGCTGTGTATGACAACAGGTCACCACATCAGCAACAAGGGGGTCATGGTAACAGCCTGGGGCCAGTGAACAGCTAGAGGTTAAATAGATGTGCCATTTACAAAGGTGAACAACCAGACTTTGTATTCTCTTTGTATTCTCTTGTTCAGAGCCATTTTCTGCCTTGATGTTGTTTCACAATTTTTTGTTTTTTAAGTAATTTTTAAGGTTATTATTTCTCTATGTATAACTCCACTATCATGTAGTCAAAGGTTTACAGTCGAAATGCAATGTGGAATTTCCCTGTCAACGCTGTGCAGTGCACATGGTATCCATGCTTACTCCCTTTCCAAACTTTTCTTCAGAGCCTTTGCAGCTCTTGGTTTGTTTACGTGCTATATTCTCGGAAACTGTCACTCACAGGAACACTGTGAAACTACTTCAAAACAACTCTAAATCTAAACTTAAAATAAAGCAGTTGTCTAATGCAAGTTAACCTTGAAATGTGCTTTCATGAACTTGTGCATTATGTCGATATGGTGGTGCCTGCTGCACTTTCTGTAGTTATGGCTACATGCTAGTCCAAAACTTAAAGCTGATCCTAAACCTCTGCCAGTTTTAATAAAATAAAATCTTAAATTCTGTTGAATATGAATTATTGTACATACACAAGATACCTTTTTAATCTATGTAAAGACTTTAATTTTAAATAGGAACTACACACGCAAATGATGCATATACAATCCTATATGATTGTAGGGTGTGTATCTTAGTGATAAACTAAACTCCTGCTTTCCAAACTTCATCTCTGTTTTCTCATGCATTCTCCAGAGTCAGCCTCTATGCTGACACCATTTTCATCATTACCCATGATTCCTGTGACCTGAGAAAACCTCACATTTGTTCCACGTCTGTTTCAACCCAATAACTTTGTTTAAAAGATTCAGTGTGCATTTGTTTGCCGCAGGAAACAGCGACTCCTCATTTCCATTCCACTTCTCACTCTGCAGGTCGCTTTAGAGCAAGTCACTCGGCTTTTTGCCGTGATTGACAGCGCTGAGCCACCTCACAATGACTCCTCTGCCTCTGTCATGTTTCTTCTCTTTTTTAGTGCTCTCTTCTTTTACCTTTGATGCTCTTTGTCTTTCTAGCTTACATGTATGCCTTTCTCTGACCTCCCCAGGGCCCTCTCTATCACCTACCCCTTGAAAGCAAGTGGCTACTGTGTGCAAGAAATGCACACAGTAGCCACTTGACTTAAACCCATATATATATGTGTGTGTATACTGACACACACACACACACACACACACATACATACACAGATATCTAAAAATAAAAGCTAATCAGTGACTTTCACTTTTCAAAGTTATACCTATATAACATTTATGTTGTATAACAACAGTAGAGATAATATGTTAGAGGTTGTTTTGCCTTTTTCCACTTCAGTGTTTCAAAAAACCAAAATTGTTGCAGCCAATTTAGTTTTTTTTCCTGTGTGGTGTGAATAAATTCTGCCTGCAAACATTATCAATGCACAGTAAATTCTGAAAGAAGAGGGTCTCAGTCTGCCAAACAGACACCAAGGTAATACCTTTCCCCAATCCAATGTTGTTTGGGGGTAATAAAAAAAAAACAGTGCTTTTTGTCCAGAAGCATATTGGTTTAGCCTGTGGTCAGGCCAGGGTTAAAATGTGTCAGGCCAGGTCAGGTCCTCAATTGATTCTGAGGTATGTTTGTAGGAAGATATATTACTGTTGCAGCTGCACACTGGGTTTGCAAAACATGAATCATGTAGGAGTCTGGAGAGAAGATGAAACGTTTCTTCCAATGAAATATTGTATGTATGTATATGATACATTTTTTCCCAACTGTATTCAAAAGTGAAAATGCATAAATAATTGCACATATAATATTTGAAAGCATTGCCTTCAGCATTTTTCAGCACAGTGTAAAAACACCAGATGATGGTTTTATACGGAAGGATTTCAGTAAAATGATGATCAATATTATTTCTTAGAACCACTATCAGTTCACAACCACATGTTTAGTATTGAATCAAAACACCAAAGGTACAGGACACCTGCTGCTGATATACTCGTATGGGTCAAATCTGTGGGTGGCGAGTCTGGGGAAAAACATCTATCAGGCTGTTTAGGTAAGAGGGATTCCTGCAGCGCCTTAGAATGAGTTCAATTATGAGTCAACACATAAAAGGTTACAATGGCTGCCCTCAAAACATTTCTTGGTAAAAACTACATACAGGAGATTCAAGAGCGAGTGACACTGATATTAGGGCGTCGTTTCTTTCTGAACTTTTATGTGTGCCTGGTAAAAACACAAAGCAGTGGAGAAGATTCATGCAGATATTATTTGTTTTTACACTACTGTTCCACAATTACATTGATTACTTTTTAGCAATGCAAACCTGAAACCCATTACACTGTAAAAAATGTAGTGGAGTGGAAAGTACAGATATTTAATGATATATGTATTGGAGTAAAATTTTGAAAAATAAGATAAATGAGCAATTAGTGCAACAATGTCGACCCTGACCGATTCAATGTATTTAAAATAAAACTGCACTGTTGACACCATGCATCCAGCTCTGTGTCACAGTGAAGATCCTTATTGTTATTAAACCTCCGCTCCATCATGCGTTTCTCCCTGATGTGCCCGTCTCCTTGCTTCTCTTATCAGGACTCCTCACACGCCACTCATACTTTCTTTACCTTCCTCTCCGGGGACTCTCCCCCAGTCGCCGTTGGTGTCTCTCTCCATCCATCTTCTCCCCCTTGCCTTTGGCTCTCAGGTGACTCATGTGTCAGGGATGACACCGATACTCGGTTCCTTTCCAATCTGGTCCCGTGGGAGGAGCGGTGCATGATGCTGACCTTGTGTGATGGACGCCAGTGCCTGGAAGTCCAACACTTCAGGAAGCCGGCTGACCTCTCTGCAGGAGATAGGATCCATGTTGACAACATCGATGATGTCCCTTTAACCTAATTATTCATACAAACTTGAATACCAAAGATTAAGATCATTCATTAAGATTGCATTAGTGTTAATGTCTTTTGTTGTCGTCTTATACTTATGATATAGGCTATTATATTTGAAATGTTCTGTTATTTTTTTATCTTTCCTTTGTAATCCTTGCTCTATAACTACTTCTTGATCAGTAGAAAAAAAATCTCTCAAACATAGTGGGTGAAATAAAAGATACAAATCTTTACATAATCCATGTATTATCTTATTTAACCCTTATACTGTTAAAATTTCTATACCGAACTTTTAACGATCTATTAGGAATGTATACATAGCCTATCTAACATTAATACATGGATGATTTATCCTTAATTCATATTTCAGGGAGCGGGGAGAGTGTATGTTTTAGGTTTTACACCAATCGTTTCTGGAGAAAAACATCTATCACAATATCATGTCCTATTTTACCTAAGACATGAAAACATAACAGCCATAATGATTTGAATATATTCTATTGAAAGAGAGGACTGCAATGAAATTCTGGAACGGTTGGGATTTATTATATAACCATTACAACTGAGTCACTCAAATGACATTTTCCGCTGCTATTCTGCCTGCAACTTGATGTGGACTAGAGCAGTGGTTCTCAACCTTTTTTCAGTGACATACCCCCTTTGAAGAAAAAATTCTGCCGAGTACCCCCTGACCAGCGCAAAGCATTTTTGGTTGAAAGAAAGATGTAATGTGATTTATTAATCCTTGTAACTAGACACATTCAAATTTAAAACTCCATCAATTTCCATAACATTGCTCATTTGTAGTGGTCTCTCTTGAACTATTTGGAAATAAAAAGATATAAAAATAACTAGACTTTTATTATTATCTCAATATAAATAAAGATTTGTGCACATCAAAATAATTATCAACTTAAAGTGACCTCTTTTGGGATCATAATAAAGATATGTTCTCAAACTGAACTCATGAACTTAATTATAGCTAAACACTTCTTCCCAAAAAATTAATCATTAACTTAGTTTTAAATAAAAGATTAGCTAAAAACATATTCTTTTTTTTATATTTCTCATCTTAAAATATCTTCTTTAAGGATCGAAAAGAAAACTGACAGGTAGCTTGTTTCCTTATGCTTCTGGGAGACTTTTCACATTGTGTCTTGAGATGACCTGAATTCAGAAAGTTTCCTCTTAAAAAACTCAGGTGGCTTAGCAACATGACTTTCATGTTTTGTCTGGAGATACCGCTGAAGATGTGGTGGCTTAATGCCACTGTTGACTAATCTCTCCCCACAGAAAAAAACAAAAAGTGTAAATAACCCAATCTATGTTAATGTTAATATTGGTGAAGTGTCTTTCTGTTATTTTATTGTGAAATATTTGCTCGCTTTAAGGTCATACAATTTCATTTTCGCTTTTGTATTACATGCTTTTATTTTGAAAGGGTACCAGTAGAGACGCGGACTTCTTTGTTATGAATCATTAACTTCACAACGGAAAACTTTAACGTTTTAGCGCCCCTCCGAAGAGGCACAAGCTCTCACGGTGTTGTTTAGGGAAGGCTCTCTGTCTGGTTTCGACTTCTTTTGTACTTGTCCCTCCGTGTTTCAGCAGTATTGCTGCTGCACTTCAACTCGACTCCATTGTTGAAGTTTTCAAGGCAGGTGATGACAGGCGATGACAGGTGGCGTGTGCCAGGTTGGGTCAAACCATCGGTATGGGGGAGATTCTGTTTTTTTAGGATAATTAAATTGAAAAGCCTACTGAATATAAACATTTATTTCATAAACTTACACTTATATTATATTGAATATTTGTTAAGTAACAATTTTTCAAGGATTTTTGAATGGATGCTAATTTTAAATATAAAAAAAAAAAAATCCCAAGTACCCCCTGGAGTACCTTCAAGTACCCCCAGGGGTACGCACCCCCATTTGAGAATCACTGGACTAGAGGACCAACTGACAGTATTGTTTTTCAATTTAAATGTCTTCATCAGAGGAGCTGCAGTCAGTGTTCCTCCATGTTGCCTTCCTGCTCTGACACTTCCTCCTCCAAATCACCATCTGCTTCCTCATCTTGGAAGATCAGATCAAGAGCCTCTTGCACATTTTGTCTTGCAGCCATAACCTCAGTCACTGAAATAGCAGCTTACTTACCGAAATTGGTGTCCATGCATGTGTGAAACAGACATGAACTTGCATCGAGGTAAAGAGCGCTCGGCTCTTTACCTCACCTTCATGGTTTGGGTTTTATTTCTGTAGCTTTGGTCATCTCCACTGTCTGCTACAATAACACTGTGTTCACCCCAGTGATTGCTGAGATTAATAAAAAATATATTTTTATTAATTTGTATTTATTTATATATATTTTTTCTAAAACAGCCTTGCTTTAGTGGAAAATAATTTCCTTTTCTCTCGCACTGAAACTCAACGATATTGCTCATCCTTGGGATTTGTTTACAGCCTGTCTGTCTGACCTGGACCTATTTTTAGTGATGTTGCCATGACCCAAGCGATTCACATACAATGATGAGAAGGCTACAATGCTATGGTGAAAACCACAAAAGAAAAGCATCTCAGGGTTTCAATAACTAAACTAAACTAAACTAATTCATTTTAGTTATAGGAGGACAGAGGGAGAAAGGAGAGAGTTCTGCATACTGCGTGTTCAACGTTGTTTTAATTATTATTAATATTAATACACTAAAACAAATACAATGTAATTATTCTCTAATCATGATAATACCACATTGTTTAATTGAGTTTGCGCCCTGCATTTTCTGTGTGTAATTTAAATATTCACTTTCATATATTTTACTTCTTCTTTTACTTATGATATTAATAGCGACAAAACATTGTCATTATGTTACAGCGCCCAGGTCAGCTGGAGCATACTATAACATGATGGAGCTGAGACTAGCTCTGTATACCAATGTTACAAAATATACCATCAATAAGTTGCCTGCGAACTTTGTATTCTTCCTGCAAGATTATTGTGAATGCCAGAGTAACCTTAATATTTCACACAGCTGTGGATCAGGGCAACAGTAAGGGCAAGTCGTCTGACCTTGACAGCCCAACACTTACAGAGCGAGTTGAGTGCCCCCCCCCCCCGAGTCATAAAATGACAAGTGCCCAGAGGATACACTTGTTTAATTTAACAAACATCATAATGTCTTTGCCCCCACTAGCAGACCCAAAGACAGATATATAAAAGAACTCTCTCAGCTTTCCATTTTCCCAGAGTGCACACAGTGAAAATCACAGCTTCACCGAAAAGTGTACAAATGTACAAATTGCGGTGGTAATTTTAGCACGGCTGAAACCCTGACAATTAGGAGAAAGGCAATTCCTAGAAGGCAAAGCTTCACGACACACTGCACCATCTCATCACTCGGAGGCCTGCACCATCTCAAGTGCAGTAAACTTGTCATCTTTTCAGAAACGACTACGTGCAAACTCATTTTCTTTCCCTGTCTTGAGTGAGTGGGAGGGAGGGCTGTGGTGTTGAGTATTTTATGGGAGCTAAAGGGGTCAGAGCAACTGCAGGGAAATTAAGATTTCAGTGCGTTTGTGTTTGGCCGCAGCAGTTTATCACGCAGGTCAGCCGCAGGATTAATGTTCACATTTGAGCCGAGGAGCTGAACAGGCAGCATTGACTTTTCCCTAATTCCTTCCTCTCAATATAAGAAATGCACTAACAACATTGAATTACACACTGAATTGTTCAATATTGTTTTTGGTCAAAAGCAGCCAGGCTTCGACACAAAACTAAAGTAACACAAACGGACAAAGGGAAGCTTCTGCAGAATGTTTCCTGATGGACCCGGTAATTTCTGTTGAATTTTTAAGTGTACAACATGAGCTAGATGAGTTTCATTTACCTGAACAGATGTGTGGTCTCCATTTCCAGTCTGTCCTCCTCCACAGTGACAAGAACCACCTCCACAACTGTCTCTCTTTTCATGCCATGTGAGTCCACTCGCTCATTGCTGCCACCTGTGGCCTGAAGCCGAAATAGTAATATGTGATGTGTTTTCTAAAACATAAACTACAGTCAGTTCTTGTCTTTATTATGTAAATATTAAGGGCTTGCTTTAAAATTAAGACGGGAGATAAGTCACCATTTAGTTCGCTCAAACTCCACTGCAAGAATACAGACAATCAATGTTGGTCTTAATATAGAGGTCAATAAGAATGTAAAGTGACGTTTATTATTTGTAAATCAGCCTTTTTTTAAGTTGTAAAATAAAAATGTATATTTACCGTGTAAAAACAACTGCGTCACACTGTGTGGTTCAGGGGTTTACCTGCCCCAACTGAAATCTGTTTGGTCCTACCCCTATCAGCAGTCTTAAAAATTCTCTATTAATGTTTACAATAAATAGGACTTTGTTAAGAATTTAAGATTTGTTCTAATCAGGTATTCTTTATTTTTGCTGTCATCCCCTCTGTAGGGTATTATTATATTTGGAGTTTGTAACACTGGTGCTCATACTGGTTATTTAACAAGAACGGTATCTTTATGGAAATCGTTGCTCGTGCCTGCATTAAATAAAAGAACATGAGGGTCAGCGGCTGAACAACCATACTTTTTCATAATGTTTGGGACATGCGCTAAGCCAGTTTGTCCTACCTACCAGAAATCAAATCTTGATCTCTCTTTTTTAAATTAAATGTTTTCATATTTTATTTAAAGAAACTTGAAAATAAACATAAAAAACAAGACTAACTAATAAGTCACAATAACTAAGAAAATAAGAAATCCCACCGACCATATAACCATGACCCAGCCGTAAATTGTTTCGTCCGACCCGACCGCAGACATTGAGAATAGTTTATAGAAAAAGCCTGTTTTGACCCTAATTATCTCATTTGCTGTTAGAGGTCATAAAGAGGCAACACAGAACTTCACAAATTCCTCATTGAATAGAAGAAACATATTTGTAACCGCTGCCTCCCTGCATCCCTCAAGGTGTCTACATGACATGCAGCTTCTACCAATCTGCTCTTCTTGGTGTGTAGTGCCAGGCTGTCAGATTTGTTCAATTAGCTTTACTATGGACGTTCGTCACTTCCACAGAGAGATCAGGAACAGGCCCGACTGCCAGATCCAATCAAGTTCAGAGATATTCAGACGGACATCCTGAGAGTAGCATCGGCTCCTCTCAGATTTAATTTGTTTGGATCAATCGCTTGTAGACACGAGATGAAACACAGGAGAAGTGCTTCATTCACTCGTGTTGACAGTAACTTATTTCAAACTCGCACAATGTATGGGCCCGTATTTGCGTTCCGATGATCAGATGAAACTAAAGGAAACGTGACAATAGCTCTCAGTAAGTCTGCATTTACAAATGTTAGCGACAGCAAAAGTATAATCGCCACGTTTTCCCTTTTTTGAAGTCTTAAACATGCATTTGCATCTGTTAACATCTGAAATAGCAGCAGCTGCACATTTTTGTCTTTCACTTGCAGTTGTATAAACCCAAAATAGAATCAGTGATGTTAGCGTAGTAATTTTTAGAATCCAAGCACCTCAGAAATGCAGAGTGTTATTTGAAATCCAGCAGCGTTTGATCATTAAACTTGTAAACAAAGCTCCGATCAGGTCCATTGTAGGTTTTTTCCTGCACAAGCAGCGCTTTGAGTAGACGCCGGGCCTTGAACAAGAGAGAGAGAGCCTGCACTGATTATAATTGCTTTACCTGAGGGTAGCATCCAGTCCAACGACTGAAACGACGCAGAAACTCAGCAGATTCCAATTAAACTGAACACAGCCGATGAACAAAGATTCTGCTGTGTGCGTCGACAGCAACAGAACAAAAGAGTTATTAAAACAGCTTGTTAAGGGGATAGTGTGACTCATCTGCCTCAAAGCAGGGCAAATTTTGGATGTCTAATGAGTGGCTGGGGAATTTGATTTAACAATTTCATTGTTTCAATCTCCCCCTCTGAGATTTAACCCCAAAATTAATTTAGTGTGACGTCGTGCACACTTTATTGACTTTTTGACGGGCTCTGGACCCAGAAAACGTGTCTTCAAAACAGCTAGTTTAAAGCCTTAACATCATTCTACTCCAGATTTACACAACTTTACAATTCAGATCGTTTGAATGTATGTGGCACCAAGCAGATTGGTATCATCACTTTAACTTCCGCAGCCAATAGAAAATCAGTAGAATGTCAGAAAGAGTGCATCGACAAAATGTTTCCCCTGTAAAAAAAAAGGAAACTTCAAGGTGCCCTGAAGTGGCCACAGAATAGGGGAAGACATTTTAAAGAACAGTCTCTGTTTGGACACAATGGCTTGAACAGTGGTTTTGATCTTCCAAGGTCATCATCCAGGCGGAAATAATAAACAGGTAGTGGTACTATAGCAGTAGACCCTATTCCATCACACAATGAAATAACTCTGTTTTTTTTCTTCTGCAGCCTGAGAGAACGTCGCCAACTGTAAAATGTCATTTCTGGATCTGACACTAACAGCAGCCATGTCAAGTCTGAGGAAATAACTTTGATGATGAAACAAGGTTTATCTCGATGACCTTCAGACGGCTTGGAGAATGAAAGATGTGAGCATTTTCCACACAAGATTGTGAGCCCTTACTAAGGACAAAAATCAGGCAGGTAGGGAAGAATGCTATTTCTTGAAAAGGAGGCTTATGTAGAAATACAGATATTTGTGTTAGAAACAACTGAAGTAAAAGTATAAGTACTGATTTAACCTCTTTATTCAAGTAAAAGTATAAAAGTACAAGCTCTGAGATTATAGAGGTAAAACATTTGCCTCCGAAGGTCATTCCCTCAAGCTGTGTCTGTGAAGAGCAAACTGAGACCTATTATACATTGATATTTTTCCAAGACTAACCAAAACCACTCCCATTCAAAAATATATACATTGAAGCTAAACACAGGGATGAGGCAAGAATATATTTATAAACATTGAAAATTATCCAGGAATAAATGTGTTCAATGTATTGAATGACGTATTCTTAATTTAAGTAGGGCCAGGGATATTCAGTGCTTTGTTGCTCTTCTTCACAGTCAATGCTGTCCATTGAGCTTGAAATCTGTCTTGATATTAGGAAGGTGGCACTCTATTATAGATCAATTCTTTTGTATGAATGAAAAAACGGGAGTTCTCCTCAAATCCAGTTAAACAAAGTAAAAGATCTGTTTAGAAAAATGTCATTAGAATAATAAAAACTCCACATACCTACTTAAGTACAGAAAAAAACAAGTATTGATACTTCCTACCGCTGATTGTAAGAAAGTGTACTACAATATTAATGTAGTTCAGTTTATTGCTAAAGTATGATTGTGAAGGAGTACCTGTGAGTCAGTCAGTCAGTCACGTCACTGGCCAGAATTGCTGGACACAGCTTGGGGTTGCAGCACTGCACCTTCCCCACTTCCTTCAATCAACGGAGAGAGATAATAGATTTCTGCCATGAACACAGCGTCTTCTCTTGACCCGGCTAAACTTGCAGCCACAGACCTGACGTCAAACCCTTCAAACTCTTCACCTTGTGGTTTATCCGACCGGGCAAACAATCTAAATCCAGGTTCATCTTAAAAAAAAAGAACTAAAAGATAAACGCTGGAGAGTGTGATGTAATCTGAAGCTGCTCTTTCAGGAAGCTTATCTGCTCCATAGGTGCACCGATGTTGCGTGGCGGCACTATTTATGAAACGCTGTGAAAAGCACACAGCAATTACCCAACTGTTGTAACGCTCGCGACAATGGCCCTGGGATAGCAGCGGCACAGCTAGATCAAACAGTCGTGCTAAATTAAAGAGCGGGTTATCAGACCAGGCAGGAGTGTTTGATGTGCACAGATGAGATGCATTATTATGGTAAATAAGCCTCCCTTATCACATTATTCCTACAGGGCCCTGTGGCGGAGCGGCCCACAGTAGTGTAAGCCCTTGGTCAGACACATAATGCGTGTCCACAAACACACACACACACACACATGGCCGGGGAGAGCATAAATATATCTCGGTTGATGTTTCAAAGTCCACTCCAAACAGCCGTCTGTTCTCCAAATGTCAGTCAGCCTCAGCCATAATTTGTTTCTGAAGAATGAGGAAATGTCAGAGTATTCCAGGGAGGATGAATTCTGATTGATTTCCAATTAACACTTTAACAAAATGCCAGGTTCTCCGTGTCTGTGTGTGTGTGGTTGATAGCTTGTATAGCTGAGGTTTTTAAGAGGCAAAAATGATATGGCATCACAACACAGAACCCACAAAATTGTACCCTGTAATCTGATGGCGGAGCACCACACCAACCCTACTTCTCTGACTTTTTACAGCTCTTATCATGGGTCTATGGGACTGAAATACATAAATAAAGGCATCACATGGTGAAAATCAATAAAACATAAGACTCTGCTGAATGATTCAGAAATCCTAATTAGTTCCACAAGAAGCAACATGTGTAAACAAAAAGAAAATCTAAAATGTAGACAAAACGGGCAGAATGTTCTTTTCAGCGAAAGTCATTAAAGGTAGAGGGATTGGATACCATTAAGTGATTTTATTTAATCGATTCATTTTTCCAACGAATAAGAAAACATAAATTAACCATTTCCGCTGCACTGGTCTGTGCTAGGAGCTGTGAACATGTCATCCTCAACAGTTTCTTACATCAACCTCTGCAGCCGTGGTGGTTGCATCATAGGAAGGTGCTTTTATTTCAATGCTCATTAGTTCATAACATTCACATCAGGGAAGCTGCAGTCAACATTTTAACTCCTATATGAAAAAAGAGAAATCCAAAAAATACCTTTTAAAGAGGTTTCTTTAATTCACAGTGATCTCATTGTCATTAGATTTTTTCAGCATAAATAAGCAGGGGAGCTTCTCAAAATGAAAAGCTTGTCCAGCCTTGAGGTGGATGGCTCTTCATCAGCAGGGGAAAACATCTGGTTCCACTCAGGTCAGACCAAAATGTGCGGCTGCAGTGACACAGACTCACCAAAAATGAAGGGAAGAAGACTGGAAAACGTAGCCCGGACTGATGGATCTGCAGACGATAGAGATTCTGACATCAGCAGCATGAATCCATGGAGCCAACGTGCCTTGTGTCAACAGTCCACACTACCTCTGCTGCTGGTGTAATGATGTGGGGGATGTTTTATTTGGCACATCTTATCTCACCAGATCACTCTCGGTGAGACATTTGTCCATGATGCATTAAGCTGTTCCCAATCAATACAAGCCTGTCTGTCTGTGTGTCATGTATTCTAGCAGCCTGGAGCCCACACATAGTTAACTGAATTATACAAACATGGGTTATGATCAACAGCAGCCATTAGGCAGCTAATTGCTAGTGTGAACAGTCAGATTAGGTGATTTGGAGGCTGCAGAGTCAAAAGTATTTTATGGGGATTTGTTTCAAACATGGCGGCTGCAGTTTGATATTCAGGAAAGCTGCTTCTTTGCATCTGAGAAAGGTAGGAAATGTTTGTTATTGGAAGAGTTCCATTATAGTACTGGATTGATTAGCAGCATCAAGAATCATAGTACAGTTAATATCTTAACGATAAACATAGAGACAATGTTTACGTCCACATTTTACAATCCTCTAATGCTGTAAACATGTTGTAAACATGACAGTGAGGTCAATGATCCTCAGTGACCTCCAGTCACCAGACGTAAATCCAGCAGCCCATTTGGGATGCAATAGAACAGAAGATTGGCGGCATTAATGCACAGCTATCAAATCTACAGAAATGATATATAACAGCTCATGTTTACATGGAGCAGAGTCTCAGGGGAAAGTTTGTGGGATCAATAAAAAGACGAGCTGAGGCTATTTTAAGAGCAAACGCATGGTGTCCCTAATAAATTGCTCAGGGAGTTGGAATGGCTGACCGTTTAAGGCGTTTTCAGACATGACATGGTGAAAGGCAAACTGCAGGTCACGCATTTTTACTGTCTTTCTGTTGCATTTTCTTCAATTTATTTTATTGCATATATTTATTTGTTTATTGCACCCGTATGATTTTTTATTTATGGGATGCATTTGGTCTGCTCTGAGAGAGGTGCTATACTAAACCAAACCAAAGAAATTACATCATCTGCATGGACAAACCCACAAAATAAAGGAAAAGATGCTTCAAATTGAGAAACACCAATTAAGATGCCAAGCAAAAATAGAAAAACATTTTTTTTTTCTTTTTATTATAAAGATTTGTTCTACATGTGCTTCCTTAAGTTGCAGTGTGTTGAGCTCCCTTGGACACCATAACAACTGAAGGCAGTTGAAGCCCAGATGATGAAGGCTGTGCAGAGGTGCCAGGAGCTCAGTGTGGGTGTAGAAGTCGAAAAATAATGATGTAAAGCCAACAGCAACTTTTGTCATATTGCAGAACAATTATATTATTTAAAGAAGCCACAGGCTGTAGAGTATGGATGTGCTGCCTCCTGGTAGGTGGATGGACTAAAACTGTACAGAATGTGACATCCACCCCAATTTAGTCGTGCTTTAGGAAAAAGGGAAACAAAGGCCATCGGAACAGACTTTAGAAAGAACTGTTCAGTGTCTTTCTCTAAGCAGAACCACTGCAGCGTCATTGTGTTACAGATGTTTAGCTGTTTACCATTGTATGCGTTTCCCCAATTTTAATGTCTTGGGCAGGAATTTTTAAGCCTCAGAGTTGACAGACGTCAGCTTTTAGTCCTAGTAAGTGCTACACTGCCAACAAGGCTCCAGTCGTTGAAAACAAATTTAATCTAGCCACAAATATATTGCCAGAGTAATTACTTGTGAGTGGGAGTTGATCTGTGCTTCATCAATTAAATTAGCCAATTTAGCAAAGGACAGCGACAGAAAATAATAAATGAAGACTCAAGAGAGAGAAAAAAACATATCAGCATATTAAAATCATTTATTGTGCTCCAGAAGAGTAATTACTATTTAACCAGAAAGAAAGACAAGTGACAAATAATCTACATTACAAATGCCAGACCAGCTCACATAGTGTCCCCTGCTTCAAATGGCATCCAAAGGACAAATCAACGCGAAGTTTTCAGACTGCTAGCAAAAACCTCTCAGGATGAGAGGTCTGGTTCTTCTCACTTCTGCTGCGATTTGAGGTTAGAAAATGGCACGTTGCGTTACATTCATTCGCAGTGCTCGCTCCTCCCCTTCCCCACGTCTGTCCGGCACGCTGCAGAGCGGGCTGTCGACCACGGTCAGGGCAGATTGACACTGGAACAAAAGTGAAGCGTCCCCCTAGAACAGGGTTTCTTAAGTATCTTCAGTCCCAAACTCTGTGGATTCATACTCACCCTGCTGTACTGTCTCGTTAAAACATACTGGTGTTGGGATTCAACAGAAATGACTGAAGAAATGCTACCTGGATTGGTTCAGATTTCCCCTCTTTGACACTGGATGGGAGTGGTTCTCTTCTGTGGGGCGTTCTCAGGCTATTATCTTACATAAATGAATCCAGATTCAAATCTTAGTCAGGACAAGCCAGGTGTCACATGGCACAGAAAAAGCATGAACAGAATAATCAAATAAATCTGAACACAGAAAGAGAAATTAGGCACATGGCAGAATTAAACAACGGTAAGATGTACACAAGCCTCAGTTTATGACAAAGGAGGAGAGTTTCAAAAGAAAAACATTGTAAATGCACTCGTTATGGGCTGACACAAAACTTGGCCAGGTATGTTATTTAAAGTTTGCAGTAATGCCATTGTTTTACCAAACAAACAAACACAAAAAACGAAACACACTTCCCTGACCACAGAGACTTGAGGAAATATTAGAATTGTCATATTCTATTAAACATTAATTCAGTCATGAACCAGAGACTACATTAAAAAAGGTAAGAAAAAGGGTGATTATGGTTTTTAACGTCCAGTGAACTTAAACAAAAGGTGTGAAAAAATAAAAGCCCCTGTTAAAGTTGCCACAGCATATAAACAGTATAAAAGCTGCAATTAAATTTGAGCTTCTTTTCATATTTTATTTGCCTGTTTAACTATCCAGTCATGTTTTATTGTTATTAGTTCTCATTTTAAAAGCCTAATGTTTCCTCGGTCACAGGGGCAGGTGGGTGAGTGTCCCTGCCTTTAAAAGAGCTTCAGCAGGCAGCGGGATTCAGGGGAGACGTTCAGTGTCCCGCGGGGGACTAAGTACTAATCAAAGTGTCCTGGGAAACACTGAATACTTTGTAAACAGGCTCGCTCACGGCAGCCGAGAGAAGCATTTGCCATATTTCCCAGTTCATTCTCTAATGTGAAGCTCCAGTTTGCTCTCTGCATTTTGTTCTGTAAATGATTCATAAGCAGTTTCTTTGAAGACGCAGGCGTTTGGGAGAGATTGTGGTACAATCTCATTTTAATTTCATCGTACAGAAGGCTTCGAAGATTTCTTGAAGAGGTGAGCTGTCTACAGTCCAGCTCCAATGTCATATATATAAGACCTTGCCATACCATACCCATACAGTGAACTGATCATACACTAAACCCTATTTGCTACTGCCTGGAATGAGGATGTAGTCTTTTGGAATATATACACGGAAACAACATTTGTCTGTAGATCTAATGAAATGAAAAGCATGAGATTATGTGGTGCTGATGGTTTTAAATGAGTTATTTCATTTAATATTGAAATATTATTTAGTAAGACTTCTTTCAGTTACAGTGAATTAATGATTTATTGTTAGCCCTAGTCTGTTAAGTCCTAGCCCTTACTATCAAGCATATGTTTCAAATTATGAGTGAGCTTAGGTTTGATAAACATCAAAATTAAAGCTATGCCCTGTGGAGCATTTGAAAACTGGTTGTCCTTTCAATTGCGCTTTTAACATGAAACTTCAGTAGAGAAGAATTTAAGCAAGATGGTAAAATAATAAAACAATGGCAGTTTCCAGCCACTAATTCAGTAAAAGAGAATTGCTGAAATGTTTGAGGTAAGAAATTTGTGAATTTTAGGCCTAAATAACAAATGCTTTGAAGAAATCACTGAATGAAACTCATCTTCTCAGGGCAACATTTTAATCCAAATGATCATGTGAGTTGGTGTCAGCGAGAGGACAATGACATCTGGTTGACAAGTAAATTTGTAGCGAAGAAGTGTGTGTTAAAAGTGTATTTAATGCAAACAAAAACATTTTGTAATATTATTCAGTTTGAGTCATTAGAAGATAAATTTAATTATAAAAATCATATATGGCCCCCAACATTGCTGCCAGACAGCAAGTCACTTTAGATGTTGAATGTCAGATGCTTTTCCCCATGCTTTATTATCGGTGTGTTAATAAATGGGAATGGTCATATGTGGTATATGTATTTATGTGAGTGTCTTAGGTGGGGCGGTGTGCCATGATTCTGCTTGCACGCGATCCGTCATAACCAACCACTAATGGCTATCGTGCTCTTAAGTCTCATTAAAGGAGCTGGATTCGTAGCTGACTCTCAATTTTTGCAGCTAGCTCAACCTAACCTCATTTCTGTGTGTTTTTGCAACTCTTTTGTTTTTCGCTGTGATACAAGTAATGCAGTCTTTATGTGTGTGTTTCTTTTGCCATGTTTCCTCTGTCAGTTCTTATACTTGTTAAAGCTATTTAATATGTTACCTCATACACTGTAACCCTGAGCCCATGTAAAGTTTTGAATAAGCATCTCTGCTACTTAGCATGGCTCTGCAAAAGCTTGACTATTTACCCATTGATGCGATTACATGTTTAATTCAATGGGTGGCCCTTGCCTATCCTTATGTCATTTGGCTGGAAAGTAGTTCTCACTAATGACCTAACTCAATCAAACCTATGTTACATGTCCTTATTATTTTTTTAGAGGCATTATTTAGAGCTAATTTCCATTTTTCATGATAATGTATTGTATAATATTTACTCATACATACTTACATTGGTTGGCTGACAACACCTGGCAAGTTATATTTTCTGTTTCCATGCAATTCTAGATTTCAAATGTGATGTGGGTGATGAAGGCCTTTAAGTGCAACATAATAATCATAATAATAAATATATTATAAACATAATAAAGATAATGAAGGTATGACATATAATGGTTTTGACCCAAACGGAGTTAACAAAGTAGAGTAGTTGTTGGCTGTGTCTTTGATAGACAATACTCTAATGCTGGAATCTTAATAATGTGTGGTCTAATCCTAGCATAACTGAGAGTCTACAGCTTGTTGTATGACAGGCTATCTATTAAGGAATTATTGGTCTTTAAATCTGATAGTGTTGAAATGAATTTCATTTTCAAAAAAAGTATCTCTTCACCTAGAGGGTTTCTCAGTGTAAACCAGTACTTCATTGTTGTCCAAGGTTCCCTTCCTTAGCCTGTGAAATGTATTTCAGCCACTGGCCTGGATACAAAAGCAAGGTCATGTTGCTTTTTATATGGATCTAATAAATCTTGAGTCCAAGTGCACGCAATCAGGGCGTTAGCCTACATACCATATCTTGGTTAGATACATAAACACTTGGTAAGTCCTGAATATCGAGCCAATGGCTGTGTGTTAGGATGTTTACACACATGTTTTCATTTCCGTATAATTGCATGTGTGTTGCCCATCACAAACTAGCACAATGAGCACTGGATCTAAAAGATAGCAGGCTGTTGGTAGAGTATCAACAGACCCACAGGATGGATTGTTCCCTGATTCTGTTATTCACACTTTTTCTTTAATGTTCTTGGGTATCCAAAAAGTCGCTGGCCCATGAGGATGAATTGTGATAATAGCCTTGGAAACCTCCTTCTTTTGTTTTAAATTCCAGATCAAGCCCTGGCAGTAAATTTATTTCTGAGAAACAATCTGGAGCAAACAGATGTAATTAGTTTATTCAATTTAAACCTTATCCCAAAAAACAAACACTCCCTATAAAAGACTAGATTTTATCCCCCACACTCTTCTATCCTGCTTCAGTATTATACAGGGTAACAGTAGTCTGCGCTCATTATTTTTGAATGACTGCACAGTGTTGTGAATGAGCCAAAAGGGACTGGATCTATTCTCACAACTGAGCCCTCCTCACATCTACACTTTGGTGAAGGGGAAACAGGGACACAATCGTTTCAGCTCACCAAGTATCATATCTGTGGCAGCGTGCAGATTTCTGTATCTGAGCACAATAGGCTTGACATCCTGGATATTCTCCTCTCTGTCTGTACTAAAAATCACCACTTTACCCCTGCAACAACTCCAACCTCTTAAACAACTGGATCCTACTGCGGCCTGCTTCGCTGTATGACACATCCCCATTCCAGGGGCTGACACTGTTAGCTGCCCAGGCTTCACTGACCTAAAGGCGTTAGCAATGGCTGACAAGCCTTGCAAGAGATGGTAAGCTGAAGGTGGTGTGAATGCAAAGGGGACAGTTTAGTTAACAGCCCAGCCTGTCAGCTCAGTGTAAAAAATGAGACAGAAGAGAATATCTAGTAGAAAAAGAGCGGAGCCAAATAAAATAAAATAAGTATCTCCTTAAAGTGAGGTAAAGAGGGATGACTGTGGGTCTCAGCTGCTCTAGGAAGCCTGTTTGCTTCCTTCTCATAACACAATGTGCCTCTGAAAAGTGATCAACCCTGGATAACAATGCAAACTACATAAAAAGCACATCATGGGATTTGACCTATCCTGACGCAAGCTCTTCCTTCCATCCACCTGCTGTGCATTTCCACAGAGATCCACCTGTTGAGATCTGTCTGTGCTTGGCCTCTGACTTGTTTCAGTCATGTATAGGAATTCCTGTTTAAACACTAAAAGAGGTGACTGGATGTTGGGGGGGTTGAAACCTACGCACACCAGAGATTCACTCATCCACCATATTTTTTGTTCACTACTTTCACCCTACATTTTCTCGTACTAAACACTCAATCAACATACCTCCCAGTTTAAGAAAAAAAAAAATAGGGCAATGGAATAAACAGTGCAGGTAATTACTTCTATACGGTAAAGTGGTCCAATAGGTACAATAGCAAATAACACTGATTTTAACTGAAGGTACAATGACTTTGATTGATACAGTGTAATGTGATTCGAACACTATCAAAAAGTAGTACCAACACACAGAGTACAAAACTAGTCCTTATATGCCCAGCTCCACTCAAGCTATATTATGTTATGCAAGAAAGTTTTACCATATCCCCAGCCCCTCCCATTCCTGTCCCAAGTTCCAGCCCACAACATCCACAACCCGGTGCTGCATTTTCCCACGGTCCGGTGAGGGTGTGTGTTTTCCTGTAATCCAATCAGGAAATCCGTCTGAAATTACTCCAATGCAAGGGAGAGGGTGAAAATTATTCTTAATAATGACATAATCAGCAGAGCAGCCATCAAGCAGATAAATTGTCATGCGCATCGTGCTAAAATATCCAATTATCCTTTGTCTCCCAGCTCTCGGTGTTGAAGTTGGAACTGCCAGAAAGCCAGTAGGGGGATCCCCACGTCCCACTGGTTCAGTCAGATGCCCCCCCCCAAAACAGAGAAGAGGGCTTAAACAGCATTGGTGCTTAGTGTACAGATCTAGATATGTAAATAGGTTCTATACAATAAAGTTGTTCCCGATCCTCAAAAATAAATGGATGAAAAGTATCAGTGATGTTTTTTTCCTCAAAATGATTCCATTGTGCATACAGAGTTTCTTATTTCCTTGATATTTTCAGTCCTTCATTTGTTCCTTTCAAGAATTGTTTTAGTCTTATCTTACATAGCCTCCTTTTATGAAGTTAACACATGACTAAATTGGTTTGAGCGGCATCTGCTGTGTGCCCCACAAACAGATTAATCTGCAGTGCGGCACCAAAGGAAAACAATATGTTTTCTTTCTTTTACAAAGTGCTCTTCTCACCTCCGAGGCGCCTCTGATGCCCTGCTCTGCTCCCAGATAATACTGTCAAGCAGTCATTTGTCAAAAGATCCCGAAGGCCATATCTGTCACTAGAAAGAAAAAATAGATGACTGTACCTTGTTCTGCTGCAATATCAGAACAATAATAATAATATTAATAATAAAAAAAAATCAACCCTTTTTGTTTTAGCTTGTGAGGTTGTTTTTCTTAAAGTCCTTATTTGTACTTTTTTCTTGTCTTGTCTTTATATTTTTCTAGAAAAACATAATTATTCTTTTTTTTTTTTCACTGGCCCAAATCCCCAGAAATCCCATGACTATATTCCCTCAGGTATTAACAGGGTGTCGTACAGTCCCACTGTAAATCCATGGGTGTCTAGCAACTCCAGGCTGGCGTTTCAGCTCCTTACATCTGTTTGTCACTGTGTTGGCCTTAAGTCTCTGCTGCAGGAGCACCAGCCGCATTTGTTTGTTGCTTCCGCCATCAGAGTCCTACCTGCATGGGTACATCCACAGGGCTATACCCGGGTGGTAGAGTGTGAGTGTGGGTGGGGTAGGGTGTTATTCTGACCACTGCTTGGGAAGGTGTTGAAAGAGTGGAGAGAGGTAAGCCCCCCCATGGTGCTGGGGATCATGGTTATGGTGTTCGGCGTCATGAGCGGGATGTCGTCCGGTGAGCGCCTCATGGCCAGAGTGTAGTCCGGCGGGCAGGCAGTCCTCAGAACCACATCGTGAGGGTGCAGGGTGTCGCCCACTCCCCTGCAGTCCCGGTCCAGGTCAGAGTGCTGCTTCATCTGCAGGGACATGATCTCCTCCTCCTGAGTGTGGGCCAGGTCATTGGCTGCATTACGCTGGGGGCTGCAGCGCCTATGAACATCATGCCGACGCTTGTCCTTCTTGTAGTACAGAGCAGCAAAGGCTAGGATGTTGAGGAAAAGAAGGGAGGCTCCCACTGCGATGGTCACTGACAGCTCAGTGGAGTAATCGCGCTGGTCCACCAGGTGTGGCTGGTTGCGGGTGTCCTCTGTGTCAGTAGGGAACGGAGTTGGGTTAGGGCGTTTGGTCACCGGAACCTTGGTCTTTGGTGTACGGTTGGTTGCCTCTGGTGGAGGGATCTGAAGAAAGCCAGAACAACGGTTAGTATAGAATCATCTGATGAATGCTCAATACGCTTGAAGCAACCACAACAAGAACATTTTAATCAGATTTACATTCCTCAGATATACAGAAACAAGTTCTGAACGGACACTAGAGGTGGAGCATTTGCCTGCTTGAAGATTTTTAGTGCTTTTGACCCTCTTGAACCTTAGAATCATGTCCTTGGTTTGGTCATTCTATCATAAGTAGAGTTAAACTAAAGCTACCCATTGACGCCTGTAGTGGATTTTTATAGGCAGAAGGAGATAAATTACTACGAACCTTGGTGGTGGTGGGAATGAGCTGAGTGACCTCGTTGAGACTGTGCAGATGAGGAACCAGCTCCAACCACAAGTTGACCTGCGGGGAGAGGAGGAAGCAGTATAGTGATGTGGGAGAGAAAATGGTGATCCCTTGGATACCATCAACTGTGTACACTGAACATCAGTGATACTGGATAACTGGTATCACAACGTTGTTAGCCAGCATTTTATTCCTATGCACTATTAGCCCATTCAATTGCAGTGCCATAATCACACAATGACACCATCAGATGGATATGAAAGACTTATAATCATGACCAGAGTATTTAATTAGATATAAAGTGAAATCGATGGGAAATATCTCATATCCATAGTAGAAAGTAATGCTAAAATGTGATGGTCTGCATGGTTACAACAGGCACAGAAAAAAAGACAATTTTGCTACCAAAGCTAAGGAAGAGAGAACTATAGACAGCATATTAAACAAAGGTAAAAATGTATCTGTAAATAAATGTTGCATTGACTGGCAGATGATTACACAATGATTTTTTGATGACTAAAGATGAAATATTTTCTAATTCGCTTAAACATTTTCTAATTATTTGCTAACTGTCAATGTAACTGTTGGTACCAAAAGGGCACACTCAATATTCAATTATAACCATTGTTTATGATTATTCTTGGAAAATATTACTATGCACATGTAACTCTGCACCTCAGTTAAAAGGGAGCAAATGGTATCTGACTGTACCTTATTGGCCCGGTAGTGCTCTTTGACCCGGGGTTTCAGGCCAATGTGCAGATAAAGCTGATCTTTCTGGTTGTAGCGTGTCCATGCCACTTCTTCAAAGCGATTGGGCTTGGTGTGGATGAACTTGGTGTCCTGAGGAACCGGCTGGTTTGGATCCCTGAGAAGAGCAAATGGGGGGGAGAGTTTTAACATTAAACATTTTTTAAAAGAGAGTGGTGAACTGTTAGTGGTTATCACAGATGATTGATACACAAGGACATTTGAAACAACTCAATCATAGACATGTTGCCTACCATGGACAATATACAAGTAATATTTCTTGCATCTTGTGGTTGTTTACTTTAGGGGACAGGAAGGGGAAAAGCTAAAAATAAAGCTGGAGTGGGTCTTTTTAGGTATGACTGTGTGGTTATTAAAACAAAGATTATGACCTAAGTGTAGCTTCTCCCTCAGGCTAATCAGTGTAATTATGAAAATACTGAATTGCAGTGGTGAGATGCAGCCCCAAGGTTTCATCAAATTTTAATAAACAGCGTCTGAGATATCACACCTTATAAAATCATAAAAAGGTCAAAGGGGGTATTGCTATTCCCAGATGATTGGTTTTCTAAAAATGATGGAATCAAGGTCTAAAAATAGTAAATACCTTCAGAAGTTGTATCTAACGTCAACAACATTAGCATGGCACATGTTTTGAAATGCATACATGCATCTTTAGAACTGAGCCTCTGTTACATAACTATATACTGTATATTAAGTTTGCACATGAAAAGAAGCCAATGTAATATATTCAGTTTCAGCAGGCTGATCATTTCCATAACCAATGTTTCATTGGTTGCTCTAAATTGAACTGAAACTTTTATTTTAAAATTATGTACCATCTGCTTTTGATGAACTTAAGAATCAAGGGGACATCACAGGGCACAGTGTATATGCAGGTCAAACCATATGAACCCAATTTTTACATTCAGAGGAGCTTCTTGAGCATATTCAGCATGGGCCCCCGCGTTAAATACATCCACTTACACTTAATCTTAGCCGAATAGAGCCAGCCATGTGAGGTATAGAAGACCAGTCAGACCCAGTGAGCGCCCCATTGTCTGAGAGCAGCATATGGAGCCAGTCAGACCTTATCAGGAACACGCTTAACCATTCAAATTGGTGGCATAAATCTCCCAGGTATCCGGCATTCCACGTCAATTTGGGGATATATATGTGGATCATTAGTGCCTTTCTGTTCCCCTCAGGGCCACTGGGTAGTGCACAGAAAGCCAATGTCCTCCCATTGCACTCTCAAAAAACAATTACCGCTGTGAATGTATGCTGAAAGGCAACATGGGACAGAGGAGGGCGAAAAGGAATCATTTTAATTTTGTCCCATCGCGAATGTCCCTCCTCAGGCAACGGCCATTAATTAAGAATGCATTTGAGGGCATGTAGGGGGTATCTGCTTAGAATACAGATTACACTGTACAGTCCATAAAACATAATGGCACAATTCACTGATCCTGGTCATCAAATGAGAAGAAATACAATTACAATAACATAATTTATTATTTTATGGTCTTCTAATATGAGACTCATGCTGCTTTAAGCATGACAGCAGAAAAAAATACCCTAAAAAAGATGGATGAACCACCTTTTGGCTGATCTTGGTATGTTCATGATCACGCCGAAGCTTGTAAATAAGGTTTCTCTATTGGAAATGACTGGACATCTGAATCAAGAGGATCTGTATATCTCAACAGTAAGTGCAATTTAAATATTATTGTAAATTAAGTTGAAAGTTTATAGGAAGTTCTTTGAGTTGTTTGATTAATGCAATATTGTCTTTCATATGAGTCATGCGACAGTAAGGAAAAAATATTTTTATAGTAAGGAAAAACTATTTTTTCCTTACTCCTTATTATGTGATCTCAGTCTCTTCAGCTTGAATGCAGCTATTGAAGTTAATAATACTGATGAAAGAGTTTGATCATAATTTATACTAAATTAAAAGGCAATTCTCTTAGCTCCTGGTAGCAGGGGTATACATCAAGTTTGAGTGGCAGTAACATCTAGAAAGGGACTTGAAATGGCCCTCAGGAGCAACATTTGTTGTGACCTCATACCCTGTCTTGGCAAAGTTCGTCCAGTAGGTCATGACCACGGCGCTGAGCATCACGTCGTTTTTGGAGAAGTTGCAGGGAAACAGGTCGGTCGGCCCGATCATCGGCAAGCCAAACACATATGGGATCTCATCTCCGTGTGCTGCATCTGCCCACGGTGGTACCTGAGGGGCAGCAAGGGAATCAAATGAGATGCACCCACACACACACACACGTACACACACACACACAGATCAAAGAAAATGGGAAAATGCAATACTTTTTGGTACAGAGGGGGAAATTAGACAAGTTTTTAATAGAATTTTTCCTGGCATATCTGGCCAATTCCTCAGTATTGTTTTTTTTGAACGATTAACGAATATAATATATATTAATATAAGATAAAGGGATAGTGGTGACTGGGGATGATGACTTTGAGATGGTATTTTTGAATGTAGAAGTACAGTACATGTCATTAGTTGTAGCCTGTTGATAAAAATATATCCAAAAAGAAAATGTGGGGATTTAAATCAAACTCCTTGCTTGCCTTTAGGTCCTGATAATTAGTCAGTGTAGTAGTGGACTTATAAAAGTGAAACTTGGATTGCAGAGTTGGGAATTTGCTTCTCTGGCAGTCAGTCATAATAATATAATTGGAATAAAAACAATAAAAACTCTGTTGTGTGCCACTAGGCTCTTTTACTGTTAGGCAGATTGTCATCATGTCACTAAGTTTTATATTTAAACACATCTGAAACAGTCTGCTTTCCAAATCTGTTGAAAAGTCACGCATTCTAAAAGTTTGTATGGAGCCCAAGCTGGGCTGCCTGCCTCTCAGAAATGCTCTTGTTGGATTACATTTAATGACATAATGAATTGCTACAGCTTCTGGTTGTAAATCACCTAACAGTTTGAATAAACAGAGCATAATGTAAACTTTAAAGGTATTTAATTAGCTTTGATGGGCTAACAAAGCTAAGTCAACTGTTTTGCACACTTGAGACAACCGTCACTGATCACAGGACCAGACCTATATGAATTAAACAACTCAGAGCGGTGGGGGGTGAATCGGAGGTTATGAACCAAACTTGGCAACACGGTAAGAGTTCACAAAGTGATTAATGCACAATTCTACAATTGCTGTTTGCCTCCTCAAACATAGAACATCTCTGTTTGATGTCCGATTACTGTCTCTTTGATGCAATATAGTTGAAGAGCAACCATTTCTTATGAATATGCAACTACTTTACGACTACTCCTTTCATATAATTGACGATTCATGGAGACAATCCATCATACAATCTGAGTCTTACCTGTTCTGTCTGACAATGATGGTAGAAGGCGTAGAAATATGTAGGTGACCCAAAGCTGGAATGGAGGTCGGCCGTGGCAATGGCTGGCGCCACCCACTGATGATCAGTGAACAGGGCAAGCAGTGTCTTGCGGCGGGTCTCTGGGTTGTGCCTGTCCGCCCAGTCGGTGTACATGAACTTGATGGTCTCCCGTAGGATATCTTTACCCTCTGGGTAGCCATAGAGGTCGTCCACAAAGCTGGACACGGCGTAGTCAAAGTCATTAGCCTGCACGCCATTTTCGTTGTCCACGATAAGCTCCACAAACTTGAGGCCCTCGCCCTGGTTCACTCCCAGCATAATATCGTAGTTGAGGAATTCACCTGGAAAGAGAGAGTGAGGAGGATATCAATTCATGGTGAGAACGAAATTGAGAATTGCTAGCTCTAAATGTGAAGTGAATCTGTACCTTGCTCCATGAGTATCTGAGGGTCGTCGGGTATAACGTCTCCATCGATAACAGGCCCAAAGGCAATGTGGTAGCGGGCTGGTTGGATGTCTTGATCAACCAGCTCCTTGTAATGTTTTCTCTGCAGGCAACCCACAAGCTCCACGGTGTCTTCCAGGTTACAGCCCACCTTACGGGCCAACATCCGGGCATATTTAGCTGGCTGAAAACTGACGGCCCAGCTGGACAAGGCTGAGCCGCTCTGGGCGATGGCCCTCTGGAACAGGCCTGGAGATGAGGGGAGGAGAGATTAAGTGATTCATGATTCAAGATCATTGTTCAGATAAAAAGAACAATATCCAGATTTCACAATTTCAAAATTCACATACTGACATGACTGCAACTGCATACAGAGGAAATAAACTGAGAACCATGCAGACTGAGATTAAGCACGGTGAAGTTTGAAGGCTAAAATGACCTCACTCTATAAATATCCCATGTAAAGAAACCAATATAAAATAAATATACTAATCACACCAAATATAATTTCTGAATGATCTACTTGGATGTACAGTTACATTCACAAGACGTGATGTTCTGAATTGTATTTCACGTAAAAAACAAAAACAAGAATGAGACACAGGAAACACAGGAGACACAGGAGCACCCTCTCTAACGTGGTACTTAACATTGACTCATAAAACAATCCACAGCCAGTATTGGTCTCTGTATTAACATTGTGTCATGAAGACACACACAGCCAGTATTGGTCTAACAACAGGCAGCAGTATAGCATGTCAACTTGCATGTATGTCTGTGTGTGAGGCATTAACTTTTAAATAACATGAAGTCCACTGAGGCTTTAAGCACATGTTTATTTCATGTACTTTGTCATGCATGCTCCACTTATTACGTTGTTGTGTAATCATTCATTATTGAAAGCCTATTTTGTACTGTAATTTTTTTCCCATTTGCTCTAAGCAAAATATATCAACTCATTTTATTTCTTTCCCTACAACTGACCTTATACTACTAGAGCTACTACTACAACTGACTCAGCAAAGCATCCCGTGGGCAGTCATTTACATTTTTTTTATATTTACCATGTTTGAATGCACTGTCTTTCCCTGCGTGCAAAAAAAGATTTTAGTCCACCCAAACAGATGCATTCACACCAAACATGCTTGGAGCAGTTGGTTTCACCTCTGCAGTGTTTTCTCTGTCGCGTTGTAAAGTGTAATGGAAGAAGTTAAATTGAGGAACAGCAGCTTCTCTCGACATAAGAATAAAAAGGTCCCATCCAAAACACAAAATCACACATGTGGGCGGCTGTGCCTGAGGGGTAGAGTGGTCCTCTTCCAACCTAATGGTCGGCAGTTCGATCCCCAGTCTGACCCTTAGGCAAGATGCTGAACCCCGAATGGCCCCCCATAGAATAAATAAGTGCTGTGAATAGATGCAATGTGTGAATGTGTGAATGTAAAACTGTACTGTAAAGAGCTTTGAGTGGTCATCAAGACTAGAAAAGCGCTATATAAATACAAAACCATTTACCAAAGCCATTAACATGTAAACACACATGTAGCCAAACTGATTGAATCTATGTTGAGCTTCTGCACCACATCAGTCACATCCCCTTCAGAACTGCTCACATACTTATATAGACAGGAAGAGCCCATGAGACCTCACTGGTGACTCAGATTGTTTTACCTTTGGTGGAGTTGCTCCACCGGTTGCCCTCCGAGTAGTGAGACAGCGTGAGCAGGTTGACACAGGAAGCTCCGGCGCCTGAGCCAAACACGGTGATCCGTAACGGATCGCCGCCAAAGGCTGCGATGTTCTCACTCGTCCAACGCAGAGCCTGGATCTGGTCCAGCAACCCATAATTCCCTTTGGCTGCCTGGTCACCTGTGCTCAGGAACCCTGCATGAGAGGACACAGACGACAGAAGGTGTTAGTCTGGGTCTGTGCTTGTGTCCATTAACATTATATAAATTGCTTTTTTATTACAGGCATGGATTCATTTAAGGAAATAAGCATCATGTGTCAAGTTGAAAGAAAATACATTATTGATTTATGAAACAAATACACAGCTAATGTACAGAAGTTGCAACAGCTATTACAAGCAACTCTGCAGAGCATTCATGAATCAAATCACTTATTATTTGAACAATTGCAGAAGTAAAAGATAAGAGATGACAAATTCAAACGTTTTCCCTTTTCGTTAACATGGCATTAGCTATATTATCAGAAGCCATACCACGTGGGTTGCTGATGATGGGTTTTAATTGGAATCACATATCATCTTGCAAGTATAAGACATTGAAAGTTAAATTAACACCTATTTGTCAAAGAATTGACAGACACATTTATGTAATAAATATTCCCCACATATATAAAATTAGTGTATAATTAATTAACTCTCCAGAAAAAATGAAAACAGAACAACACCACGGACACAACTTTTCTCTTATTATCTTTTTAATCTCTGATTAAAATTAAATAAAATGAAACAATCAAAAGAATCAACATTTGAACCTGCAGTTCAGATAAGGCAGGATCTCCGCTGTGGAGGGATAACCAACAAGCCTGACTGTTTAATCATTTCCTCCAATAAAACAAGAGTTATAGCCCCTTAGAGCCACTTAAAGTGTAGATATGCTAAATATAACAGAGACTCGTTTGGGAGAAAAGCATATTCAGCCCTGAACAGAGCTCACAATACAGATGATAAGGAAGCATCATGAAAACAGATCCTGCTTTGGTTAGACCAACATGGAAGTTAGTTTCTCTCAAAGCAATTAAATTACCATTCAAATTGAGTCAGTCTGACCAAACAAATGAGATGCTTCAAGCAGCCTCCATATTTGATTCAGCAATAATTTGAAGCAAAGACTAACAACGAACCCTAAACAGATCAGCTTTAGCCTTTCTTCCGCTACCTGCGCTTCTATCACTTATTTTATTTGATTAAAAATGAATTAATTTATAATAACATCCCGCCCTAATGCACGATGGATATATTTTTACACAAAGACATCAATTTAATACTGTAACCTGAACTCCGTTTCGACTGAAGGTATTTAATGCTGTGATGAAGCTAGACATGTTTATTAATAACTGATGTCTCAGACCTTCAAACTTACAATGGATATTCACCACCTGGTCCAATATAATGTCCTATCCAGTCAAGTTGTATTATCACCAACAGGACCAATGGCCAAATCTACAAACCAACACCCAGGTTGTGACAGGAACTAACATGGTAACACAACGGGTAATAAATAAGCAGATAATCTTTATTGCGTGAAATCATTAGTCATTTATAATGGTATATATAATATGTTAGCAAGCATTACATGTCACTTTATGTCGGCTTGTATAGTCACAGTTCACGAAGCCCCCCTGTGTACGTCCCAACATCTGCCCTATTTCAGCCCCACCTCTATCTCAACCCCCCTCCCTCACCTCTTGGTTACCCCTGGTCACTGCGGCTGCATAAAGGTCGACTGCTTGCGAGGTATGAAAGAGCTGATGAGACGAGGCTTCTCAAGTACACCCATAGGAGAGCGCTGGTCTTTGAGAGCTATTTCATGTCCAGTCACCATTATCACTCCCATCCTGGTCCTATGATTTCTATGCTAAAAGCTCCATTACCTGGTGTAGGCATCTAGGGAATCCCTCACACCCATCAGCCTCATCCATGAACTATCCTTTTATGCTCCCCCCCATTCTCACATACAGTATTTCCTCCCCTGTCCTTGTCCATGATCCTATTCTTACGACAGTGTTGCACTCTGTGGCTAAATGGAATGCTCATCACCTGGTGTCAGTCAACACTACTGTTAATTTCCACAGGGATGCACGCACACATTATGTATTGAGTCAAGCATCTGAGGAGCTACATGCTCCTGGAATAGGCTGCTGAAAGGAACGATGCCACGACTGCTATTAACACTCCCATCATGAACAGATAAAGGCCAGTGAGATACCTTGAGAGGCTTTGAAGTTGTATTTTCACAGGAGCATTAGTGGAATACTGAGATTGGTCATTCACCCCACTCTGTTGCTCTCTCTGTGTGTGTGAGAGTATGAGTTTAATATAGGCTTTTCTGGCACTTGTATTTCAAAAAGCCCTCTACTTTGCCATTATTGTATTCACTGTAAAGCTGCCAATAGTGGTCAGCACTTGCTGCTTCAGGTATAAAAAAAAAAAGAAGTCTGACAGGCTTTTGGGCTGCTGGCAGGCTTTTAACTATAAGTTTGAGCGGGAAAAGGGCAAAGTTAAATTTCAGATTTGTGAGAGTTGTGGAAATGTATCAATATGTCAATATAAATCTGGAGAAATTGTTAAGTTTGCAACGGCACAAAGAGAACAAATTAAAAGCAGATAAAACAACCCTGTCTTTATGAGGTCTGAAATATGTTTAAAGATTTATAAAATCATAATGTGTCCTTTTAAACACTTCAGATGAAGGACTCTACAACACAACACACAACCAATTCCCAAAATGCATGTGTTCAATCTGCATCACATTTCACACATCCATCCTTTCAGAGGCTGACAGTACCTCGTACAAGTGGAGTATGGATAGCGTTGGTCAGTCAGCCCAACAAAGCGTTGCCATGAAGTTTGTAACAGATATCCATGTTCCCCCCAGGATGAGCTGTAATCACTGACCATCCTCACACTATTATTCTTAGACCATCCTTCTCTACAATGTATTTTCACATCACAGGCCTGAGTTACATTTGGCGTTTATGCTATTAAGTATGGACGTTTTAAAACAAACATGTCAACAAGATAAGACAGTAGACCTGCTAAACACCAGCATTTTAGCACTGGCATTGTGACTATATTAGCATGCACGCAGCAGTAAAAGTCTCCAAGAGCACGTTCAACCTACTATGTATAAAAGATTCACATAAACTCACAGTGTATGATGAATCATTTTTGTTAAGCCCATTACATGAAGATTTTCGTGACAATAGCATGTGATTATCAATGCATTTTTATTGGATATGACATTATGATATGAATTAATGTGACGTGATGTATTTATTTGTGAGCATTCACGATTGTGATTAAAATAACCACAGTGCAAATATTGTGCATATAATTTGTTAACTATGTCCTTTGTTGCACTTAATGCAAACATATTAATGTGTATGTTTTATTTAAGTTAGGGTACAATGTGTATTTTAAAGAATTATGAAGAATACACAAATACAAATGCAGCAGCACAAGCATTTGTTAATTTATTCTATCGTGATGTCACTAGTAGCATCTGACCACTCTCTATCTCTCTCTCGCTCTCTCTCACACACACACACACACACACACACACTAAGTAGTTCTATCACTTAACCTGAATATTTAGACCCCCTAACAAACAAATACAGGACACTTTGCCTCCGCCCTCTCCCACTGACACCCGCAGACAGACACATGACTCGGCTGACTGTTTAATTGAGTTCATTCATTTTCTGTTCCCTTTCCGCCGGCTTATTTATTTAATTGTTTATTCCTTGATCAAAGCCTAATCTGGTGGAAGCAACAGCAGCCATCTACAAGAGAGATTTTAATTGATTCAATTTAGCTGCAGTGCAGGGATGGGCTGGCAATCACAAGGAGCGAGGCAGGAAGAATGATTAGTACGGCAACAGTGGTGGGGCAGCAGGGGAAGGAACCCTCCCTCCCTCTCTGTCTCACCCCCCCCCCCACACACACCACACACACACATACAAACACACACACACACACAAACACACACACACACACACATAGATACAATGAGCTACACAAGCTACAAATTCACCTTCACAGATGTAAACAAATAACAAGGACCTGTTCATTCATATTTTCCACCCTGACTCTAATTTAAAGGGGACATATTATGAAAATTCCACTTTTGTATTGCTTCTACACGTTAATTTGTTATCTGGCATGTCTACCGTCCCAAAAACTACTCCCGCGATTTGTTGTGGTTTCTCTATTTCAGAAACGATACGCTAGAGTGCGTCGAATGGGATTATGACCTATTGACATCATAGTAGTCTCGCTACATGGCCTTGTGCCCTTTAAATCTTATCTTCGTACCTCTCCCAACACTCAAACAGCTGTGTACTATAACAACAACCATGTATATCACTGTTGCAGCAAAAGCAATAGGTTGGTGGGTTATATTCCTGATATTATATATGTTGTAACAATATTTGCTGCTAAGAAGGAAGCAAGGACGAAGCAGACACACGTGAAAAGCACATGTGCAGTATTCGCATGTTAAAAAATGGCACAAAAAAAAACAGTCTTGCGCTCTCTCATTTGAAGGTTTGGTAATGCAACAATGAGGCACAGGAAATTTATGAATTTACTGGAAATGTGGTTCTTAGCAGTGATTAGTTGTAAAGCTGCTCCAGATGATAAGATCCTGCCGATGGATACATTGAATCATAAGATTTACGTCCTCCTAAATGTTAAACAACTGACCTGAACCACTGATAAACACATATTTATCATTTCAAATACCTCTACATCCTTTTTGGCAATTTGAAGACGGCCATGAATTAGGAGCGACACACTGTACTCATGGATCAATCTTTAGTTTGGATGAAATGACATCAGAGGAGAAAAACATGGATACAAATTTGAGTTAATTTACAAGAATGAGAGAAAGAAAGTGCATAGAGTAAGACTGGGCCACTGAGATTACGAGCAAGTGTTAGCAAATAAATACTAACAAACACTCTGAAGTAGAGGTGATTGACGTATATTGTGTTATCATTTGTATGCTGCTGAATGTCTATTGAAGCATCTGTTGTATTTGTTTGACATCATAACCTTAGACACTTAAAAAAAATATGTTTTTCTGTCCACCCTGACCTGAAGATTAGGAGGCGAGAAAGGAAGTGGTTCTCACAGGAATTTGTTGCATGAAAAAAAGAGAATAATTTAGCTGCTAGGACTATAAAGTACCTCCTAACAACCTTGCTCCAATTACTGTGTGTTCCTATATCGTGGTCCCACACATTCCAACACAGCATGCAGTGTAGGAGGCTCTATGATTTATGTGAACATACTGAACAAGCTAACTATTGTTTTTTTTCCTCAGACTGCAAACAAAGGACTTGTTTTCTTAATGCATTTGAAAGCTAAAAAAAGTTCTTAAGATATAAGTACAACAAAGAAATAATTTTAATTAATAATAATAATGTTGCGCGGAAAAGAATAAAGATCGTTTTTAGGGGAACAAATTTCAAGAAGATAAACATTGACATTGTTTTTAGTGTTGAAACACATTTAATTGAAACAAATTCAATGATCTAAAATCACAATTTAAATCAGATCTCAAGTAAAATCAGTAATCAGCTATTATTGGATGAACTACAAGCAGCGAATGAGATATCTTAACGCACCTTCCCTCAGTTCGCTCGGCACGTTTCCCTCAGCGCTGTACGGCAGCATTCGCATTGAGCTAATAATGCCCATGTCTTTGGCAACATGCTGTAAATGTCGAGTTTTTATCAGCCTTTGAGCTCTTATAAAGGCACAGACACACACACACACACACACTCAATTTCCTCTGGCTGTGTAGGATAGATCACATGTTTCTGTGTCTAAGGTTTGGCTAAAAGCCACCTTCCGTGATCACTAAGACTGCGATACGGCCGCTTGGCCTCTAAGCTCCCCGGGATGACAATACTGAGGTGAACCCTGATCCAGGAATCCAGCTTTTATCCCTGCTATCTCTGTCGAACCAGAGAGAGAAAGGCTAGACGAAGAGAAAGATGGTATTTCTTTTGATAATACTTATTTTGCTGCACACATCTATTTTTCAGTCATGGTCATGTACCATAATCTCCTCTCTCTCTCTCTCTCTCTCTCTCTCTCTCTCTCTCTCTCTCTCTCTCTCTCTCTCTCTCTCTCTCTCTCTCTCTCTCTCTCTCTCTCTCTCTCTCTCTCTCTCTCTCTCTCTCTCTCTCTCTCTCTCTCTCTCTCTCTCTCTCTCTCTCTCTCTCTCTCTCTCTCTACAGTATATCTATATATATATATACATATCTATATATATATATCTATATATATATAGATATATATATTTATATCTTTATATATATCCAAAACCCACCCTGTCCTTTGACTCTTGATGTCAAGAACGACAAAATAAGAAAGAACACCAGCTGTAACAATCACCGATGCAGGTAAACTGTAGTCATTGGCTTACTATACATGAAATGAAAAGGAAATGCAGAATTTCCACAGTGTAGATAAACAGGCACTCAGGGAACAAGAGACTGGGGCTTAAAAAGAGGAAGAGGAAGACAAAGAAAGAGACAGAAAGGGAAAACAAAGCAGGTTAGAAAGCAAATGATTTATGGATATTTTTTAGCCTATTTCAGTCCCTGTAAACAAATGTCCAACAGAGGTTTATTCATATCCAGTGTTTTAATAATGACTCTTTAATGCCTAAATATTCCCTCAACAGTACAACTAATTCCGTCCCTGTATCACAGGAATGGTAAAATCTTGTGACACAACACAGAGGGAAAATGTGGAATTTGGGGATGTACATGAAATGTAATGTAATGTGGCTGGATGACCTAGTGATCTAATTACGATTATAATTATAGGACTTTATAAAGTTCTGCCTTGTAATGCTAATAGCAAAGTCTGTATGCTGCTCACTATCTGCACCACACTCCTCTCTCCTCTCCACCCAACAGTTTGTAGATGTCTGCCTAGAACAAATGGTGCAACACCAGCTCCTAATATTAACAGTGCCTCAGCAGTACTCCATCTGTATCTGCTCGCTCCACACTGCAACCCTGAAGACAACGGCAGGCTGAGGGCAAACTGGGTAGCGAAATATGCTGATGAGGCACAAAGCATTCCTCACTGGAAATAAGGAATATGGAGCTACAGGATATTCAGTCATTCAACCCTTATTTAGACAGCACTGGGGGACCAACGCAGAGCACAGACTATTTTACAGGTGAGCCCTGATCACATGGTGAGTCCGTAAAACGCAGCAAATGTTACTCGATTTGCAATTAATATTAAAATAGTAATACAAGTTTTTTTTGCTGTTTCCATTACAATGTGAAATTTGTAGAATACTAAAGCAAAGGGTAAAGTAAGGTTTATTTCAGGTTCCTCCTTATAACATAATGTTAATGAAATAGATAATATCACCAGGTAGATGGCCGGGCCCCGAACTCTCTTGTTCTGGGCCTGGTTAAAGTGCACAGTGGGTTTCCCTGTAAATCAGTTGCCTACTGCTGCAGAAAACTGCATTGATATTAACAGAGTTTGAGGATCTGTGGAGTGCAGTTGACTTGCAAAGTTAAGGGCGGTGTGGCCAAAGGGGTAGAGCGGGCGTTCTCCAACATGAAGGTTGCCAGTTCAATTCCCACTCTTCCCCATTTGCATGCCGAAGTGTCCTTGCTGCCGAAGTGTCCTTCGGCATGCAAATGTTGCAAAAATGCAAAAATACACTCCTTGTCACTGAGCAAATACATTAACAACTTATTGAGTTACGAAAGCAAAAATTATAAAACATCCATTAGTTTAGGATTGAAAATGAATATAAGTACGCAAAATAAAGGGAAAAGAGCTGTCCCTACAATTGTGTGTGTGTAAAACTGTTATAGACATACAAATATGCACAGCAGAGAGGATACAATGTCTGAGTCATTTTTTCTTCTTCAGCCACAGACTAATTCGGTTACTAAGACAGCTGATGTGCATAATTGCGTGCATGAGTGTGTCTGCATTTGCATTCCAAAGGTCTGACTTATCTTCAGTGAGTAAACCAATCCCACAGAAGTTAATATCAATTTGAATAACATAAACCAGAGAGAGAGAGAGAGAGAGAGAGAGAGAGAGAGAGAGAGAGAGAGAGAGAGAGAGAGAGAGAGAGAGAGAGAGAGAGAGAGAGAGAGAGAGAGAGAGAGAGAGAGAGAGATACATTGCAGAGGGAGGTAAATGTAGGTGTGTATGTGTGTGTTGACGCATAATTATTCAACCTATCAGATCCTCATCACTCAAACACAGTTATCAGTCCATCCATCCATCCATCAATTTCTGTCCCATGCCAAACTCATCCGCCATCCATACTTCCATGTTTATCAAATCTTCTCTTCCTCTCTACTTCCTTCTATCCTCCCTCCCTCCCTTCATCACGTCGCAAATCAAATTATGCTGTCGACTTCAAAAATGAAATGAGCCAATGTTCATATTTCTTGTTCGGCACAAACACAAACATGTGTTAATTTGTGTTGCTGCCCTAACAGATTTGCCTGCAGGACAAGCTGGTATGGATTACCTCCCTCTGCTGGGTTGAAGGCAGTGAGAGGGTAGGAGGAGGGGGAGGAGGGGGAGGAGGAGGAAGAGGAGGAGGAAGAGGAGTAGGAAGAGGAGGAGGAGGATTTGTCTGTGTGATTGAACTGTTACTAAATCGCTGTAAAAAGAATACATAATAACCTCTAAATAATTATTTTAAGATATATATAGGCTCTTCCTGTCGAGAGTTAAACAACAGGGGATGTCACACCTTGTTAAGCCCTTTAAGACAAATTGTGATTTGTGAATATGGGCTTTACAAATAATGGTGATTGATTGATTGATTCCAGACGAAAGACACATACAGTATACTCCACTACTACTTGGATGATATATCGTTTTTTTCTTAAATATTATCATCTGGGTTTTGGATATATATAAAGATATAAATATATATATATATATCTAGATATACTGTATATATACAGAGAGAGAGAGAGAGAGAGAGAGAGAGAGAGAGAGAGAGAGAGAGAGAGAGAGAGAGAGAGAGAGAGAGAGAGAGAGAGAAGAAAAGTCAACAGAGGCTTCAAACTTTGAACTGAACAGTGAGGGGTGTGGGAATACTTAAGTTTGACAAAAATGTTGAGCAACAATGTCGGCAAAATTTGGGTCATCAAAATCAGAATTCTGCTTTTGACCCATCTGGTGAACATCGCAGGACACACAGAGCAGTGGGCAGCTATGCACTGCGCCCGGGGAGCAGATGTTGGGGGAGTAAGGTGTCTTGCTCAGGGACACTTAGACAGTGGGGGTAGGGAGGATGCTCTTTGGACTTTGGAACAGATCCAGGTATGTTTTTCTTTTACTATTGTCACTGCGAGGAGTCGAACCAGAGATCTTCCAGTCCGATTTCCGTAGCTTTCTGCCCATAGTCCAATTTTTCTGCCACTAGTCCACCGCCTTGTTACACTCTTGCCTGATAAAGATAATAATTGTTTTCTTTACAAATGAAACAAATAACTGTTGTCTGCCAAAACCTCAGAGAGATAAAATAGAGTGATATTTAGACATGTTGTTTATTTTTGTTTTTCTTATAAGGGACATGACACTCCAAAGACTTGCACCTACAATATTCCTGGGATTCAATTGGTACTCCGTTTGATGACTAAATAAATGTATTAAACTGATTGAGTTTATCTTTAAGCCCTGTCTTGTGTCTCAGAAAGGACAAAGTTGCAGGATGACAGAATAAGCAATTACAAGAAAATGACTTCTGGTTTGTTTTCTAGGTCGTGAAAAAGAAAAGCATTCTGTTTAGTCGAGAAACAAAGCTCGGCATGACGGGAAGAGCTAAGGCTTTGCACTTCGGAACAGGATGGGAGGGAAGGGGAGGGAGGGATGCACACTGTGTGCCTGTGTGATTGAGTGTGAGCGCGTGTTTGTTTATGCATGCGTGCACGTGTTGAGTCCTGATGTGAATGCTTAAGCAGCTTCCTTTCTCAGCACAGGAAAATTATTAGCATAGGGCGAGGACTACACCCCGGAGTGTGGAAGATGAAAACAGAGTGGCAAAAACCAAACGGAGAGAGAGCAAGACATTTTAGTGAGAGAGAGAGAGAGAGAGAGAGAGAGAGAGAGAGAGAGAGAGAGAGAGAGAGAGATTGAATGAAGTGCGTGAGCAGATGATGACAATGTGCAAAAAGGAGAGTGGGAGGTGCAGAGTGAGAAAGAGAAGGAGAAAGAGAGAGAGGGGGAGAAAAATAACGTGGAGGCAGGAAGGAACTTGCAGAGGAAAGTGGCATTTCAGAAAACATGCACCCTATATAGGGAGTGAAGTCAAAGATAGCTCTGACACGTTCATTCCTGTGAATGGATAATAAAATAAAGATGGGGGCGGAAAGACAGTCACGGGCAGAGAATGGATGTTTAATGGCCTCACTCTACGGCTTTGGTGATGCCAACAGATTTGGAGAGTATCTAAAAAGCATTCTTGGTGAGGTACGTTGAGGTATGTGATGCTTCCAGAGACTCTTACTGTAACTGCAACTGGCTGCTACTTTTGAGGCTGCAACCCCTGAGTGTACTTTAATGAGCGGGGGTCTGCTCCTTATATTGATACATGCAGTATGTTGACAACTTCAAACTGAGGAGAAAATCTGACAAAAGCTGACTAGTCTTTGCTAAGCATAATGCTCATAGTCTTTTCTTGCTGGTAAGAAAACAAAGCAGGATGCATCACAGCCAGATTAGGATGATGTTTCCTGGTAAGCACTTGATTTTATTTTCTGCTTGTAAGGTTCTGGACCCAAAGTATTTTCAGCTTCATTACTATCTGGTCTTCAAAACCCTATATAGGCCATTTTCCAGCAACATGTTGCTAAAATCTTGAGTCAAGGTGCCCTTTAGATATGCATGTCTCTTCTAAGAGCAGCATAAGCCGCTTAGTGCTTTTATAGCGATGGGACTCAGATGGATTCAGAGGCACAGCAGAGAGAATGAAGAGACTGAACATGTTCTCCATGTTATCTCACGCTGTATGAGCTGAATGGGAAACCCCAGGATTAGGTGGGACAGGAAAGACATATTGAAGAGTGAGGAAAGAAAGGGAGAAAAGAATCAAGTGAGACTAATGTTTGTCCCTACAGGTCTTCTCACCATTAGCCCAGACATGTCACTGCACTTCATTTGCATTAATTCAGGCTGAATATCCGCTGATTATAATCTTGGAGGTAATAGAGATATATACGCTGAAATGCTGTGGTGAAAGTAGAAAATATTAATGTACTATAATTATACCTGTACATTTCAGAATGATAATGTATAGTCCACGTGCAGGACTCTACAACACCTTGCAAAATAAAATGAAGCTGATCTAAAGCCTCCTCCCTGATATACACCCTGCAGTGACCTGTTTAAGCCCCATCTTTGCCTGGTCCTGGATCGTTTTTATTGTTTCCAGCCACCAATCACAAGCCTGTATGACCCATTGCTCCAGCTGATAAAAGCTTATTAACCTGTCAGGTGACTTCATGGGGGAGTCCAGCTCTGTGTATCTGTTACGATGTTAAGGTTATATGTGGAATAATAAACTTTCAAAGTAAACTGAAGTCTTTTGGTTTAAATTATTGTAGCCAATGTGGTAGGTGCACAACATTAATTTACTTGCAGTTGCTAGGAGTGTCATTATGTCTGATTGGTTAGCAGCTGAAGTGTGTTTAATTTGGACAGGCATAAGCAGTGCAGCCAGGTTGTTTGGTTATTTTTTTTCCTTTTCTCCAGCAGCCTTTGTAAGTTTGTGAAAATTAGGTGTTTTGTTTGGTTAGTTTTATGGTTTTGTGCCACCCACAGCCCTTCCTCTCATGTTGAGTTGAAATGCTCAGCAGAGAGCTGGTGACCTCTACTTGTCGGATCACTAAACAATGCTGGCAGGTTCACATGGGCAGCTGTTGGATTCCACCACAGAGTTTAAGACGTCAGAGAGTATAAGAGCATAGAAAAAAAATAATTATTTACAGCCCAGTTGATTCTGCATTAAGAGTGATTTTACAATTGAGCATACCATTTATTTTAATGGACTTAACAAAGGAAAGAGGAAAAGCTTTGTTATGGTATGAATCCCCATTATCACAGATTGTCATGTTTCTGATCACCTGGACAACTCCAGCTAAAAGAGACATTCAGCTGCCATAGCAGTTGGGTAAATGGGCCTGTATGCTGTTGGGTGCTGGCATATTGTGGGCTAATCTGAGCTCTCTTGAGGTTATGAAAAGCTCCTGCTGCTGCTGAAAGAGAGGTTAATTAGAGAAAAGATAAGTAATGAGCTAAAAGAGGTAAGTAAGGAGAATGGCCCGGCCAGGCGATTGTTCTTGGCGGATGCCGCACTCTGAGCGACCGCTATCAGATCACAGCTGTTGGCTTCATTGTTGCTGTTAAAGGAATATCGATTAGGAGAATAACCTTCGTGACTCGCCCACACTGCTGATTGATATTGAAATGCTTGTCAAGAAGGGAAACGTTTAAAATATATAAAATGTCTCCAACGACATAAGTCTAGCATCGGCTGTCGGTGGGCGTCCTCTTCTCCTCAGGTTTAATGCAGCTAGGCTTTCAACCATATGTAAATGAATCCCGGTGACATTTGGGGGCATGTGACGCCTTTCCGTTTCTTCCTATTACTCCTTTACTCTGTCACCTCTCCTCTCTCATGAGTCATATTTCTTCGGCATGAAAGGAGAAAAAAAACCATATCGCCCAAAGCAACAGAGCAAAAGATCAACATTTTACATGAAATCCCCTGCTCTCCTCTTATAAAAGTCTCTCATCTGATCTCTCTGCGTCTCTCCTCGCCTGTCAGCCTCTCCTGTCTAATGAGACCCCAGCCACTCAGGAGGTGATGTCGCCTCTGTGGCCGCCTGTTGCCTCCAGTCATAAACAGGCTGGTGGGAAAATGTCAGCTCACCTCTTGCACTGTCTCAAGCACCCGCACGTACAGCTCTCACCTCAAAGACACGTACCCTCATGCATAATGCTATGAAATCACAACTTCCATTGTCTTTCCTCCTCTTGTAAAACTCAAATGCACATTCACAGTGTGAAAATATATATATCCACATGTTGTTTGTCACCTCCGTTCACTTAGACAAGCCAGGCAGCATATCCCCACTGTGAATACACTAACTAAATATCCATACATACTCTCACACAAAGTGAGACACACACATACACACTGGTCCCAGTCGCCTGATTGGTGGCTGGAGAAAAGGTTACTCGTCCGGATGGAACACTCTGCTCTTTTCTCTCTTCTTCTTTTTTGTCAATTTGTGTGAGTCTCAGTAAAGGTTATCTTCGCATGCAGCACTTCTCCGTGGTTGTTTTATTTTTTTTCCATTCTTTGGCCTTTGCTTTTTCTAACGCCGCTTGTGTTTCTCCAGTGAGAATCTAGTTTGAGCCTTAAGTGGAGGCTGCTGAAGAAGCAAAGAGGGCAGAAGAGAAGCAATCCAAAAGCAGGGTTTCTAAAAGTGAATGAACAGCAGAACTAGCGACTGGCATGCTGCCTGCTATAATGATCTAGCTTCCCCGCTTTATGAACAAAAAAACAATAGTTATACCAGTCGACATATTCAATCAAAATCAACTGCTGCAACTGGGTTTGTCATAGAAAATGAATAAGCAGGGAGAGTTGACATACTTCTACATAATGTACTTTTAATCTGTGTCTGGACTGTCACTTTGAAGTGTACTGTGGTGTTTAAGTCAAGGTGTTCACACATGAAGTGGTTGAGCATGGCGGGTTAATTAGCCTGACTTTGTGAAAGCTCACTTGAGAATGCTTTCTGTCCGGTAAAGCTCTGGCTACAGGTGCATTCAAGGGGAAATCACAATTAGCCTTCACATATCCACACTAACCTTTACATTCCATAGAACTTTTAGTTGGTGCAGGAGCGAGTGTCTATCTTCTCTGTGGTGACTGCATCCATTCACAATAGTGAATTCAATGTGAATCTGTGTCAATACTTGTCTGTATACAAGACTGTCAGATGAGAATGATCTACTCTATCAGCTGCTCAAATGTGGAAGCAAAGCTTAGAATTATTCACTTGTGCTAAAATTTCAATAGTCTGTATTCAAAAAGCACTTTTCCAATATTGATGACAATCATACAGTGCCTCCATGTGCAGCACTTTATCATAAGTCACTGACAGACAGCCGTCATTTATGGTCAGTGGACAACCCGCTCTACCTCCTGAGCCCCAACTGCATCCTGAATTATATGGTAAGTAGTCTGTATTTATTTTGTAGGGCACTTTTCTTGTCTTGATGGCCGTTCAATGCTCTTTACAGTACAGTATGCTATTAACCCATTCACCTGTAAATTCACAGAGTGCATCTATGAGCAGCACTTTACCATGCATCAATCAGCCGTCATGGGCAAGTTGGAGATCAGTATCTTGCGCAGGGACCAAACTGCCAACCTTCTGGTTAGTGGACGACCCTTCTATCCCCTGGCCTCACTTATGCCACATCATTTGTCACTCTAAACCATCAGAGTTTATATAAGCTTCATTTAATTGTAGGCAATGCTGCTCTATTTCACCTACAGTAAATGGCAACAAATCTATTTCTGCCAATAGTACGTATTACCCACTTACATAGGTCTTTATTAATGCACTTATAGTTCTGTAGATCAAGTCATTTGCAAAAGCACATCTTCAATTGAGGCAATAAGTAGAACAAAGAGGTGAACAGCTAGTTCTTCTTTTCCCTAGCTTGACATCATTTGTAAACTGTCTTAATTCTATTCATATGTTCATGATTAAAGGCATTTCTCAATCGCCTATCCAACCATCGACCAACTGTGTCTTCAATAAAGCCTCAGGTTGAAACTTGACTTCTCCTGACTTTTTTTCATGGTATTGATGTTATTACATTAGATTCAGCTGAAAAAAATTCCAAAACCAACCAAAAGGTACAACCAAAACCAACAAACAGAAAAAGATAGAAGAAACAGAATATAAGTAAGAAATCTATGAAGATGTTTATCATGTGTGCTAATTTGTCAAAGTGCTAATAGAAGCCATATCTGACAACTGCTCTCATCTTTGCTCCATGTATGTGGGTCTCAATAAACTCAACAAACATATATAAGGCAATGTTTGTCCAGAAGCTGGATCAGGAATGTGAAGCCTGTAATCTTCCAAGCTATTGCTGATCTCTGATCTGACCGACTTGATGAAAAATCCTTTACTGAATCCTTTATTCAGGATGTGAGCATAACCCGGTGCCGTAAAATGTGTTGCGAGGACACAAGGGTTTCTTTAACAGGTTAGTAAAAGTTAAGCCGTATAAGATATATTAGGTATGTATTCTACTGTGTACTGTGATGAAGCATTCATACATTTATCTGCATCTTTTTTAGTTGAAGATCTACACCTAATCTACTCATTCAAATTGAGTGAAATTTGGTTTGACTAGTTGAATTACTGGATATTCAGTAAGAATCTTTCTGCCTATGTCTAGGATCAGTTCATGTTTTAGAATGGGCTGGTAGTGTTTTATAGGTTTGTGTGTGCATCATGTGGCACTGGTTTCACACTTATTCAAAAGGTACTGTTACAGGCCCATTACATATGCAAGATGCTTTGCAGCACCAGACCAGAGAGGGCAGTATCTGAAGGTACGGTCAGCAGCAGCTTTGGAACCCTATTCGAGTCAAATTGATATGTCTGGGGATCCGGAAACCTGGATGACACCACAGGAGCAGGATGGAGGCATGTATAATTTTTTTGTTGTTGTTATATTACATCTGAATAAGTACTCACTATTGACTTCATCGACAGAGGGGTGAGTAGATAATGAGTGAATTTTCATTTTTGGATGAACTAATCCTATAAACAACCCTCCACCAACAAAAAATAAAAATATTTACTAATGCTAAGGAGTTGCTTGTAATACCTTAACATGTTTGAGGGGTTTTTGGAAGAAAAAATCACCAGTCCCTCTTGATGGTTGAGGAGAAAATACAAGACAGCAGACTGGTCTACAGAGGGAGAAACAGAAAAAGACTGCTGGCCCCGGCCATGTTCGCGCTACGATCTGTTCTCATTTGCGGCGTCCAGCAGAGACTTTGACTTGGCTTTCCATTTCTCAGCTCTCCATCTGAGCTGTAGCCTCCATACTGAGCTGACTGACAGATTCACACGCACGCACTGCAGCAGATGAAAACCGAAAAATAAGTCATCAGGAGTGAGTCTGTGTGAAAAGCGTCTGCAGACACACACATACAAAAAAATGCGAAAAAATTACCAAACAACAAGAAAAGAGAAATCTTTCAGATGTGACATGACAAAGCTAAAATTATATCTGGAACTGTGGAAGGAGCAGCAGAAGGGTTTAGCTTTGATTTGTGAAGCCCATCACTGTCCAGACTATGAGAGCTCCTCTGGTGGGAGGATTTCTTCTGATTAAAAACCATTTGTCTCGAGAAGAGACGATGGATTTGACGTTGAGCGAAGACAGTCAGAGAAGAGAGTCCTGCTACAATGGCTGTACTGATATAACGGTCTATACGCCTCTAACTCTGTAAGCCCTCATACATTTTCATCTCCTTTTATTTCGACGGGTAAATCCATCTGAACAGGAAGCGTTACAAGTAGGATAAAAAAAAAAGGAGCGTGGGATTTGATCAAATGATATAAGAAAATACGATGTCCATGTTTTTCTTGCTGTTCCTATTGCCTCAAGTCTGTCTCGCCATTTTTCTTCTTCTCTGTCTCTTTCTCTGCCACCCACACATCCTTGCTCTCCAGAATCACAATGTTGGATTCATGACCCAGACGCTCTCCTCTCTCTAATGCACTCTTACACTCCTGCACATATCTAGTTATTGATCCGTTCCTCCTCATCACACTGCTGGATGACTCATAATCCACTTCATTATTCCACCGAACACATGCATGCATGCTAGCTGACTGTCACACACACACACACACACAATCACACAACCACAGGGAGGTGAGCAAACATGCTGGCATTTGTGCAGGAACACAGCACCGAGGCACACCCAAACACAAGCACTAGATTTTATTTTTCTATTTTACCTCAAGCTCTCACAGACATGCACTGCAAATGCCAACCAGCAGGCATTTTTATCAAGGCATGTGTGGAAAAAATTAAATATACAAGTAAGCTGGTATTAATACAAACAAATAAACTATGTTGCACACCTGTATGCACTGAACAACCCAACTGTTTGTTCACAAACAGACTTAACAGTATTTACAAAACGGAAACGCCCTAGAATCACCGCTTTATTATTTTCAACACAGAAGAGCCATGCTAGAACATTTTTTAATAACAGTTGAGTTGATTTGCTTCTCATGTAAATATTATATTAAAATGATTGTACTGAAACTAGTAAATGTTTTATCTTGTGCTGTTTATATTAAATAATTACTTAATGAAATGAATACAACAAGTGAACACAAGGATTATAAAGGCCTTATGCTGTTTTCTACTTCATTTACATCCAATTAAAATTAATCTAAAAGGTACATATTCTGTGATTGAGTTTATTTGAATTGTATTACTGTTTTCTTTGACTGTTTCAGAAGTATTGTGGAAGGTTATTAGATTAGGTCATGTGTATAAAATAATTTCTACTTTGTGGGGTTTGACACTAACACAACTCTTGTCTTCTGGCTTAAACCTCACTGAAATACTACATCTGCATGACAAAAGCAGCAGTTATTGGTAATGACTCACTAATAACTATGTAATAATTGAGAATGTATTTACCCCCATGGAGGTTATGCTTTCATCTGCAGTCAGTGTTTAAAGTGTTTTGTTTTGTTTTACTTTCTTTCTTTTTTTAATGCCCTCGCGTTGAATCCTTTGGAGAATCTCCTGCTACTTTCTCACGTAGGTTGATTCAGACATTCAGAGTTGATACTAAGGGGCTGCCGAGGAGAAACTCCAGAGACATTTGAGTTCTCACGTACAGCCCCTCTCTGGAGATCAGTGCATGTCTGAAAGCAGCTTTATAGCGCCACGAGGATGCCCACACTAATTTCCAGAAATTTGAAAAATGGGAAAATATGTTTCCAAAATAAAACCGAAGTAATGTAACAAGCATGTTTAAATAACTGTGTATTTTCTTAGGTCCAAGTTGGACTTCGACCGCTTCGGGTAAAAGATCAGGGACATTTTCCAGTATCACAGTTGACAATCTTTAGATACTGACATGCCTGGCAGTAGTGAAATTAGTTAACCTGATTATTCTGTCAGTAGAGGTTTGTGCACACACATGGTTAAAGTGGTCTTCAGTGTGGACATATATCCTGAGAATACACAACTGTCTCTTCTTGTCCCGAGTAACACACACAAAAGCATCGCAAACGCACGCGGCTCCAGTGCATCTTTAAAAGTAGACACAGATGAGCTCATCATGAATCCAACACTCGTCTGCCACTGCATAACAACTGAGGGAAGTCATCGCAATCCTCACGTATTAATTAAGCATGGCCCATCTCGTCGTCGCCCTTCAACACAGCTCACATCTCTTATTCATCTGTCATATGGTTGTCTGCCAACAGATGTGCAGCAAAGCCCAGCAGAGCACACAGGCAGGCAGGCTTGTTGGATAAATATATGTGGACCACACATTACAGCAGAGTCTTCATATATGATGTTTTAAATATATCAAAGGGCAATATAAGGAGGGGGATCTAAGAGAAGGCCATCAAGTTTTTTCTACGGAAAGAAAATGTCCTAACATGCGATTTATTTTATTAATATTGTTGGTTATCGTTCCTATCGCTAATAATCAGCCTGAAAATCTGCTTAAAAGATTTCCGATGAAGTAAGAAGCAAAAGCAGTCCATTGCAAATTACATTTCAGCAACTAGACAGAGGAGGTGAAGCCATGGCTTAGGCAAGCGGCATGACTGTAATAAACAGCAGGCAGGGGAGGGACAAATGTTTGTTTCCTTTTCGAAATTGTATGAGAGCATGGGTGGATATCACCAAAGGTACGGCCTGATATTAATTGAACTGATTTCATTGTAGCTCATGATGCAACCTAGCAGCATAAGCTGAACCCAGGCATGTGGCACAAGGATTTTCAATCCATCTTTTGGCCGATGCTACTCCCTATTAAACTATACTCACAGTGAGAGATCCTGTTCAGACCAGTTATGAACAAACCTACTAAGTGAATCAACAAATACAGCACATCCAAATGGGTCCAGATTTCTGATCATTAAGAGTTGCTGGATTAATAATCCAATTAATAACTAGGAGCAGTGAATAGGAATAAATAATTTGGGTTTGTGGTAGCTGACGAATGTACAGGTTGTTCCTGACAGTGTAAAATAGGTTAGGTGTTCAACAGAGTGATGCACTGTGGGAAGAAGCTGCCATTCAGGACTAATTTCACTGCCAGATGTGAGCAGAAGAACTTAACTCTGTCCGCTTGTGATCCTATCTCTCAGATTGGATGTTAATACCAGGTCTGAAGGAGGCCTAGGTTTCATGAGCACCATGCACACAGGTTCCAGAGCACCTGTGGTACTGTAAGTCTAAAAAAATGGTGTTCGTTACATGGTATAAAATTGCTTATTTATAGCCACATCAGTAAGGTGAACAGCTGCTTAGTGTGCAAGGTTTTCAGCAGAGAAGAGGAGAATCCCCTCGCAGCACAGAGGAGTGATTTATCAACACAGACATCTGGTATGAAATAATAAAAAAAAAACTAACTGACGGCTGCAGTCTGCAAAGATCCTGCGTCATTTCAGCGGTAGCTCACTCTGAAGTTTTAATTCAAGACCAATATTAGCAAAGCCTTGTATCTGTCCAAACCAAACACATAGCCCCGTGTTGCACACATGCTTGGTAGGGGGCCTTTCACACACACACACACACATGGACACACACGCACACACAGATGTGGAGCAGATTTTGTTATTTTGTCTCAGAAGGAAGGAGCTGTGAGGCTCCACATGGAACCGTCAGTGAATACAAACTCAAAGATGAGAACTCACTGTCAGATCCCCCGTGCATGCTGGGAAATAAAGATTGAAGTGCAGACAGAGGTGGGGGGGGGGGGGGAGAGGGGGACAAATGAAGGCTCAGAATGGAGGACCGAAAGCGAAAGCAGGGTGAAAGGATGAAGAAAGAAAAAGTCAGAGCTGGAATGCGAGGTGCGCTGGGGAGGAGGAGGAGTGGGAAGAAGAAGAGCAGACAGCATGGTGTCTTTGGGGACCTGCTGTCAATCCTCTCCAGGAATTTGAGAAAAAACAGAAACAGCTTCACCCACACCCACAAACCCGCACACACACACACACACACACACACACACACACGCATCGACACATACACACACGCAACGACACACACACACACACACGTCCTGATAGCAGGCCCTTGCAGGTTGACACCTATTGAAGTCTTTCCACAAACATCACTAAGCCGCTCTTGCTTCAACCCAGACATCTCCTTGTCAACAGCGAAACCGTCTGAATTGATGGCAACAGATTTTCTAAAATCCTAAATCTAGGATGTCCAGTGGCTTTTTCTATGCTATGTGCTCTGTCATCCTGTATAAGAGAAGCTTAAAAAACAAGACGATAAATATAAGAAGAGAGTAAATATAACTTAGATGTTAGAATATAAATACACCATGAAAATCAAATGAGCAGTGGTAGACCTGGACATTTTGTAAAGAGAGCAAACCCCTCATCACACATCACCCCGTCAACACCTCATTCGTTCATTCACTGTCACTGTACATACAGCTCAACTGTGTGGTTGTAAGTAAAACATTTTGAATACAAAAATAAGTCTGTATGATAAGGAAGACATGCTTTATTTTTTATGGCATACAACCCACAATCCTCAGTGGTGGTATATGCGTCTCTGATTGGTAAGGCTTGCTGTTACCATGGAAATGTTAACTACACTCAAAAATATCATCTCGACTAATATGATCGGAACGTTTAGCATTCCTGCATTAAGTTATACAACTATAATATATGACATTTTATGTAAATCTAGACTTATTCAAACCAGTTGAAACAGTATATTAACAAAAAAAATAATTCTCGATAGGATGTGTCTTTCCTTCACTCTTAAAAAATCATGGACCTTTTCCTTTTTTCTGTTTTTCCGTATCTTCTTTATTTTCAAAATCAAATGTTTGATAGTCACAATTCATTGTGTAGCACGTTGGCTGGATTTCCTGCTTAAAAAGGAGCCAACGAGGATTTTCTAAAACAACAAACTAAATTGAAGATCTAGTTCCTGAACCCCATTTGTTGGAAGAATGAGCGATCCGAGTCATTCCTGATATATCATCAGGGTTAGTGTTACACAAAAGCAATGTTCAAAATGCATTGCATTATGGCATTTTTGGCTGTAAGTGCATCAAACTGCGATTTCATTTTATCAGTAAATACAATTAAACAATTTAAGAATCATGGAAATCTATGAACTCACGTCAATCAATCAATCAATCAATCAAATGAATGATTTATTTATATTTATTTGTATATTCCCATATTCACAAATTCCAATTTGTCCCATAGGGCTTAACAAGGTGTGACATCTATCAAGAGGGGCCATATGTGAGGGAAACCGCTCCCATAGGCCAAACCCAACAGCAATTGTCACATCACACTTTCGAGTATAGATAATGATCGACAGGTTAAAGGAAGAGGAGGTGTGTATTTGTTCCCTCTTTTGTCTTACCCAGGTGGATTTTACTGGCTAGAAGGTACAAAATAAAAGCTAATATGCAGAAAATCACTCAGAGTGCTCTCATGGCCACCTTTAACATTTCCAGGAGCACAATAACACGCTAATACATCATTGTGAGATGAACCCACACACATCCACATCCACAGACTGATGCACCAGCTGCTAGCAGGGAGGACAGTGCAGGGCCATTAGCCTAACACTTAGACACACACTATGCTTTTCATTGGCCGTGAATGACAGATGCCGCTCAGTGTGTGTGGTCTTTGGTAAGACCAACAACCACCATAAAGCCATGGTTTCAATAACACATTTCCCTTAAAGAGCGCACAGGGGGCTCTTCACCAACCACAGTGTACGTGTAAAGGGCGTGTGTTTCTGTGTGTGTTTGTGTGTGTGTGAGTTGGTTATAGCCATTGAGGGGGCCATAACAGTCTCAGTGCCCCGGCTCCTTGAGTAAACTGTGTGGAAGTAGCCAAAGCCTCTCTCTCTCTCTGTTTCTCTCTCTCTCTCTCTCTCTCTCTCTCTCTCTCTCTCGCTCTCTCTCTCACACACACACACACACACATACACATTAGATATATGACCCCAGGGTATGAGGGGCTTGCAAGGGTGATGTATAGGCCAAGGCCTTGGTCGTAGCTCTAATAGAAACAATGGGCCTTGGAACACACACACACACACACACACACACACACACACACACACACACACACACACACTGGCTGAGACAGATTGCTGGCTGATGGCAGCCGATGATCTCCCTCTGAACACACACACACACACACATCAGGTCACTCTGTGTTTCTACATCACGTCAGTCATCCGAGACGCTGCAGCATGGTGTAACTGGCTGTAACTGGTGTAGGACTGTTTTTTTGTTTCGGAGATGTGCAGCATCATCGACTCCTCTCGCTCCAGGCGAGCCATCTGCTTTGGCTGACGTGATAACCAGGCAGATAATCCACTTCTCAGTCTCTCCACTAAATTATGAACAGCACGTCTCAGATGGTGCAGGCTCTAGATGAAAAGCCTTGTTTATTGTCGCATTATTTGAGAATACAAGTTATTATTTTCTGTCTGAGCCCAATTTATTACCAAGCACAGCCACTTGTATTTTTGTAAATATTCACTTTGCCTTGATTTAAAAAAAGTTTTTTTATTTCCCCAGCTTAAAAAAGTATATTCATCCATATGAGTGGTAATTGATTTGAATCAAGATGGAAGGAATCAACCAAACATAGCTAAGCCCACAGTAGGTTTTTATTTTGTCATGGAGCATACAGGTAGTTAACTTGCAGAGGAAGGAACACCCCTTGTCAAAATTCTCATCTGTGTGACAATGACAGTCCTTCCAAGACAAGGGTCATCTTCCAGGCTCTCTCTGCCATTTGAATTCAGCAGACCACTTCCTAACCCTGGTGTGGTGTGAATGGGCACCTCCCAGTGAGTTACCACCATGTCCTTGATGACTTCCTTGGATGATAATAAGGACTTGAGGCCGATGTAGCAGAAATTGGACAGTGGACTTGCAATTTTCGATTATCCAAAACAGAAATACAACAAAAGTCCTAAACTTCAAACTCACTGCAAGTTATCGATCAGCCCTCTGTTTTTAAAACACTGTGTGCACCTGCTGTCCTTGAACATTCAGTACAATGTCAAGTTCCACTGCACATACTCAGCACAGTAAGTCTGTCGTCCAGCACTGTGTTGCTCCTCGTTTCTCTTTCGTGGTAAAATGCATTTTTTTATTTAAGACGAATTTCTAGTTGGTTCCATTGTGTTGCTTTTGATTGCTGTTCACAGCTTGTGTCAACAACAGCAACAACCTTGGCACAAATGTTAAACATTAAAGGCCTTACAATGGCTCAAAGGGTATGGAAGGTTTTTATTTTGAAATATCTGCTTGACATTATTACGTTTTTAAAGCAGGGCCATATAATCCACATGGAGGAAGTCTTTATAACCTCAAACCCAAAAAGTGTCAGATTTGTTTATCCCATCTCCTTCGAATAGTCAGGTTGGACATTTGTTGGTAACATTAACCCTGCACTATTTCTCTAATATTAACCAAACATTTACCAGAGAGGCGCTGGAAGATCAGCAGATCATACACATCCTTTTTAAAAGGCACCATGTTGATTTTGTTTTTCTTTAGAGATTTTTCAGCTCTGCTCCTTGGTTGTCCTTGTGTTTTGTTTTTGTTTATTTGTCTATTTCTGTAGACAAATTCCTTGTATGTGTATACATGGCCAATAAAGTGGATCCTGATCACATTCTGTGATGGTCATTCATGTTTCCTTTCTCCGTTTCATCCTTCCTTCTCTTTATCACTAAACTGAATTTATTCATCCTTTGGATGTCAGAATGCAATCCTCACCTAATGACCTGCTGGATCGAGCAATTAGACGAGTGTTCGGATACTGTTTATGTCAGTGGCCGATTCCACTGACATACCTTTCACATAAAAGGTGGAAAAAGGATTTATCTTTGTCTCATTTGTTTACATTACAAAAACCTTGCATTTTACAGGGGTAAAATTGATCGTAGCTGTAAACCTGTGGGTTTCAGTCAGCACAGCACCACAAAGCAACAGAGAAGACATTGCAAAGTAGCAGACAATACATGCACCGCTGCATGTAACCATGTGTGTGTGTGTGTGTGTGTGTGTTCTCTCTTCTTTGAGCACTGAATGTGCCCCTGCCTATTTTACCAGCTGTTGGCCCATTGCTACGGTGGCCCTGAGAGCTCAACGAACAGCAACTTAAGAAAACACATGCAAGTTGACAAAACACATGCAAGTTGACAAAACACAAGCAAAGTAAGAAAACATCTTCATCAATTTCACAACACAACACAACACATTACAGAAACGTGCAGCAAATAGTCACACGCGCTGCAAATAGACACATGCGCTGCAAATAGACGAACGCGCAGCAAATAGAGGCGACAACACAACGGAAGTGTTTCCAGAGGACAGCTAAAAGGGATGGACATAGGAGACACTAAAACGTCCAATACACTATACAATTTCGGTTCCGCACAGGGGTTGTCATCCCGCGGCTCTGGAGCCGAACGCGGCTCTTCAGCCCCTCTACAGTGGTTGTACTGTACAGTGTTGTGCATATGTTTCGCGATCGCTGAACTTAACGAATCAGTTTTCATATTATTAACGTGAACGTAACGATGAATGTGATTAAACGTCACGTTCATTTTTTAAATCATCATCGTATCAGGCCCTCATGAAATACCAGGAGCGGGCGTGGGTGTGTGTGTGTGTGTGCGCGTGTGTGGCCAGCGCACCGGGGCTCCGACCCCGCCCACTCGCTCGGAGAGAGCCACAGTGAGCTCTGAGCTCTGAAGATGGTCCGATCTAGAGACATGCCGTCTTCTCCTGTTAAACTGAATAAGAAGCGCTAACAAGCAAGCCCCTGTTTGTGAGGAAATGTATTGTCCATAGTGAGCAGGGGTTTGAAACCTTTACTATCAGAAGACACATTTTGCCCCCTCTTCTGAGCGAGTGGGCGGGGTCGGTGCCCCGAGACCCGAGACCGGTCAGCCCGCTACACACACACACACACACAACACACAAACACCCGCTCCTGGTATTTCATGAGGGCCTGATACGATGATGATTGAAAAAAAGTGACGTGACTTTCAATCACGTTCATCTTTACGTTCACGTTAAAAATATGAAACGTGATTCGTTAAGTTCAGCGATCGCGAAACATATGCACAACACTGTACAGTACAGCCACTGCAGAGGGACTGAAGAGCCGCGTTCGTCTCCAGAGCCGCGGGTTGCCAAACCCTGTGCGGAACCGAAATTGTATGGTGTATTGGACGTTTTAGTGTCTCCTGTGTCTATCCCTTTTACCTGTCCTCTGGAAACACTTCCGTTGTGTTGTCGCCTCTATTTGCTGCGCGTTCGTCTATTTCCTGCGCGTTCGTCTATTTGCAGCGCGTGTGTCTATTTGCAGCGAGTTTCTGTAATGTGTTGTGTTGTGTTGTGAAATTGATGAAGATGTTTTCTTACTTTGCTTGTGTTTTGTCAACTTGCATGTGTTTTGTCAACTTGCGTGTGTTTTCTTAAGTTGCTGTTCGTTGAGCTCTCAGGGCCACCGTACATTGCAGCACATGTTCGATTTCTCTGTACCATGACACGGATGTGAAACACAAACACACATAGACACACAAAGCCAGCGTGTCGCTTCAGTTCCAAATCACGATGACCTCCACTCTTGTTCCCCGACTGTGTTCAATCAAAACATTTCTGCTAGGTCATGTTGAACGGTACAGTGAATTCCCGTCATTTTATTTAAATGATGTCTTACTTGTATTATTATTATTTCATTAAATTACTAATATTATTAGAAATGGCTTTTCCCAAGAAAATTATCTGAACAAGTCAAACATATTTGAAACTGAGATAATTTAATTAATCCTTTCGGTGGATTTATTCCTATTTTTAATAAAAAGGTCACGTAATGAATTCAACTGAGTGATACTTTTTTTCTCATCAGAAGAGTACGCAATGTTAAAGTCGATCATATTTGCATTCATGTGTGTCATTGTGTGTTTCAATGGTAATCTTGTTTAGGACTTGGCCTCAGTCCTGTCTGGGTGACAGGACCGGCAGCTGAGTCAGTCAGGAGGGGAGTCACCCACTGCCTCACCCAGCACACATTTACACTGGCTGAGCCTGTTTATCCAGCAGAAACTACGATGTACCCGCAGACACACAAACAGACGTATCCACAGGCATACACACACCAGATGACAGAAACTGTTAGCCATTCCTGCTGATCTGATGCAAAAGCAATCCCGTTGATGGACATAATCCCTTTTAGAGAGAGCGAGAGGGAGGGAGAGATGTAACACTAGCTGACAGCTAACTTGCCTCAACAAGGGGGAACAACCACGGGAGCCGCAGCTGAGGGAATACCGCATCCGTGATGAGAAATGATGGATTTAATGAAAAATGGATGGAGTGTTATTGGCCTGGAAGACGCCATACTGTACATGCACATGAAGGCAGAAAAGGAGGTTCCCTCTGGTAGAACAGACACTGCTACTCCACAGCTGGGCGTATTTACCTCACTGGTAAAAAAAGGAAATAAAAGTATGTGTGTTCATTTATGTTTGTCCAGTTGGGGCATTTGGCCACCTTTCCCTTTAATGGAATGGAAAACTTGCCCACATTTCAGTTTTATACTATTTGCACTGCACCCTGTCTATGTCTGCCTATGTGAGTGTGTGTGTGCTTGTGTTCTCCATCTGTTGCTGTCTTTGCATTTGCTATTTGCAGCGATTTGGGCTGTGCAAACTGGATCACTTAAATAGTCTATAAGAATATACTGTATAATCTCCAGAGATGAGAGTAAATCTCTCCCCACCTTTTACTATTAACACCTGAACATTCAGGCTACTATACACGTCGGTAAGTGAAGTGTCCTTTTAAACTGCTACGGTGATATAAAGAAGAGACATTGATGAGATCTATAAAACCCAAGTTCAGGCAACTTACTGACATGTGCTCGGGAGTCTTCTAGTTGATGTGGACTCATACTACATGACTGACTGGCGGAGAGTCACACACCTACAGGATCATTAAAATCCTTGACTGATCCCCAAACTATATTTGATCACGAAAACACCCATGAGACACGATCAAACTAGCAATATTCCGTCTCTTCTGTGCAAATACTTCCGAGGAAATCAGTTGTAAAGACTAGAAGGTTGCTCGGTACAGGTTTTTGTTGCTAGGACTCATCCAAGCCTGATAGTTAATTTAACCAAGCCTGACCCAAACCTGAGATGAATTAGTTTTTTCTAAAAAAAACCAACCCACAACTGGTGCAGTATTTAACTCAAGCACCCTGAAGAGCTGCAGCTGAGCTTCACAAATGTTAAAAATACCCACAGGGCCTTGTTTCATAGTGGCGAACCTGCCCTTACTGCAGGGGCCTTGCGTGCTGCATGTTAGTACATGAAGAAAGAGAAGATCAATATAATGTTTTGTCAATTTGTGTTCAGTTACTCCAGGCTGTTATGAGGGACACCTGAAGAGACCTGTCTATGAAGGGCAAAGAGTGAAAGCAATGTGAATCATGTTCCGTGCCCTTCACTAAGCAAATACGAGATTTCATATTCACATGTTTAGACAGAACTTTCTACCACCATCAACTTTATTGGAAAGTGCTTCACAAATGTCCAATTCATGAAGGACCAATTAAAATGTGCTTTTGCATATAGTTTTTTACTATATAGTTTAGTCTTTTAATAATTGTTTACTTATGCCATGGAAAATACTCACTGCTGAATGGTGGTTTTGGTAATTGTTACACTACAAGTTCTAATAGCAGAGCCTCATGCTTCATATTGGGGAAACCAACTTAACTATGAAACATATTTTACACAGGCTACATCTATTCTGTTTTCTTATGGTTTTTTTAATAAGCCACCAGGTTATCAACAGAAAGTGCTGTGGAAACGTTACATCTGACCTGCATTATGTTTGACCTGAAGTGGAAGAGCCCGACCTTTACTTACATGAAAAGCTAATTGTAGCTAGGACTATAAACTGAATGAGATAGCATCTTGTCCTTCATCTTGTCCTTCGTGCACTCAGTGTTCAGGGCTCTGTGACGCTCCAGGTGAACAGGCAACGTGAGAGCTTCAGGAAATAATCACTGGACATCTGGATGAACTCCAACACATACAATAATACTAATCTATACCAATCTCAGCCATGCTTATCCTGCCCTTGTGTTGTGTTCACCTTTATTTGTCCACTTATTTCTCACAAGTAAGTAAAACTAGGATCAACACACATTTTCAATTTTTTTTTAACCTAATTAGACTTTGTGAATCCTATCATGTAGATGCATCTTTGATTGCTACATGCACACAGAAAAATACTTGACTAATGAGGCAAGAAAGTGAGAAGAGACCGTAAAAATGGCAAAGGCAAGGACGTGTCCATTAGTCTGTGGAAACCCACGACATGAGACCCTTCAGGAGGTAACAGGAAACTGAACGGGTGACAGTAGTGCTGCTTCCTTTTCGAATGAAATGTTCTTAATATGTGCGTGTGTGTGTGCCTTCTGACCAAAGGTTAATTGGGTGGCTGCTGCTGTCCCAAAGACAGAGACAACTGAATTTGTAATAGCTGTGACATTTTTTCCTGCTCCCTTACGCACTCCAGGCAATGGTTTGAGAGCGTTGCGCTGTGTGGGTGGATGCGCTGCCACTGAGGCCGGGGGATGGGAGGGTGCTGTGTTGTGATGTACCTATATAAAGCCTACTTTGTTTCCACTCACAGAGTAAGTCAGACAAAAAGAGGAAAAGTTATGGGGGATGTGGGACTCTGCAGTTTCCAAGTGCCATGTCTGACACAGTTGGCCCTTCTGTTACAGACCTGCTGATGGACTGTGAGATAGTTTCTCCTGCAGGGACCCTGAAAGAAATCTGCTCAATCCAACCCCACATCATATTGTGTGACTGTGTCTTGCAGGTATGTTCATCCAAACGAATAAAACAATATATGGATGGGTCAACTGAAGCTTTACAGATGCTCTCATTAACAACACTTGAACCAGGAACCAATCAGGAATAATTGGCCCTTAACAAAAATGGACGTCTACCTTTGCAAAGCAACTGATCCCACAATCATGCTGTATCTCCAGAAGCTTTGTCATCTTTTAAATATTTATGTTCGCCAAGGTGGTTGTGTTTTCAGAACAAGCAGGATCATACAAAAAACAAATGGACCCAATCTTATTGAAGGGAGTGGGGGTTCTCCTCAGGATGATTATGATTTACATTGTGTCCATGATTTATTTGATGAGGTCATCATCCAATTCATCACATATCATCTCAACTGGTGATGGCTGTTTCCTTCTGTAAATCGTTTCATGTATAAATGATCATGATAATGATGAAAATGTGGATTAAAAGCTGTAGTAACAGACAACAGATGGTTTGGACACAACTAGTTGCAGAGTGTCTTCTGATCAAATTCTGGGCCAACAACAGAGATTTATCTTTTGAATGGAATTCCCACAGTACCGGTCTGAGTCAAATATATATAGAGTACAGGTGATAAAGACGTGGGACGTCTTCTTCACTGAACGCATGCAGCTTTCCAGACTCTCGTGCTGCAGTAGAGGGGGCTGCGCTGGTCAATATTTTAACACACACACGCAAACACACATGATCCCTTTTGAGGCTCAGGTGAAGCGAGTGCAGGTGTCATAAGCCATCAGCTCACAGGGCACTCCCGAAGATAGCCAGATATAGCCAGATGTAGACACACACACACACACACATACACACACATGTTGCATTGGTGTGACCATACAAGAGAAGGCTACAAGAGTCTGTGCTCATCTAATAATGATGCTGCCTTCGAAGAGAGAGAGACTGAAATATGAAGTGTATCTTAAACTTTATATTTTTCAACACACACACACATACACAAATACACACAGACACGTTACATTTCAATTAGCTGACGCTTTTATCCACAGCGACTTACAATAACATATGTCTACATTAAGAAGAATCATCCTCACACACTATCATGTGTATGTTCTTCATTTGTTTACTTCCTGCATAAAAAAAGTATAATACATAGCATAAAAGGTTAGATTTATTTCCCTTCATCATGTAAATAATACTGTATTTCACTTGTTTGTTTGTTTGTTTGTTTGAAATTAAAAATGAAATGAAATCCCCTAAGTGCAACAATGCACACATAACACTGATTTGTTTCCTGAAAAATGTATTCTAACAGAATTTTTACTCTTGATGTTATATTTTGTTGCGAGTTCCAGCAAAACGCCGCCACAGTGGATGATGGACACGAGCTGACGCCACAGTTCACAATCTTGCATGTTTTGGTATTCTGTCTTCATCTCCAATACAGACATCCAAAATCACTCTCTGTGTCATTTCTTTTATAGCAGGTAATATTAAATGAGAAATGCATTTGTAGCACTCTTGCTGTTCTTTGGTAATAAAAGAACATAAATAAAAGTAATAGGTCCGGTGGAGTCCAACTGCAGTGTACGGTAATGCGCCCTGGGATGGTATGTAAATTCAATTTGCAAGAATTTGCATTTAAATTTAGTGCTAACATTGTACACGGTAACTTCTTTTACTGTAGCAAAAGGATTTAAAAAAAAAGCTCTATAAACAGTTTCATCAAAACTAGGACTGTAACAGCAAGGCATTAAGTGAAATATACAATATAGCGAAGAATTACAGGCAGTTAAAAAAGGTGAATAAATATTCATTACCGACAAAAAATGTAATCTCGTTCCTGTGTTAGTGAGGAAATGAATTCAAACATGTGGAAAACATGTGCAAGCGGACACAGATATACACAAACAACTGTTGTCCTCCAGATTATTCAATGTAGTACCGTTAGAAGTTGTGTATTTCTTGCGTTGTGCTTTTTGAGGTTCATAGCATCTTAGTAACTGTGTGAGTCTTAATGTGAGCAGTGCATTCATATGTCGAGTTCTATGCCGGACGTGTCTCTATTTATTTTATCATTCATTTTTAATATTAAGGATTTTCTGAAGGCTGTTAAAGGGAGAGAAGTGGTTAAAGCTTTAAAATGTGCCGGTGCAAAATACAGGGAGGAAACCTGCGGGTCGATGCTTGTTCATGCCACGATCAAGTGTACATTCACCTCAGACAGACACGCACGCACACACACATGCATGGCCCCTGGCTGAGAGTTGCTTTCCTTCCAGGTCACTGACTTCAATGTTTACTGAAACACACACTAATTTTTTTTATTTTTTCCTCTTGCCACCTTATTTTACGCCATTTCCTTGCCTCCTTCACTCCGTCCACCACCAGCAGCTTCTCTGACCTGCCTTCCTGTTCTTTTCCTGCTGTCTCATGATACGAGGCTAAATTAGCACAAATTATTATCACCCATATCCTCCAATCATTTCTAAGCAGACAAGACGAGGAACCGTATTTCTGCAATTGCAAATTACTTTTTGAAATTTTTACCTCTGCTATAACCCTTCATCTCTGTGCCTTTATTTCTCTCTCCTCCTTTCTCTCTGCCCTGTGATTGGGAGAAGCCAAAGGCGCCAATCACGACGGGTCATGGTGTATTATATGAGTTCTTTCACATTTTGTCAGGGCACATCTCTGTTATTTCACCTTTCTAATGATCATCAGCTTGTGCTAAATCTGGATTATTTTTATGCCATATAATCAGGCAAAATGGGATCTTTCCTTCATTCAAAGCCCCGAAAAGCACTACCCCATCTGGCAATGAAAGCCCAAACCACTGGAACCAAAAATAAAAATGATAACGATAATCCCGTGTGGAGTCCAATAAACTTGTGAGAACAACACAAACCCTTGTTATAGTTGTCCCATACACAACCTGTGTAGCACTGATCAAACAGACAGTAAAGGATAAACAGGTGGATGGCGCTGATAAAACATACACACAGAGCAGATGACAGGATGCAAGCTCCCTTCAGCCATCGTGGAACTGTCGTCTTTCCTCCCTTTAATTGCTTTCTCCGTGCGGCTGCTTAATGAGGCCACAGCAGCTCTGAATGTCGAGCGCCTGCGCATTGACACCACATGCGACAACCTGCTCATGTGAATTCTACTGAAGCCCATTTTTGTACATTGTGATGGTTTCTCTCAGTCACTCACTCCGGATGCTCTGTGGGCTGTGAATGTCACGCAAAGACAAAACTGCTCCTCTCTTTTACTACACTATACACCTCATTTTGACCCCTCCTGCGCTGTGGTATTGAATACAAATTTTTAACATGCTGAAACTCATATTTTGTACCTTTAGTCTTGCTTTCCCTGACTTAGGCAACTATTTTGTTCAAAATCTGGGTCATCTTCCGCCCTGGGTTTTTATGCAATTTTTTAAATGAAATGTATAGACAGTCTATGTGAATGAATGTCACAAATGCAGCTGAGCATTTACACCATAAACAGCCCTGTGCAGAAGAAAAATTAAAAAAAGGTTTACCAGCAGCAAAATTTTCTAAACTTTCCTTATTGAAATAAATTAGGGGACAGCTTTTTGTTGATCTAGTGACTCTGTCTGTCTGAACCCAGTTACCACATCCTTCAGGGTCTATTGTTGTTTATACTGTACTGTACGTTCAACAGAAAGCATCAGCAAAATGTCCTTTTCCCTTGGACAAGTTTCACAAAATCAACCAATTTCAACCCGAATCAACGTGAGCTCGGACTGTCTCTCTCTTTTACTGTACTGTACAGTGAGCACGTCCCATCAGTCACCAAAGGCAAGACACTTGGCCTCAGTTTGACTTCCCAAACAGCCTTAACAGAAGCTACATTTCCCAGATAGCAGTTAGGCTAAAGGCATATCACACACACACACACACATACACGCACAAACGGCTCTTGTTAAGGCGCCGTGTGTAAACACAATTATGCCTGGCCAGCTTTTGTTGTGAACGAAGCCTATTTGGACTTCAGTAGGAGGCAGCAAAGGGAGAGAAGGAAGTGGAAAGCAGGAAGAATAAAGACACCAGAAGGAAAGGGCATGCAGTAAAGAAAGCAGGCAGGAGGAGGGGGAGGAGGAGGAAAAAGAGACGCGGGCATCCCAGATAAAGAGGTTTAATTGACTGTCACAGAGCCTTGTGGTTGTGCTGCGGCTCCTAATAGCCGGCTAGAGGCTACGGAGGCTAGCGGACACGCAGAGAAACTGGACTCTCCTCTCATTATCGCTGCTCCCCTCCAGCTTTCACTCTCCTCTCCTCTCTGCCTCCCACACAGTCTGCGCTTCAGCGGCATTTTGTCTTAGTTGGTTCAAGTCGCTGTGTGTTATTGGCACAAATGTCCGATGAATTCCATTGCCAACGAAACCAGAACAGAACCTGGAAACGTCAAAATAACCAGTGCACAGCAACAAGCTGCAGCAGCAGGTGAAGGACTGGGTGCAGTGACTTCTGATGGTGAATCTGAACAGCTGCATATTAAATGCTATATGTAGTGCAACTTTCATCATTATGAGTCTTGTCTATTTGCCTTTGAGTCACCCTGTGTGTGTGGGGGGGTGTGTGTGCGTGTGTGTGTGCGTGTGAACGCTACAACAATCATTTTCCCCAGCTCAGTTCATTTAGTTTGGGGGGGTTTTGCCCTCAGAAATGTTTGAATAATGATTTCAAATCCTATACCCTCCCCCAGCATCGGTTCCTTCTCTCCTCCTTTTCACCTCCTCCTATTTCTAACGGAGCCACATCACCTTCAACCCCCCTCCCATCCTCCCCCTCATGTCCCTCCTGCTTTGTACACTCTAATAGGCTATCGATTTTCCATCTGCTCACGAAGCGGCTTCTACTTTAACCGTTCACTCATATTAGCTGTCCATTAACGGCAGCAAGCAGCTCTGCTTGCACGTCAGCACCTTGTCTCCCCCGTGCTCACTCACACCTTTGACACACACATGCATGCACACACAAGCAGAGGTCAGCAGTGATAGTACTCTTCGGCATTACTTTCCCATTCTCTTATAGTTTTCTTTAAAGAGGAGAAAATGAGAAAGTTTGAATTTGACAGGGGCTATTTTCCAAATGACTGACCAACCCTGTCTCCTAGAAAATATGTTTATACAAAAAGAAACTGCAACTTGATATAAATATATTCGCTGGCTGAATTTTGTTTACAGGCAACGTTTTTTTTTTTAATAAATCTATTCTTGAAATAAATGTATTTAGTGGCACATTTGTTCAAGGAGTTACATCTTACTGTGTAGAATTTGCCTCTTCTCACTGTGTACGTGTGGGTTTTCCCAGGGTACTCCAGCTTCCTCCCACAGCCCAAAAGCATGGAGAAGAATTGTAATTTCATCGGAGTCAAACGTTGGTCTCTCACTTTTCTCCCTGCTGCACCACCACATTATTATCAATACATTTCACAGGCAGTTTTGGTGAAAGTAGAATGTCACTGATTTGGTTAGCTTGGCTGGATGAATTGTAATATTTATTTGTCTTTATTTATTGAGAAATTGATCGCGGATGCTTCACTCAAGTAGAAACCTACACAGCCGGAACATACAGCCGGAGTCACAAGCATGAAGCATTATCTTGATACAAGACAGAGGGTTAGAAGTAGTTTACTGGTCTGTACAACTGAATCTATTGTTTCTCTGATGAATTGTGCTTTCATGGCTCTTAAATTCGGTAAACCTGTCAGGGCTGGAGATGTTTTGTGGCAGCACAGTGTCGGGGAGGCCTTCACGTATGGAGACAGAGCATGTGGGTGAAACAAATGACAGTGGGAGATCTGAGGGGGGTGAATGATGTGAAGTGCTGCAGGTGCGTGCAGTCACAGGTGGTCTGACCATCTATCTGGTGTCTGCAGTGTCAGTCTGTGTCAATAATTTAACTTAGTAAAGAAAGTTGTGTATCATGGTAGTTTCCCCTTATGTGCAGTTAGAGCTGAACTGTAACAGATTTGTGTCTCCCTTTTTTCTCTACCTGTCTTTTCAAGTTCCCCTTTTATTTTGCTGCTCTGCTTTATCCCCTCCCTCGTTCTCTCTTTTTCCCTTCCCGGAGCACGTTCTTATTTCTATCGTTTTCCATTTGGTGTGTTTTATTTCTCTGTCATTGCTTCTCTCTATGTTCAGTTAATGCTCCTTCCTGCAGGAAGGAATGTTCCTCACCTGCAAAAGGGTACATTTATTAAATGAGCCATTTGCTGGTTCTGACCACTAGCAGTGCTGTGGAGCAGTGTTAAATATCAATGTTCTTCAATCATGCTCAGCTGATTGACACACTAACCACAAATGCAAAAGTTTGAAGTCATGTATGATCAAAACATCAATGACATTCAGTGAGTGCCACTAACTCTACAGACAAACTTAGCAGATGTCTTTTAGCATTGAAGCCACTTCGGTGGCTCAATTAGAGACTGAGATGCTGGATTTAAAGGACCAGTGTGCAGGATTTAGGGGCATAAGAACTACTTAAGACATTTTGACATGACTTAGTGGAAGAGTTGGGGAGTCCTTGTGAGATTTTTTCTTGCAAGGGAAAATTCATGGATCTCCATTCAAATCAATAACATATATTTTGGGATCTGATATCGACATGTGTGTCTAAGTTGGTGCAGATCCATATACAAATTCAGATATGGGTGATTAACTGTGGTCTTGCAGCTGCTGTCATGTAACAAATCAGGCCACAATCCTTTAACTACCACCATACCTGAGATGATGTGGACTCAGTTGTAGAACTATATCCAAATGATCATGATGGATTTGTATTTAAGGGGGCTGTTAGGCCTCTGCAGAGATATGTGCTCTACTCAGTGCCACTCTAGTTTCATCTTATTTAATTATATTTATTTAACATGCCAATTAAAGTCAGTGTACTGCCAGATTAAGACTAAAGATCCATTTATTTTTGAAGTAGTACAACACAAATTGATGTAGCGTTTTATAATGTCCTCATTCCAGAAAATATCAGTAAAAGAATCTTCACAGCAGTAGAATTCGGTAAGATATTGTAATTGCCTGACTCATTTGATAGCTGTAATGGCATTTTGTAGCTGTCCTTGTTTTCATTTGTCTTCTCTTACAGTCCTTCAATCACTCTCATTGGTTTTCATGCATAACTCTCAGTGCCGCTGCGTCTCATTTGACCCACTGACAGCCCATACAGCTGAACAGTTGCTTTCTAATTGAATATGATCCCTGTAATCAGCCTCTCCAAAAATAGGAGATTTGTCCAATTTCCTGCCACATCGCTCCCCAACATTGTCTCCTCTGTTTCCAGCCCTGTCGTCCCATTTCCCTCTGCTCCTCTCCTCCATTACCTGCTTGGCGCGTCTGACATCTCTACTGACAATTCAAATCACACAATCCTCCTGGTATTTCAAAACACACAAAAGCAGCTCATTTGTGATCCCACGCTTGCCAGGCTTTCAGATTTTGTTTTTCACCTCCCGTAGAGGCTGCTGAGAAATCCTAACAAAATACTGATTTTTAGAACAGACTAAAAATTAACCTTTAGGTAACCAGGGGGGGAAAAGTGAGGGCAAAACTGTATTTGTATTTGTAGGAAAATATAAAATAATTATCAACCTAATTCTGATTTAAACCGTCAAGGAGTCGGTACAATGTGTGTGGCATGATCAAAATACCACATATCCCAGCTAGATATAAACACATTGATGTATTATTTATGGTTTCTTCAGTCACAGGATCTCACAGAATCCCAATTACCTGCTGCTGCTGCTTGAAGAGGGAACGTGCGTCGTACCCGCACAATCACGTGCCGACTCCAAGGAGTTTCCCTGCCCTTGCGAATACGCATGTTAAAGGTAACATGGCTGGCTGACTGGAGCACACACAGTAAACTGTTCACATAAACCATGTAGACTACTTAATATAAAATGTGCTGCAAGGTGACAACAATGTGAACTAATAAACTATCGTAATGTACTTGTTGTCCAACACAGTGATTTTCCAAAGAAACTAGAAGTGTGAGGGCATATTAACCGTTAGCGCTGGTCGGCTATCATGTGTGGAAGGGACACCTGCTCTGCTTTATCATGTGGAATTTACAATTAGTGAGCTGGTAAAGGGCAATTTCCTGGTCATAAACCTTTAAATATTTGACTTTACAAGCTGGGGAGCACATGAATGCACCATTAGCTCGCTTTGTGAGCTGCGTCCTTCAGGGGATCTGGGGCTTAGTAATTTAGTCATTGACTTTATTATTGACACACACCTTTCAGCATCTGAAGTCCTGAAACACACTTGCCGACTCTGGCAGCTGTGGCCCCTCATTGTACACGGACATTCGTGTTCAGGTTGAAGTTTTGACAGGATTAAGTCTTTTGGCCCAGGAATACATCTTATCAATGTAGGGTCCTTCTAAACAGTGCAACTAAAGACTTCATGTGAGGGTGTGTGTGTGTGTGGGGGGGGGGGGGGGGGGGGGGGGGGGGGCGGGGGGGGATACGTGTGGAAGATGAAATTGCACTGGCCTTTGCAGAGCGGAGTTAATTGTCTGATTGGGCAGCTCGGCTCCCTCCTGGATGGCTGTAAATTACGGATCCCCCGGCATATGTGAGGCTGCCGCAACACATACTTGACCTTCTCGAATAGACGGGAGCCAGATAGAGAGGAAGACGGAGAGCGAGAGAAAGACACTCCTGTATGAGAGTGCACGCATGTCTGTGTGTGTGCGTGTGTGTGTGTGTGTGTGTGTCAGTGTATACTGACAATTTGTTTAATGCTAAAGTGGACAGCTGGGCCGCCAGCTCTCTTTTTGGAAAGCTAAAAGCCTCTTTAATTTAGAGAGTTGGAGAGAGGGAAAAGGAGGCAGACCAACAGAGAATGAGTGAGAGCACAATTGATCACAGGCTGCCCAGTCAGGAAGGAGAATGAAATGAGACAGATGTTTATTTCCACATCTTAGCTCATATAAATAAATATATAGATTGAAAAGAACAGAAATTAGACATTACAAACCCTCAAGCTGTCATATTATAAAAAATAAGCCTTTTGTACGTCTTCTTTTTGGTATTATTCTGTTTTCTTAGGTCAGAGTTGATATTAGGCCACAAATATTAACTAGCAACGTGTGTGTGTTTGCCTGTGTTTGTGTACTTTGCATATATACACATCAATATCGTTTCTGATCAGATGCCCATAAAAGATGACACAATCATGAAAGCACTTCAAAAAACTACAAATCATTTGAATAATAAAGTTGTCCATGGTGTGAAGGTTTTAAATTGTAACCTGGATGAGTTTTGGGACAATATAAAAAATGTAGTTGATACAAGCGTTTTGTTCAGGTTTGCCTTGTAACATTTGTAAAACAAGGGAATAATCATGTGCACGGTTAAAAGCCAACAACCTGCTCTGCTGCCAGGACACAGGATAGAAGGGCAGTTTCCCTTGTTTAAGTCTGGTTGACCCATCCGTCCACCCCGACCTCCTGTTGTTTGTGGCTGCATAATCATGCCTTAAGGGACTTCCTCCTTTACTCACGTCATAATAACTACTGCCCCTTGAACGCAAGTAGTTTGGGGACTTTTTCTGAAGTGACTCATGCTGTCATTCTGCCTGGCAGGACAAGCCTCGTTCACATACTCTGAGATACTACTTAGATATTTGCCGGGGAGTGGTGGGGATGAAAAGTTGCTCCGGATCCAGTCGAGCCAAGGTCAGTTGCAATTTGCTATTAATAATGAATTGAAGCGAATAAATAATCTGGCTGAACCATCACGAAAGTTGTAACGGCTCGCGGCAGGCGTAGCCCTGCTGCCCCAGCTGGAGGCTGGGTGTAAGGCAAACACCATCTGCATGACTTTGTTAAATCCTCATGAAAGTATCAGGTAACAGTAGGATTTTGTTCATCTCACAGACATTTCGACATGCAGCATCACAACTACTGTGTGTAACCATGTGTGTTTCTCTGCTCCGTCTCTCTCCCTCCTTTTCACACTCACACTTCAATCAGCGAACTTAAAAACCATCAAATATGTCTTTGAAGAAAAGTTCTGTCAACTAACTTCCAAGAGTTTGCATTAAGCAGGAGCAACTTGTGAAATTTCACAGCTCCTGACTTTAGTAGGTGGCCATTACAGTGTGCAGTTCAAGCTCTAATACGCTGCATTTAATGCATCTTTCCTAAAGATGTATTCGGAACGTGTCAAAAATGTGTGTAACTTTGTATTTATGTATATGCATATTCTTTTGACTGTGTGTGTGTGTGTGTGTGTGTGTGGTGTGTGTGTGTGTGTATGTGTGTGGGGGGGGGGGGCATGCATACGTGTGTCTGTTTGTTGGTGCAATGACTGCAACGTGAACTTCAGAATTATTCATCATATTCCTCTGAGGACACCACAAGGAGCCCAGAATAAGACTATTTATACCACCGAGACACTGTGCACTCCTTCACCCCTCTGCATTTTAACTCGATGTGGACTGACTGGAGAATTATCTGCAATGTAAAAACTACGCCACAAGCACTGACTCCACCTTCTTGTTTGCACCAGCAGTTAAACCAAACCTAACAGCTTTGTGGTATCATGGCAGATGTACTCCATCCTGCATTGATACTGCAATTAGTTCTGCCGCGCTGACTTGGAAAGATTCCTGTCCACATTGCTGCCAACAAGAGCTGAATGAACAATCCTGTTACCCCCAAATTATCTCTCCAATGACTAAACTCTAAACTAACCTTTGACAGTAGATATAAAAATGTCTTAAAATAATCAATATGAAATATTTGCAAATTTGAAAATGCAATGAATTTTTTTTTTTTTACAAACACAACTTTATTGTTCCCTAAATCAAGCTTTATATTGTTCCAGTTTCTCTGTGTGTTCAGTATTCTCATAGTTGGCACAAGCAGAGTAAAAGCTACAGCCTTTTATTGTGCTCAGACATCTCCAGTAATTATTCATTCTGTGGTTTCTGCTCTGTGGAAGCATTAATCCACATTAATGCTCACTTTGTGGACTATGCACCTCTTGCCACTTATTTGCGCGGAAGCCCAACTTGTGTTATGTGAGCAAAGCTCCAAGGTTTGTATTTTCGGTGCTGTATGCAATTATTGTTTTAACCCACTGTTTGAATCAATTAAGCTATCTACACAAGTTGAGGAGCGCATAGTGTATTTTTAGTACATTAATTTGTAGTTACAGTGATTGTGTTTTGGACTATGAACACTTTAAAAACACAGCTGATCTGCTTCGACATAACTCAGATTACAGGAATAGAACAGAAGGAAAAAAAAAGGATTTGCTGAATGTGAAACAGTTTTATGAAGTATTTGCAGTATTTCAATGAATTATTGAATTGATCTGCCTCTTCATTGCAAAACATATTAATAAAACATCTGGAAAGGTTAATATCTTTGTTCCAGTTTAGTTACCGCTCACTGCAACATGATCGTTAGATTACGTGATCGTGTGTGGGATCATGATCAAGTTTGATTTGAGGGAGGAACTACTGTCTTCGCAAGACATGGCTCTACCAAGGTAGAGGATTTCTTTGAGCCAGTCCTTTTGGCTCAAACTGTGAGTAATAGCATCGTCATCACTGCCATCTCACGTAAGACCTTTTGACAAAGCAAAGCATTTCCGGCCATCGCATTTGGTTTGAGTATATGTGTTCAGTAATTTTTTATTTCCCTCAAATTAATACAAAGATCAAATGTCTCTTGATTGGATTTCTTTCTCCCAAAGTAGATGCTGTCTGTTTTTCTTTAGTTCTAAGGACCGGAGCCCTGACTAGATGTTTACTTGGACACTGAACATGAGACAACCTAAATGATCCTTCAACCCTTTTGATTTGATTTGACAACAGCACCTGCTTATCCTCCTTAGATACATGTCAAATACCTTTAAAACACTTGTCTTAGCTCTTTGCTTGTTTTCTCGTCAGGTAGTCAGTTCATGCACTAGCAGTCGGTGCAGTATATCTGACCATTCCCGAGCAGAAACCATCAGAAACCCATGCCCAGCATCACATGCTCATACTGCACCCTCCTTTTAACCAGACAGCACTCGCCCACTCTGGGAGGCTGACGTGAGTCTGGTTCTCCATCCTGTGTTGCATCTAAATATCCCAACTGGTTCTCGCTTTCCTCTCGGTGGTGGCTGTTTGCTGTCCTATGCTTTAACCCATCCAGCTATCTGCATGCTGTCTTGTTGATGCTGGGTCCTCCGCTCTCTGTTAAAGGGACTCCTTTCAGCCCCGCTAATCCGTCACTTTTCAGGCTAATCCCACTCATTCACGCTGCTCTCGCTCTCCCCTCACTCTCCCCTCACTCTCTTCTTCTCTACACGAAGCTCGTTTACTCAATCTCGCTTCTAACAGTCTCCCTTTCTGTGTCTTTTTTTTTTTTTTACTGCAGCCATCTGTGGCGTTTTGGCTGTGTCTCTTTCTTGCTCTGACAGCTCCTCTCACCTTGTTGTCTCATGTTTTACTCAGTGTAAATGCTCATCATTTTATTTACCTGTACTGCAGAGAGAATCAGGCCCTAATTAAAAAAAGGGGATATTCAGCTTTTAATGCGATATGTGATTCTACCCTATGGTTTATTTGTGCATGTATATACAGATGCTATGATGTGTAACCTATGAATGGTTTCACTATTCAAGAGGTGGCAATAACACACGAAGAAATGCTGCAATGCACGAAAAAAGACAAGGAAGACGAGGCTCACTTGCAGGCAGAGACAATTCAATAACCACATTTCTTTGTTAGTCATTGTAAGTTATTTGTGGAGATCAACACTGAATGTTTGCTAACAAGACTCAGACTGTGAATGTCAAGGTTACATGTTTATAATATCACCATCCAATTGATAGAACACAGGTAAATCTGACTATACTCATAAACTGTGTGTGCATTCCATTGAATAAGTGTGTTGCTTAGATATATTCTTATGATGTGTATGACAAACCATGTCCACTATCCAAAGTATAAGTATAACAAGTACAAGGCGTCTCTCTCTGATCGGGGATGATATTGGTATAAAAACACACCATGAATATCTTTGACATCGCTGCAGCCAATAGGAAGGAACCAAATTTAAAAACGAAGGGAGCCGTAAGAAGAAAGCCCTTCTTCACAGGAGTAGACTCCTGCTGAGTGCTGGTTGTCTACAATAATGAGGGTCACCCCTTAATGGATGTAATAGAACAGTTCGGCCTTGGCCCCTGGCGCGAAGCACATGGGAGGGATGAAAGGGTGGTCTCATCAGACCATGGCAGAGGTGGCAACTCCCCACAGGCTACATTTGTTTAGGATCTCTCTTAATGAGTCAACGTTAAACCACTGAGTTGCCGAAGAAACACAATGGTATGGTATTCTGATCATTGTGGGATTAGCACATGACTCAGAAGCAACACACTGCGCAACATGCGGCTCAGGAGGCTGACACGGCTAAGTCCTTACCTCTGAGAAGAATCTATATTTCTAATGCACAACATCATCATGAAAAACCAAATAGGTTTGTGGGTCTCTGGACACCTTTACCCTCTTCTAATTGCTGATGCTTTTTGCCAAGATAATTGATTGGTCACTCAGGAGTCTCATTACACATGTTGATCTGTTATGTGGAAAATAATCAGCAGGTTAGGTTTGCACCATTGGTTACCATAGCCATGTACCAAGGTTTGACCTTGAAAAAACACTGTTTAACCTAAATACATGCAGACATCTTGCTTCATGTATAAAGGGCAAGGAACAGTTTTGGTAAACGGGTGCAGAATTTATGATGTACTTACTGATCTTGTTTACCATGTCAGATTCAAGAGTTAAGGTGATACCAGACTGTGCTACACAAGCAGGGAGGAGCGCACGAAAGGATAAAACGTGTGATGAGGTCAGATATTTACAAATCTGCTGTTTCTGAATGTGTATAGGAAGCTGATATATGATCCGGTTCCAAGTAGACACTGTGATCATACTTCTGCTACGCATGAGTATCTAAATTTGTGTTTCATGTTATCAATGGACAATTGAAAGTTCCAGTCTGCATACTGTTTTATATTGAAAGGCCAATTGCCTTATCCTTCCTCACAGGGGTCACATGTTTGGTGTATCATTTAACTTTTTGATTTAATACATTAAATACATACATCTGTGAATAATATCGATTTCTTCCAGCTTTTTTTTTTTTCTCCAGCCGCTTCACTCTTTACAGTGGAGCCAGTATTGCAAGTCATGTGGGCAAGGCCGGGGGACATTGTTGTTCTTTCAGCGCTCTGATGTTATGTCAGGCACTTGTTGCCATGTGGGGAGGGCTATTAGCAGACAGCATACCCATGTGTGGATTGAGAACCCACTCACACGGCTCAAGCAGACAGCGAGTGTGGAAGTTACGGAAAGAGGCAGTCACTGCACTAATCTACCCATGTTTTTGTTTTTTGTTTCAATGGTTACACTAGCACCTTGTGTATAAAGATTTGTATACACACATTTTTTGCTCTTTCCAGTCAAATCAACCACTTAAAGCTTTGCAGTCCATTCACACTTTCACACAACACTACGCCATACTGAACTACAGCTAGGGCTCAGGCATCAATCAAGGAACAAACCAAGGTCACAGCCCTCCCCATATGCATGCAAACACGCAAACACACATTGCTCCAAAGTCCTCTCCTCAGAAACACACTGTTGAGCAGATAATGACACTGACACACTCAGTGGTTACAGAGAAAAACAGGAGGACTGTCAGCGGGAGGGACATAAAAGACAATTAAGGAGCTGTCGAAGATGACTGCATACACTCAGTTGTCAGTTTAGTAGGTACATCTAGTTCAAACGAATGCAGTCCAATGCTACAGTCCTGCAATAAATCCTCCCTTCATGAAGGTTATAATGTTTCATTAGGACAGCCTGGCTGAGCCCATGCTGATGAGAAAGTCAATACAACATGACAGCACTGGCATATAAGTAGGTAACAGTTCTGAATCAAAAGGCACTCCATGACAACCTGCAGCCCATTACCTGAGCTATGAACAGACATGGACATTAGGCATTTCTTACTGCTACTCTAGTTCTGCTTCTACTTTTTGACATTGCTGTCAATTTACAGATATATATAAGTGCCTTTAAAAAATACTAGATAAAAAAAAAAGCAACCCTAAAAGACACAGGTACAAGCAAGTCCCTATTGTCTGTTTTTCCTTCATGTCTAATCAAAGTGCCGTTTTATTAGCATCTTACTAGTGGTGTAAGACTTTTTACCTGCAATATACCAAATTCCATTATGACACATTTACAGTCATCCCCTCTCTTTTTTGCTCCCCTTTCCCTTCTGCCCATCCACAGTAATAACTGAACAATCATTTATGTGTTTGAATTATGCAGGTGTCAACATGACTGAAGCACACAAACTCTGTCTTAGCCACAGCTCCACCAAGCCATCTCAATATGGAAAATTATTTACGTATTGTCTTGTTTCAGAGAATATTTACAATGGACATAACATAAAAAGGACCCAGACACATAGTTCACAGACATAAGAACTAATTGAGGTAATCATAAATGTAAAGGTTACCTTTCTACTGCAAATGACTACTGGTCTGTCTCTGCGCTTGTTGTGGTTAAGCTATTAAATACAATTACCACAGCATTCATGTCTTTTTCTGCACTTCACCACTGCTGAGGTATATGCACCCTGAGGATTAAATACTGTCTTGAGACAGTATTTAACCTCCTCTTATTATCTCCAAATGGAAATGCACATATTGCATATAGGAAACCAGGACATAAACAAAGACAGGCCTCAAGATTTCACCAAACTGGAAGATAATTCCAAAAGAGACAAAAAAAGAGTCCAACAGACAGCCCTATAAATCTATAAAATGGTATAAGAAGCCATAGGAAAGCTGAATGAAGCCATTAAACACCCATTAGATGGAAATGAGACATCCAAGGTAAGCAGGGCAGGCAACAGGTGGAGGAAGAAGAAAAGAGTCTTAATATCTTTCTCATTAAGTATTTAACATCCATCTTGCTCCTGTCAACTGTGACACAAAGTTTGGAAGATGAAGACATTTCAATTGATGAATTTCGTCCATCTGCACTGGGTAAGTGGTATGAGACAAGGTAATGTTGGACAGGCTGTTCGATGCCAGTGGCCTGTGCGGTGATACCATCAGAGGTATCCGCTCGGCCTGGCTGCAGGGAGATCCATGTGAAGCATTGTGGCAAGAACAACCCCCTTGTCAAAACTGCGATTCGCTGTTGCTCTCTGCACAGTCATGGGATTAAGGTTAAGCTGTGCCAAAAACCACTGTCAAAACAGGATCAGTGTATGTGTGTACGTGTGTATGTGTGTGTGTGTGTGTGTGTGTGCGCGTGCGCGTGTGCGTGTGCGTGTGCGTGTGTGTGCGTGTGCGTGTGTGCTGCCATGACAGTGTAATTCCTCAACAGACAGCTCCGGGCAGTTGTGAGACCTATTCCTCCCTGTAGACATCTTGTGGAAATCGATTCACCTTTCGCCTCATAAAAACACACAGACACATTCACAATTGCGTGCACAGACAAAAAGTGTGGGGGGGGGGGGGACCTCACAACTGGTGCCTCAGTGGAAGCACTTTTGTGAGAAGTTGGAGTGACATCAATTGCACTCGGATAAAAATGGATTCGGCCCCAGCTGTTGACTCAGTGATCCATTCTGATGCCACAGCAGAGGAAGATTTATCAGGATTTAAATCAGAAGCCTCACTTTCACACCCAAACACATATCACAAACATGATGCGGCAAAACACAACTCATGCATAGAATTACACCATGCTCACTGTCGCATTCACTTCATTTGGCTTTCTTCAACATATCTCATTACTTCTGGAGGGTTTGAGGATATAATGAAGTAAAGGTGAGTCTATGTCACCTGGCTGAGTGGATAACCACATGTTGAATACTTGCTGGGGTTGAATCAAAGCCAAGGCTTTTCCTGTCTGGTCTACCACTCTTCTACATTCTTCACACTTCACTTAAAGCTTTCAGTAGAATTTCAGTCATGGTAATCTTAGTTCCTCAGTTTCCTCAAATCAGCGATTAATAATAAGACACTTTGTTTATATACCCTTAATTCTCCCATCACTGATAATTACAGGATCACTGGCAAGAAATGGTTCCTAATGGATTATGTTAACTTTCACAGCAGATAAACTTCTCTAACCTTGTATCATGCTTTCAATCCATAACTCTAGAGGACCCAAAGGAACACTCAGTCCTGTTCATACTCAAGTGTATAACAATCTCCTTGGGTGTTGGACAGTTTCAACCCTGAGTCCACTCAATTTCCAAATAGATGAAGTGGTTGCGGATATTTGTCTGTTTGGTTGTCTCGACTGGATCGGACGCTCTACATAGTACGCATGGGTTGAGTTGAGTATGGTCAGTCAGTAAACTCACTTGTTTATTGTTTCTCCTCAAACTGAGATATGGATGAATAATTGCACACCCACATTCACATTTTGGTGGAATTCAATACAGTTGTTCTCTCTTTCAAAATGTTGACCTTGTGCTGGAAATTCTAAACTGAACATATATTTCTCATGTGAAAACTACAGTTTGCCAAGTTGTTCCTAGTAATCAGAAGTCTCCACTGACAGACTGGACTTGAGTGAATTCAGAGCTACATTATTCTGAGGTGCGTGGTAGAGCGGAGTTGGCTTGATAACAGAGACACTTCATCATTCAGATATGCAGCTGATGGTCTGTGATCTGAACAGTATGTCTGGCATCCATTTTGTGCTCCAGTGGGTCCGTTGTTCGGCAGCAGTTCAGTCACTGCTGTGCCCTGCTGTGAAACACTTACAACTTTGATCCTTAATTGACAGAAATTGCTTTACAGAAGGATACAGAGGAAAGTAATGTTACCCTGATCTTTGGGATTTAAGTGTTTTTTGGTTATTTAATCAACAGAAATTTGCTGGAGAATAGTCTATTGCCATTCAACGAATCTTGCAAATCACATACACACACATTTCGGTGAACTAAAGTGAATCACTAAATGAAATGATCCATTAATTTCTCAGTTGATTTACACTATGTTCGCCAGCTCACAAAGTGAGTGATTGAATCTTTTTTTTCTTCTTTTGCAGGGATACACTAATATCGATTCCATCATCGGAGCAAATGGATAAAATGGCACAAGACTAAATATATCTATGTCTAATTCCTCATGTGTTTACCCTTACAAATCCACATGTACACAAACTTACACCTTTTAAGACGTCTGTGGTTTTCATAAAGTTAAAATGTCAGGTTTGCCCAAGAGCAACTAAGTGATTCAATACTGCAAGGATTTGTTCATTGAATGTACAACACAAATAACATAATCCTGACTTATTGTAACTGAGTGATATTCCAAGGCCCACAAAGTTCAAGAGTAATGCTAAACTTAAAAAAATCAGCATTCACCTCGGATATTAGGCTTTTAAAAATCAAGAATTATAAAAAGTTTGTTAAAGTGACAGCACGTCCGATTGTGGAAGCCAGGGATCTATGGAGGACCATACATGACATAAGTAAAAATAAATAAATAAATAAATGTATAAATAAATACAGAAATAAATAAATAAATGAATAAATAAAATGGAAATAAATAAATAAATACAGAAATAAATAAATAAATATGTTAATACCAAAAGAAATGTCAAAAGAAATGTCTTAAATATATTTTAACATTTATTTTTTCCCTGATACATTTCCTTTGCATTTGCAGTGTCCTTATGCTAATGAGAAAGGCGGGCCTAACCGCAGTCTCATGCAGGATTGGTCACAGGAGTGTAATGATCCAGCCCTACTACTTCTGCCTTTCAATGCTGGTGTCCAGTAGCTGTTTGCAGCGTTGAGCCAGTTCACACTTAAAATGAACTAGTTCAAGTTCAGAGGGTTAGTTAAGGTTATTTTTTATTGGGATGATTTAGCTGTCAGTAGTCCTGACTGTGAGCGACACGTCTCGTGTTGTACTGAGCACAATGAGCGAGCCGAGAGGAGGAGGAGGAAACAGAAACTCCAGCTCGGTACAAACCACCTGCCGCCTCTGCTCTGATCATGAAGCCGCTGATCTCTGAGCAGATGTGACCAGAGAAGCTCTGTGTTTTCACTGTTTCCACTGTTCCACAGAGTCACTAACTGGCTGTTTCACGGTGAAGAGATCAAGTCTCAGTCACTGCCCGTGTCTCTGATCGATTGTGTGGCGGAGCGCAGGGGCTGTGTGTGTGTAGCTCAGTTGACCAATCCTGCTCGAGACTGAGGTTAGGCCCGCCTTTCTCATTAGCATAAGGACACTGAAATCGAAAAATAAAAGTTGGAATAAATGTGGAAATAAAACAATAAATATGGAAATAAATGCAGAATTAAATAAATCAATGTCTTAAACTTATTTCCACATTTATTTATTTATTTCCACTTTTATTGCAACTTTTATTTATTTCCACATTTATTTATTTCCACATTTCAGTGTCCTTATGCTAATGAGAAAGGCGGGCCTAACCTCAGTCTCGAGCAGGATTGGTCAACTGAGCTACACACACACAGCCCCTGCGCTCCGTCACACACTCGCTCAGAGACACGGGCAGTGACTGAGACTTGATCTCTTCACCGTGAAGCAGCCAGTTAGTGACTCTGTGGAACAGTGGAAACAGTGGAAACACAGAGTTTCTCTGGTCACATCTGCTCAGAGATCAGTGTCTTCATGATCAGAGCAGAGGCTGCAGGTGGTTTGTACCGAGCTGGAGTTTCTGTTTCCTCCTCCTCTCGGCTCGATCATTGTGCTCAGTAGAACAGGAGACGTGAGGCTCACAGTCAGGACTACTGACAGCTAAATCATCCCAATAAAATATAACCTTAACTAACCCTCTGAACTTGAACTAGTTCATTTTAAGTGTGAACTGGCTCAACGCTGCAAACAGCTACTGGACACCAGCATTGAAAGGCAGAAGTAGTAGGGCTGGATCATTACACTCCTGTGACCAATCCTGCATGAGACTGCGGTTAGGCCCGCCTTTCTCATTAGCATAAGGACACTGCAAATGCAAAGGAAATGTATCAGGGAAAAAATAAATGTTAAAATATATTTAGGACATTTCTTTTGACATATCTTTTGGTATTAACATATTTATTTATTTATTTCTGTATTTATTTATTTATTTACATTTTTATTTATTCATTTATTTATTTATTTATGTATTTATTTATACATTTATTTATGTATTTATTTTTACTTATGTCATGTATGGTCCTCCATAGGGATCATGAGGAATATACAGTACACTCTGGATACGTTTCCCTTCAGTTAGAGGGACAGCACATCTGGAGCTCCAGTCAAGCACTGAAAAAGTCTGTGATCACATTATTAATTTTTTATGTGCTGATCTAATGGCAAAAAAGGAGGTCAACAGAAATTTAGAGGGACAAAGTTAAGGGAAAGTTTCATGGAGTTAGGCTGATGGTGAGGGTGTATTTTTGGACTTGATAAGACTGTTGGGTTTGGCGGGACTTGAAGGCAGGACTGGGAGAAAAGAGGAGACAAGGTAAATCAAGAAGTCCAGATATGATGCCAAGCCTAATTAACTTTACCTCAGCGAGAACGGCACTGAGAAACCCTCCAATCCACAATGACTCGATGGAGGGGAAATGACTCTCTGGAGGCCAATGGCACAACAAAACCCCAATCTGTCCAAAAGGTACCTACTCACATATGGCTCAGTCTGTATGTGTGCCCTTGTCCCACATTGACATGATGCAACAAACACACACACATCCAGGTGAAATAAGCCTATCGAGAGACCCAACACAGACAAGCAAACAGACACATATCTGATATCTTATCCATTTTCATCTTCATGTCTATATATTGTCACTATTGTCCATGGTTTTACCAAAGCCCCAATCCCCAGTCCAAAATTACTTATCTTTGTCACAGATATTTGGTTGCACCAATGATATTAAACTATCAAACTGTTTAATTATAAATACATGTTCATCTCTACATGCAGTTCCCTTTTGGCTCCTTACTTTATTTTTCTTGTTCCATTTTCAGCTGTTATTTTAAAAGGCACTGACTGAGAATGTGTGATCCTGCCAAGAGACGGCACATAAGAAAGCGCTTATATGGTTTGCAACCACAGGAAATGGCACATGGCCTAATACTGGACTTAGTGTTGGTATTTTAATCATTTGCCTACCTCTAATCTCATTTACACCCCCTTTATTCTTTCTCCCTCTTCCATCTCATTTTTTTTTTTTACCTCTTGTACTCTTTAAACCCTCAAACCATTTACTCTGTCTCTGTTTTTCTTCTACTTCATTACCCCACCTTGTCCATCACAATATACAATTTTCCCATCTGCTTCAGTTCCCCTGGCTTCCCTCCTGCAGTGCCTCATACAACTTTTGCTCCTCCATCTGTCTGTTAATCTACTTACTTTTATGTTCCCTCCCATCATGCCAGATTCCATAGAGGGCTAAAAAGCCCAAAGGATCTGGGCAGGACCGTGTCAGCCACTCAGAGATTCATAGCAGTGACATAAGCATATTACCTGTCATTACCCGGTATCTTATTCCTTCCTCTACGTTGTTTACTCTTACTTCCTTGACTTTAAATCACTGTATTTCTTCTGCAGTAAATAAAACAAGTAATTATCTCAGAGAGATGCTGCACCTGCACTGCAAGGCGTCTTAAATATTCAACATGTGCTACATTGTTTAAAAAGATAAAAAAAAACACAAATTGCAGGGGAATCATACTGATTGATAGGGTTAGGTACTGTTCATATTTACATTTTCGGTTCTTAACTCTTAATGCTAAAAACATGAAGCCATTCCGAGTTCAATGTGAATGTCAGACACTTGAATGACTCCACAGGAGCAGTTGGAGGCATTTAGTTTCTGTTGTCTTTTTTCTGTTTGAAGAATCAGTCCCCTGTTACTTCAGTTGTATTGGATTTGGCTGCAACGCTGTTTACCCCTGAAACTCCTAAAGTGTATTGTGGACTCAAACACTTCACCCACCCATACATCGGCATAGTGGTGAGTAGATAATGAGTGAATTAAAAATGTTGGTTGAACTATCCCTTTAAAAGAGTTTGGTACCCAATCCTACTGCTTTAGAAATTATATAACATATAAAAGATGCTGTATTTCACCTCACTACACACCATAGAGAATAGAGCAGAATACATTTTTATGTATTAATGATTATTTCTATTTCATTAAAGATGTTTAGCGCCTCTGGCAATTTCATGTAGCTCAGGTGCAGGCTATAAACTTTACCCAACTTTTACCCCTGAGCATTTGGTGAGAGCAGCAAGGAAAAAGTAAATGTTCAGGGGTACAAACATCGAGTAACCAGGCTCATGGGTAGGTCATCTGCCATGACCGGTTAGAGATGGATAGAGGCAGATTGTCCACTGCACCCTTGACAAAGGCAAGGATCTATACAGTAGCAAGTTAATCCAGTGAGACGGATCATGTTTAGTTTTTTTCAATGCATTGGAGTCACAGTGCCAAGTGTAGTCACTGCATTCACTTGACTGTTCGGCATGCCCAGTCACAGTGTGAACACAAGCGCCTGCCAAATGGGACATGGTTTTTCATGTCAAGTAGTGTACGGTGAGGAGAGACCAGAGACTCTGTTTTAAGTAAAGCAAGCCGCATTGACCCAAGGAGAATCTGGCACCGCTCAGGGTCAAACATAAACACAGAATGATTTTTTGGCTCCTGTGCAGATCTAATATTACCTTCTTCCGTTCAAATAAATAGGCCAAGGCGCTCAAGTGCTATCCACCTCGGCTCAAGTACAAAATATGGACACAATGGTAGTTCTGTACTGCGGCACATTATGAAGGAGCGCAGAGATTCACAACACCCAGAGTTCATAATAAATATAAGGCTCTCAGGCTTTTCAGTTCATTGAGAATGAGCTGTTCATGGCTGAGGAAAGTTAAGTACCATGAATTTGTAAAACTTCACCTGTTATCACGAAGTGCTGCGCTGGCATAATGCTTTTGGCAGTAATTGAGTTGGTGAACAAATTGTGTAATGCATGCACTGACTGGGTCCCTGCACTCAGAGAACCACTGATCTGTGGTTCTCTGAACGCCCCCCCCCCCCCCCCCCCCGATTGATGCTTGCATGATTCCTGCCACAGTACATGTTAGGGCTGCTCGATTATGGAAAAAATCATAATCACGATTATTTTGGACAATATCAAAATCACGATTATTCAAACGATTATTAATATGTGCCCTTATTCTGAAGTCTATGCTTTATTCTTCAAATGACTGGAGCGTGTGCAATAAAGTGAATAACTTCCGGTTCAGGTAAACACTAATGACGGCTGCCTGTCTTATTCCTCCATGAAACCATGATATCGGTGCCCGGTTATTCAAATCCTTAATGATGGCAACCCTAACACTCTATGACCGACTGACCGGCACGGAGAAATGCGGATCCGGTCTGACCGGTCTGTACAGCCAGGCGCTACATGGTGTGCTGCTGCTCGAACTTTTTCCACCCTATTTGTCGATCGAACGGGGGGGGGGCGGCCCTCCCTGCTTTTCCACTCGCGCTGTTTTTTTTTCACCGCCGGTCACCACACACACAACTCGCCTCTTTCACTTTACAGCTGCTTGAGAGTGAGTGCCAGTCAGCTGGGCCGCTGAATGCATTGGGGGAAGGACTGAATAGCGCATCCGCGTCTCTTTCGATTATGCAGAGAGTACTGAAGAAAGTACCACAAATCTTTTTTTGGAAGGATGTGGTTCGGGTCATTGAAGAGTCCATTCAATTTGGGTGCAGATCCAGATCAGGGGGTGGATCAAGGATGCGTTTTTTTCCCTTACTTAAAGTTTCTTTAACAACTCTAGTGATTCCGCGGACGATAATTCAACGATCTTGATGAATAAATGAAATTGGGCATATTTAGAGAAATTATCTTTATAAGTATGTGCAATTGATGAAGTTTCAAACCTCTTCTGATTTACTTTATAAGTGTCTAGTTGGGCTAGTTCAGGCCAAATGTTACATGGGTTATTGCAGGAAAAAGATAAGCTTTGTCAAATTATTTACATCCATATATCTTATATCACTGATTATATTCACACTTTGCTGATACAGTGATGTTATTGATATTAACAATAGGACAACAGCTTTGACAATTCAGCCCACATGGGTTCAACAAGACCTTACAGCTACTGGAACCCTTGCTACTTCTATTACTTGAACTGCTACAAGCAATGCTATAAGCGCTATAGAAGCAGCTTTTATTTCCCGTACCCTGGTGCTGCTCTGAGATGCAGGATGTTGATAGGAGAGCAGCTACAGTGCTTCTGTATATCATTTTAAAATTAAAATGTGACCTTGCCAATGCCGGAGGGAGCGGAAAGCTGCTGTATGTAAAGCATTGTAAGTCCTTCTTAATGTCACTTGAACAGCTATGGGGAGCTCATTTCCAGAGAGATGCACACTCCCAATACATTACTCCTTCAGTGCTATCTGATGGCTACAAGGACCATAAAGCACGGCCCTGACACTCAAGCAGGAGTAAACACACACAAGTGTGCACAATCACCTGCCCATGCACATGCACACTTAGAGGATACAAAAGAGTGAGTTTTTTCAGTTGTGATGGATTATACTGCCATAACATTTTCATTTTGTCTCTCCTCCTTTCCTCTTTCCTTTCTCTCATTTCCTTTCACTGGCTGGTGATTCCCTCCCTCCACCCTCCTCCTCCTCATCCAGGAGGTTCACTGTTGAGAGCACAAGCATGCACACGTGCACGCACGCACACACACTTTACCACATGGTTCCACTTTTCTGTCAGTCATTCTCCCTCTCTCCTCCCATATCTCTTTCGTACTGACAAAATCCAATTTATTACAGGCCTCTGCAGGGAGTTTGTGTATACGCACGCACACACACACACACACAAACATATATGTATAAATATATATGCGTATGTATGAGTGGATGTAACAGTGTGCCTATACTTTCATAATATATAGTATGACTATACAAGTCGCCATATTGTATGCATGAAGAGAGGGGGATTCCAGTGCTGTTTGTGTATGTGTGCGTGTTCTTAGGTCTATGTGCATGTGTGTGCGTGTGCAAAGAAATTAGGTTAACCCTATCTAAGGTCCTGGTGGAAGGCAATAAAAGATGTTGCTGTGACGATGGCTCAGCAATGAGATTTCCGGGATAGTTAGTAAATGTTCAATCACTTTGCCTCCTTTCTCTCAGCCCCTGTTTGTCTCGGGCAAAATGAGTGAAAAGTGACAGAGAGAGAGAGAGAGAGAGAGACAGAGAGAGAGAGAGACATGGAGACATGGAGACAGAGGGGAATGGCAAGGCAAGATAGAGGTGAAGCAAAATAAATCAGCTCGATTAAAGAAATTGGTGGACAGAGGAACAGAGACAAATGCAGAGCAAAGAAACGAGGAAGATGATAAGGATTTGCAGCAGAGTCAGTGATGGAGAGAAGCGATTGCACCTACAGCGATGATATCTTGGTGTTTAACACCACTCCTAACCCTGGACAGATGGCCCTGACCAGAACAGAGAGGAGTGACCAGATTGCATTTCTCTCCCTCCCTCTCTCTCTATTTCTGTGTGTGATCTGGGTTTTAGTCTTATTACTGTGAATAGAATAGTTTGGTTCCTCATGCCATGAGGGTTAACAACAATTACATTATCACAACTGTTGTTATAACTGATACTGTCACTATACTCCACTCCTTACCTCTAGTACTTCAACTCTCACTTCTACAAGTACAATCATTTATTTTACAGCTAATACTCATGATACTAAATACTATCTATAACTATGCATCACCATGCAGAAATCACACTGAATTTATGGGACTCTCTTGAATGGTGTGTTTCCAGCTGTGTGCACCTGGAGTGGTCTCTCCACGTGCGGTGCGTTGCCTGGATGGAGGTAAAACAGCTGAAGATTGAGTTATCTGTTCGTCTGCGAGACAGACGGCCTCCACTGCATCATTCCTTGTAAGCGGCCGACTCAATCACAATAAAAGCCTGCTCCGCTGGCACGACGCACTCGCAGCGCCGCCTGCTCTGAGGAGATCCATGTGATGGGGATGGCGAGGACATCAAGGAGGAGAGGAAGAGGAGGAGGAGGAGGAGGAGGAGGAGCGGGCTGGCTTTAAGGGCTTGTCTCTCTCTTGCTCTCCTCATCTGTCTCCCTCTTTTTCAGGATAATGAATCAGACATAGAGAGCAGGGTTTCACAGAGAGTGGCCAATGCATAAATAACGCCTGCAGGATAGAAGCCCTATTATAGTGGATCTGCATTAATCCATGTTTTCTCACTCTCGCTCTCTCTACACACACATACCTCTCTCTCTCTCTCCTTCTTTCTTTACACATACACACACACATCTCTCTCTCTCTCTCTCTCTTGCTCTCTCTCTCTCTCTCTTTAGACACACACACATCTCTCTCTCTCTCTCTCTCTCTCTCTCTCTTTACACACACACACACACACACACACACACACACACACCTCTTGCAGAGAATAGATGGCATTGTACCATAACAAAGTCTGCACATTCATAAAAAGCTTTCAGACAGATGGAAATCTGTCAATTATAATAAAAAATTAGGTGACATGAACAGGGAGGGACCGATTTGCATGTGTGCAACTGCTATGCATGACACACACAGCAGAGGGACAAAATGAGAGGGAATTCAAAGAAAAGGAGAAATGGTGATTCCCCAGCACTTTCTAGGTTTTTACATTACAGATACCAGTGGACAGTCACGCTGTCTAGCTGAACAACAGCAAAATCTTACAAAATTATATTTTTCTACCAACCAGCGATATCTTGCTGAGAAATCTCCCCTCATGAAACTTTAATTTGGATTCATGATTCCGTTTTTTTCCCTGTCCTTTCATTTTTCTGTTCATTATCTTCCTTTAAAGTCGCATTATTCCCCTGCTCAATCTCTCCGTCTCTGATTGCTCCACACGCCGTATATCTCCGCGTCTCTGTAGGGAATACATACAGCAAACACCTCACTCTGACTTTCTTTGTACCGCCATTTTGTTCTCATTTATCCTTCACATAATCAGCTCAAAAAGAACATCAGCATCTCCACTTAAAAGGCAGGCCTCAGAACAAAAACACAAAAATGATCTAGAGGATATACACAATGCAAAGCAGTCACACATTACAGCAGTCAAGCAGATAAAGTAAAACATTAAAATCACATGCATTCATTTTATATCAATCTATTTCCATCTCTGCTGCTGTCTTGCACACTCTCCATCTTTAAAGCACGCAGGGAGAGAAGTGACATCTGCTCTTGGCTCTTTGTAGAGAAGTTAACAATTTAAAAGAACACATGCAAAGAGCACAATGTGTGTGTGTACAGTGTATGTTTGTTTCTGGGCCTAGCAGCCTCTGTGTGTTTTTCACCATTGCAATGCAGTCAGTAAATACAGTGCATTAAGAAAGTATTCATTTATTCACATTTTGTGATGTTGCAGCCTTTTGTAAAATCATTCTTTGGGTCATCTATCTCAACTAAGTTTGGGGATTGTCTGCTGCTCCTCTCTGCAGATCCTCTCAGTCTCTGTCAAGTTGGACGGGGACTGCTGGTGGACATCCATTTTTATGTCTCTGCAGAGCTATTCAACTGGGTTCAAGTCAGGACTCTTGCTGGGCCACGCAAGGACATTCACAAAGTACCTCAGCCACTCCTGTGTTCAACCAGCTCTGAGAAGAGTCCTGCATGTTCCAAACCTCTTCCATTTAAGAATTATGGATGCCACTGAGGCTCCTGGGAAGATTTTTTAACCTACCCCAGATCTATGCTCAGACACAATCATTTCTCTGAGCTCTGAGCTCACAGCTTGGTTCTTGCTCTGATACGTGCAGTTAGCTGTGAGACCTCGTATAGACAGACTGCTGGATTTTAAATTCATCTTCAATCAACTAAATCAGATTAAGGAGGGATGTGTAGACAGGTCTCACAGATAATCAGGTAATGGTATTTTTAATTTTCCTTTTTAAATTTGGAAAATTGCAGATAGCAGATCACACTGAAATTACTGATCAATTCTTTGCTATGACATACGTCTAATTACATCTAGAAAAATAATGTTATTTAATCACTGTAAATTATGGAAGAAGGAAAGTGCTTCAAAGCACTTTTACATGAGCAGTGGGTAATTGTTAAAGCTTTTTATTCATTGACTGTGGTAACATTGTGATCACGACGATTCAATCGTGTAATATTTGGGAGGCTGTCACTCAGGAGGTAGGGTGGGTTATTCACTAACCAGAAGGTCGGTGGTCTGATCCTTGTCTCAACCATTCCACGTGCCAAAGTGTCCTTGGCCAAGATACTGAACCACAAATTTCCCCTGATGGCTGATCTGGCAGTGAACCATTGATGCATGATAGAGAAAGTGCTGCACATAGATGCAATGCATGAAGGCTGAACCATATTATGTCCAAATGGCGCCGTTTCAGAAAAGGAAAAGAGGTTGTGTTGATATTTTATACTATAACAGAAACAACCATACACACACACACACACACACACACGCGCACAGACTCACACACACACACACACGCACACCTTTTACAATGTCACTTATACCAATTTCGTATTTCTTTTCCAACCTGTAGCTCTAGTTTTAATGCAGTTTTTGCAGTGATAAGAAATAATATGACTCCTGCATCTAAGTGATATCCTTAACCTTATTTTTTCATTACCTTCTAACTGAATGAACATTTTCCCATGCCACTTGTTTTTCCATTTGTATTCATTTCCAGACCATAAGGTGGTAAAAGAAGAGGAGAAAAATAAGTGCTCTGAATGCAACGAGTCTCCACTGCAGCTGGTAATATGCTGACAGGGAGGAGTTTCTTATCAGAAAAGCATCTCTCTCTTTCTGTCTTTGTCTATTTCCCACAGTCTTTTACTTTTCCACTGAGGCTTCTGCTGAACAAGGTACTATGACTGAAGCTGTTAGATAAGGAGTGTGTGTGTGTGTGTGTGTGTGTGTGTGTGTGTGTGTGCGTGTGTGTGTGTGTGTGTGTGTGTGATCTGTGGGTGCATGTGTGTGAGACTGTGGCTTTGAGTGTGTGAGGGAAGTGGCAGTTGGTCATCGGCGCATGGTCAATGTGTGAATCTATGAGAATGTTTGTGAGTTTAGCTGTATAGTACTTTGTCAGTGGTATGTGTTGTTTCACTAAAGCCTGGTATATGAATGTGGGTGTGTGTAAGCACTGAACTTCAACACCCAACTCCCACTGGCTCAGTGTGTGCAGGAGAATAAACGTTAACCCAGCAGGCCATTTACTCTCTCTCTTGCTCTCTCTCTCTCTCTCTCTCTCTCTCTGACATACACACACAGACACACACACACAAATGGATAATGCCACAACAGCTTGCTCCACGGGACACTCGTATGTTGACGTGAACCAGAGAGCAACAGATCAGATGATCAGAGCCTAATGGATCAGTTCTCACACACAGACACACACATATACACACAAACACACACACACAAACACACACACTGGCAGCACTGACTAATCCATTGTCAGCAGCACAGCGAGCAAGACCAACCAGACCAGCTGCCACCAATATCATTCAGCTACAGACGGGCTGTGCCAGCAGTTCTAGGGCTGCAGTTCTGAATGTGTGGGGACATGCGCCTCCTACATTCAAGAAAAGGTACAGCAGCACGGCCACTAGCCCAGTAAGAGACACACACGTGCACGGTATAGCATTACAGATGGATCTTACAAGAAGAACATTCTGAAAAACTGGGTTTATTGTCAAAAACCTGGCTTGAACAAACTAGTCCAGTATTAAACTGTTTTATAAAAAGCCAATTCAAGCTCTCATGACCATGATCAGTTCAGCCTGAATACATCATTGTGCGTTTGTAACTTTGAAAAAAACATCACATTGATTTATCAGGGAGCAAAACTGTATTAATAATTAGTGCTTTCGGTCAGTGTGATTGTGCATCTTTACGTTGTCAGAACAGCCTTGAATAATCTTCATGTGATCATGTTGTTTTAAAGTTTACTTCAAAACTTTCTTCCATGTTTAAACAACTAATAATAGAGCTTTAAACCACACAGGACCATTTGTACAGCCTTATTTGTTCCACAGACAGTTGCTGCATTATGAAGTGCTGAGCAGAATCCATAAGCTCCTGTATTGGCAATTAGAACTGATAGGAGTTTGTGTAATGAGGCTGGTTTAAGACTTAAACCCTCTGATGACGCTGACAGCTTTAATCTATAGCCAACACATAATTAGACTGGTTTATATAAACCGATAAATATCTCCCTGCTTGTCAGAGAACAGCACAGGCAAACACGGTGGAATGTGTGTTGGTGTGTGTGCTGACCATTCCTATATAATGTTTAATGGACAAAGTGTTATAATTGGATAATGAAGTGGCCGAGAGACGCAGGATATCGGACACGAGCACAGCATAGTGTGATGATGTATGTTGCCGACTTGAAACCAGAAAACACGAGCTGCTGCAGCAGCCCTGTTGTCTGCTCGAGTGGACCTCAAAGTGAGGACAAGTTCCTCCTCTGAAACCATGTTAGACTGCAAATGTGGCAGGAATGAAAACGTGCAAGGTGCCGAAGAAAATACATTTGACATGTTTGCTGCATGCTTTCCTGAAGCTTCCAAACTCCATAGCTGTATTTTGGGCTTCACTTTTTTCCGAAAGTTACAGAACATACATGTAGTTGCAGATTTTTCCAATGAACAACCTATTCAATTTCATCGAGATCAATCCAGTATGGCGCTCTTGTATATCCACATATTAACATGGAGTTAAATGACTAAACTGCAGCGGATGAAGCACGCTCAATGTCTCATCAGGCTGGGGTTCAGGGGATCAGTGAGAAGCTGGAGTAAAAAGACACAGCAAGGAGCTAATACTTTATTCAAAAGAGACGAAGAGCTTAGTTCAATAACTTGTACTCCCGAAAACAAAAAGAAAATCCATTCATTCATTATAATTTAAAGTGGTTTTGATAAAAGCATCAGTGCTCAGAGATTTATTTGTAGACTTTTCAAAAGGAGCCGCTCTGTCCCCCACATTGTTTATATGAATTATTAGGTCATATTGAGAGAAGAAGTTCATCTGTTTACGTGCCGGTTTAAGTGATATACCGAATTATTTTTAAAATAATAACACAATTTTTCAAACTTTAAAAACTCAATGTTTTGCTTTGGGTTTTGCGTTGGGTTATTTGTAATACACATAATATACTCATGATTATTATAGAATCCCCCCCCCCCCCCCCCCTTACACACACACACCTATTGCTCCCTGTGGTCATCTGATCAACCACTTCACTATATTATCCTCCTAGGATCTACCTATTTTTTATTTGCAGTCAACTTGAATTAAACCCTCAAGGCTAAGCGAGGACTATAGACTCCAGCACGTAATACATCTTTATTCCACCGGCCCGAGGCTTCTCCTGTCCAAGCACATCTTTGCATTTGTCTGGCCAAGGCCAGCGCTGTAAAGGCCAGCGAAGGCGAGGTGAAGGTGGGTCAAACTGGCAACGCAGTATGGAGCCACGTTGATAATTCTGTTAACACAGGCCACTCACTATTGGCACAGGGAGGCAGCGCCGGACTGCTCTGCATGCACCCTGCTTTTAGAGAAATCTCCCGAGACGCAGGCCGAGGAGTGGGGGAGAGATAAAGAGAGGGGCGAGAGGCAAGAGAAACATAAGGGAGACAGAATAGAATAAAGAGAGGAGGAGATAAAAGGCCCTTCTGCATTCACTCGACTTCCATCCTTTTTTCCCCCGGCAGACTGGGATCGCCTCCACTTATAGGAGAATAAGAGCCATTTGTGGATTGGCTGATAGCTAAGACAATACGATGTGAGGGCAAAAAATGGAAGGAGGACAAAGGAGAAGGAGGGAGAGAAAGAAGGGGGATGACCAAGATGTAGAGGAGTGGATGGGGAGAAAGTTAGGACGAGCATTAAGACCGGTTTTCCTCGATTGATGAAAGCCCTGAGAATATTACACCCAAAATCACAGAGGGCTGCACGCTTTGACACACTAGTCCAACGTGAGGATTAGGCCGCTGCAGTGCGGTGACCTTGCATCACACACCAAGGTCAAACAGCAGAGCGAGACGCTGGATGAAAACGGGAAGGAAGAGACGCAGGAATCTCTAAATCTCTATTAAAGCCAGTCACTCTGGCTCCTATTAGCTTTCCCCCATTCAGTGATAACCAAACGGGCTTTGAGGAGTCTATTCTACGCATCTGTGGCCTAAAAGCTTTTCTTTACCCTCAAGGACCCAACGTAAAGCAAACTGATGGAATTTCATTTAAATGCATGAGGTGAACATGTTATCAGCGATGGCAGGAAAATGGTGAAAAATGAAAAATAGGAAAACCCGTCTCTGACACTGTTGCTTAGAGTCGTAGCGTGAATGAAATTGTTTTCAAACGCAACCAGCTGCTTGTGACGACTGTGGAAGTGGAAGACTCGCTTTGCACCTGATATTACCTTCTTTTTTACACAGTCTTTATTTTTGAAAAACCTGGATAAGAGGATAAAAGGAAAAGATAGGTGTTAAGATATTGTCATTTCAGTTTTATTGTCCCAAGATGTAGTTTGCTCCCACTGAAGTAGAGAAAAACACAAGGTCCTGAATACAGCTCAGAATGTGTGATCCCAGTAATAGAACATGTGCCTGGACACATCAGTCTGCTAGATGTGATCAGACTTCTTTTTTTTTTTTTTTTTGGCATTCCCAACTTTAACCTGACGCCACATTCTTGATACATTGCTGCTGTTCTGTCATTTCTGGCTATTTCTAGCCAACATGCAGCAAGGAAAAATGCAGGTGAGCATTTCTACAAGCTTCAAAGTAATGAAAAAATAAAACCTTTTCCTCCCACATGACTTGTAAGCTGTTTGCTGGACATGGTGCACAAGGGTTTTGCCTCTTAATGCCCCTGTTCATTTTTTTTCTTTTAAATCCGGTCTCTCTTTTGCCTTACCCCCCCCCCCCTCCATATATATATATTAGTATAGATTATTGATATGATAGGCAATTTGACTGATATTTTCCATCTCAAGGTGTACATTTATAATTTGGCCCTGAAATGCAACTTTAAATGTTGTAGCTGATTAAACCTTCTCAGATCTTAAGCCATAGTTAATTTATCATTAACACAGTTATGTGAAAACAATTTTTCAAATTAAAGCCCCTTGAAAAGGCCACAATCACTCCATTAAATAGCACAGTATGTGCGCTCCCATTCTTCTCCGAGAGAGATGAGAGGGTAAATACGAGGGACAATTCTTCCCGTCACATCTGATGCGACAAAGGAGAACACATTAAGTTGTTCTAAACTAAAACAGGAAAATCAATGAGAGTGCAAGCAGGAAGTGGTGTAGGTCCTGAGAGTAACTTTACCTTACATATGTGGTGTGTTTTACTGAGGGTCACATGTGCAAGAGAAGGAGGGAAATCAAAGTTATAAGCTGTGAATGATGTTCATTTTGTTTTACTTTGTGCTGCTTGATATCTTAGACAGTGTGGTGTTATGAGGGGAGGACAGTGAGTGGTTTAGTGTTCAGATAAGGTTGGGGAGGGAAAGGGAAATTACCATGCACCACTTCACTGACTTTAAAAGAAGAGGGAAATAAGAGGCTGTTTGTGAACAAGAAGCTTGACATTATCATCCTCTCTGGAGAAGAGCAGCCATTTGCAGATAAATTAAGGCCCTTAGTTTAAAGTTAATTAGATCAACCGACAGTAGACCTCTGCAGTCACCGGGGTCGTGTTGGATTATTCATATCCAGGTAATTATGTATTGCATGAATGTGTTATTGTCTGCCAGCCCTCGATGGCCTGAACTCAGCGAAGTATGAGAAGGTTCAACTAGCCTCTGGCCACGCGGCTCAGGGAGTAAATAAGGTGAAATATGATTATTGGCACTGTAATAGAAGAAAAAACAAAACAAACAGTATCGGGAAAAAATGACTTTGTCTGTGTGGTTATCTCTCATAAATTTTCTGAAAAAAAAAAAGGGCAGACCAAAACACACATGCTTTTAATTTCTAAATAAATCCTCCACAGACATGATTTGTTTTCTTTCTCCCCGACAGTTACATCATCAGCTCATAGACCCACTTTTCTGTCTCAGTTTTTTCTCTCAGTCTCTGCTTTCCTCACATACTCAGCTTGTCGCAGTTCACACACACGCACACTAACATATGCATACGCACCTTTTGCCTTGCAAGTCTCTGGCTTCTGTGCCTGTGAATAAAACCCCCATTATACAGCTAATTAATAACTTAATTAAAGCTCGCTGGCACGTCAGCCGTGCTTGATTACATCATTTTTAGGAGTAATTGGGGATTTCTTTAACGGCACCTTGAGAGAAGGATGGAGAGAGAGTGAAAGAGATAGAACGCAAACCAGAGAGAGAGGGAGAGATGTTCTCACAGCTACTAAGTGCTTGCCTTTGCTGAAATGCTCATATTAAGATTCTGACAAACATCTGTTGCATAAAAAACAGCAAGGGAATTCAATTTGACTCAGTTTAATCCTCAACTATTGGCTAAGTGTTCTGTGCATAATTTTGGCATGAGTGAGTCATTGATAAATCAGCTGGCAGCTGCTGGCCCCTTCTCTGTATTTTCCATTTTCTGCCTTCAGTTTGAAAATATAAATCCACAGTCAAGAACACAAACATCATTCCATGATGGCACCAATTTAGCTCTGCACTACCTTAAAAGATATTATAATTATTTTAACATTTGCTCATTTTCACATATTTCGTTCCACCCTGTTGCCAGACAGTACATTGATACTCGGCAGATCTGAAAAAGCCAAGATTCTGTTCAAGGTCTATATTTTATGTTATATTATTTCAGCAATATCCCATCATGGAAACCACTCTATGGTGGAGGGTCAGGGAAGAAGAGTATGACTTATTAATAGCAGAACATCTGATGTGATAAGATGCTTGAAAATTCACACTTAAATATGTGCAGTTTGGAATTTTATTGTTCACATATCACTAAATACTTGACATTGTGATGAATCATTGTGAACAAATATAAGGTTTTAGTAACACTTATTGTAATACACCAAAAATGTCCTTTAAATATAGACCTACTTATTCAAAACAATATTTTTCAATAAGAAAATGTACCAAAGCCATTGAAATAACTGTGATTAAACCGACAATTTGTATTATTGTTAACATTGCATGTTATTTGAAATGTCACAGTAGTACAAGGTGGTTTCAGCCTTATTGCCACCAATTTGTGGACAGCTTTACCCCTTGGTTACTTATTACTACAACATGATATCAAGTCATTTGACTTTCTGTGTGAAAATCAGTACTCTACAATTTGCAGACTAAGAAATTAGTAACCCAGAACGCACCCAAGGCAACACATTCTCTTCACTGCGCTCTCCACGAATAATTTGATACAGACATAACTGTGTTTAAAAATAGCACACATTGTACCTTTAATTCGGATTAACACACACGTGCACCACTGCACACACAATCCTCCCAGTGACAATTCCACAAACTGTACATCATCTGTTATCTTAGTGCTGTGCTGTCCTCTGGACTATTATGCCCCATCTGAAAATGCCCTAGTTATCTATGACTACAATGACTGGGGACAGGAAAACACTAATGAAATTAGTCCAGAAAAACCCCTTCTATTCTCCTTGTGCCTCAATAGAGCCTGGTGTCCATTTACTGTGAACTATCAGTAGCGAACTGCCCAGCCTCCCAATGGGAACCATTAATACCCAAGAAAATCCACCTCTGTTGCTCTCATCAACTGCTGGATGATTAGAGAAGTTAAAAAGGAAATGAACAGGTGGAAACAGAGGAATGCAATCCTTTTTCTTCTTTTTCTTATATATAATTCAGACTAGTCAATACCATCACTCATTGTAGTGGATTCAAATATCAGGTGAAAGTTTAAAGCTAAAAGGTAAAATAGTCAAAGTCTCAAGTCAGATCGCTCAAGTTGTTTCCTTGACAATTCAAATTCAGTCCAAAGATTGTTTCAACTGTATCAAGTCCTGTCAAAGCCAGTCTCAAGTCAAGCTTCACATCCAGGTCCCTCCTCGGGTCTTGTCAACGTCGGTCTCCAGACATGTCCTCAGTCAAAGGGAAGGTAAGTCCCAAGTCCTCATGAGAAAACATGATACACCTGACATGAGTATTTACTGTTATTCTTCTTTGCACAGGCACGATCACTGTAAAAGTGTTCTGGAAGTCGGTAGTGAAGTCGATATAAAGCACAAATCTGTTGCTATTTTCCTCAATGTCAATGATGAAAAAGCCCAAAACAACATGAGGTTGATCCCATTTACAACAGGGGTCTGTGCAGCCAACTGAGGCTCATTCGTCTGTGCCGCAGAGCTCTGTGAGACACATCACTGACATCTCTTTTTTTCCTTTTTTCTTTTTTGTGTGACAGAACCATAGCTTAAAATAGTCCACGGCAAATGCACTATTTATTTATATTTGAGGTGCTTTAATACAAACCTAGTGCTTAGTTGTTTCAATCTATCTGTTTACCCTTTTCTAATGTAGAGAAGTAAAAGACTACAAGTTTATTTCCAATATAACTTGACATTTATGTTGTCGATGGTGGCCAGTAGTGTTGGGACTTGTTGACACCAGAGGCCTGATTTAAGTTCATGTCTCAGTGTGAAACTAATAGAGGGGAAATAAAAATTGAGCTTGTTGAATAATAAGTGGATACTAAACTTGTATGGGCTTTTGTAAAAGACTCGCTGAGCAATGATAAATGTGTTTGGATGGTCTGAGGAGACTCTGGTGTTTGTGCAAAAGAGCTATTCTTAAGTGGATTTTATTGTTTCCCTTCTTCTCCTGAATCCCACTTGTTGTCTTTTTGTTTTGCTTTGGTAGATGAAGAGTAATCACCGAGGAGCAAGGCTGGGTATTTCATTCATAAAGCACACTTAAGCAGATGTTCACCCTAACCTGCGAGAATTAAGGAGCCGCCTGGATCTTTGTTCAAATTTTGCTGAACCACTTCAAATCCTCGTTTATATAATTTGATACACTCCAGCACAGTGGGAGTAGAACGGCTATAAGTTTGTTTAGAGAGACATTTTCTTCTTGGTCTGCGCAGACAAAGAGGCAGTGTGAGAAATAAACAAATGTATTAGCCAAATTATCGCATTACTGTGTGAGTCGCATTTCATTTCTCTTTTACCTACTTCAGGAAATAGATGTTAAATCTGTTCCTGTAAATATTGGGAACTATTTTAACTGTGAGCATATATTTTATGGATCCACTTTCTTACAATGTGGTTGTTTTTCATTACTTGTGTGTTGTATTTTAATTTGCCCATACCCCGGTGCTCTCAAATACTTATTATGCTTAACCTCTTGCTGTCACGTTTCCTCTAGGAGGAATAAAAACACAGTGACAATAGCTTTTCTCGGGTGAGCTGGTGAATAAAACCCTATGAGTCCAACTCTGCAGAGTCTGGATCATCACAGCGAGAGGCAGATCATTGTCTAGCAAGAACTGTTTTCTGTCGATATTTAAAAATAGATCAATAAATAAATCGTTCACGTATCCCCCACTTGGAAGCCTAACGAAACATTACCCAGCCGAGAGGTTATTTTCTATCTGGATATAAATATAGTTCATTTAACAGCTTTAAATTTTAACCGAATCCTTGACGTAATTCGCAAACTCGAGCTACTCAGTGTTGACACTTTTTACCCTGGCTCTTATCTCCATCTCCTCATTTCCTCAGCAGGGTTCACTTCCCTTCCACTTAATGTTCCTCTCTCCTTTCTTCCCACTTTACCTTTCAGGGCCTTTCCCTGTCTCTCACTGTCTGTCCCTCCTCCCCCTCCACCTCTACCCTCTCAAGCCTCTACACACAGTAAGTTGATTTATTTATAATTTCCCTCTTGGTCAGTGGTGTGGTAAGGTCAGCCATATATTTCCAGTAAGAAATGGGGAACGTCTCAGAAAGGCCCAGGCAAAGCTTAACACAACCAAACGGTCGTCAAGGTCAGTTATGGAGCTGTTATTGTTTGGTTAGGTCTAGTAACGCAAACTACTTGATTTGGTGTCAAGAAAGATCACAATTTGACAAACAGTAATTCTGTGTTAAGGTCCGAGTACAGTCTCTGTGACAATAATAAACACGTGACCTCCAGGCATTGTGGAGTTTGGCATTTTTTACAAGACTGTATATAAATTGACTTTGCTCGTGCAAATCAGTTCAACAGGTAGAGGTCGCCTGACAGTGCAACAGAGCAGTGAGCTTAGTTTTTTAGGGGATGCAAATCTGCTTTTTTTATCCATGGATCAATTATCCCCTTAACTGTCATAAAACATGGAACCACCTTACAAAATAAAACACAAAATGTGTCATTGTAATGAATGAGATTAATGTGTTATCTCTTTAAATAAGGGATGTGTGCAGATCCGTGGGCGCAGCAGGGCTGTGTGTTCTGGTGCTCTCCAAAGGTGCTGATCCGGGAGCTCAGCTCACACTCAGCAGGAAGTCTTCATCCGCTCAATGAGCTTTCACTGTGTCTGGGACTCAGTGCTAACTTGCTCGTGAGTTCTTATTAACGGTGTGGGTCACTATAACAGACCATCAGTCTATTCAGATTTTTTAATTACTAATCAACACTTTTTCTTTTCCTTTGACGGAGAGAAGAGTGTATCTCTGTCTTGGTTTGATCTGTTTATCACACTGTGTCACTGTTGCAATTGCAACTGTTTAATTAAGTTAAACAGTTGCTGCTTTTCATATTTTGCCAACAGAGTTTTTCAGAGATGATCTTATTTGTAATTTGATATTCATGTGTGCTGCGCTTCTCATCCTACCTCTGGGTGTAGAAGACTTCAGGGAGCTACTCTTCTGTTAACGCTGGGACCATTTCTACCCAAAGCTACTCCCAAAATCTGTATAATATCTTCACTGCATAGATTTGTCTACCTGTATCTGAAAGCTGAATTATGCTGCCTGCAATGTATGTATACCTGCTTAGTGAGGTATTCCATGAGAACTGCCCGCACTTAGATCGTTAGAAACTCCAAAAAGAGGGGTTAAGCTTAAGGAGCTCACCTTTCAGGATTTCTGCCTGATGAAAAATTCAGAAAATACCTGACGCTGCCATTTGTGGCTGCCACGGTTCGTAAGTTTCCAAGTGCAGCTTTAATCAGAGCTGAACTCCTGCTTTCTGATTCTGTCAGCGTTAAAGCCGGCTGTTGTTTCTATATAATAATATAATAAGCAAATAGCCCTATAACCCACAGACTCAGCTGACTGATCCGACTAAATCCACCAGGTTACATTCTTGAGTTTGTTTAGAACATCTGTCGGTCCAACTGACTTTCCTTTTTTTTTACCCCACATGTTAACATGCTCTGTCACATCAGCATTGGCTGCCAGCCTTACACTTGCTAATAGTCACACACTAGCTCTGTTAGAATTTGCAAGTGTGTGTGCAAGTGTGAGCGTTGAGTAATGCTCTCCGGGGATAAGAAAAATCCAGACTGCCTCTCGAAAAAAAACAACAACAAAAAAAGCTGCGCCTGACGTTGTAGGAAAATGAAATTTGTGGCACTCCATTTAATTGACTTTATTGCAGCCATAAATCAATGTGCGATGCAAATGTGCCGGAATATATCAGCAGATAAAGTCTTCACATGTGGGAACAGATGCTGAGCTGTTGCAGTAATTTCCATTTTGGATCAAAATCACATGAATGCACATATTTGTGCTCTGATGCCGTCCAGCAGAAGGCTGAGGGAAATAACAATTTCTCTGATAACTGCATGCCTCTTCAGATACAGAGCGCGGTCATCTCTCCACCGGCGCACAGCTGCCTGCTGGCGCAAATCAAGCGCATCCAAATTGAATCAGCTGCACATGAAGGCAAACCAATCCTCAGGAAAAAAGGGTGAATTAGAATTTTCTATTTACTGCAAAGCTGGCCCTTTAAGCTCTTAGATGTTCTTAATTCAACCGTTTGATTTTACATCGTATTCACTTTCTTCCTTCGTTTCTGTTGATTACCTGTGGCTGAAACCAAGGACTCATCATGCTGTGATGAAAAATGGAAGTGGTAGAGGGAGAACGATATATTGTAAGGCTATACCAGCTACTTTAAGATTTTTCGTCTTTCATTTTAAACGCACTGTATTATAAAGTAATTAAACTCTGCCTCCTCTTCCCGGGTCTACCTGGGCCTGATGATCCCTGAGGATTTCTAAACCCCATGTGGAGAAGCAGTGGCCCATACATCCTCCTCTCCCAGCGAGCGCAGAGAAGCAGCTCTGGCCTACATTTTACAACTCATTAACTATATGAAGACTAGCTGCACAAAATGTACGGACAGAGAGCATGACTGTGTTGTCTTTGGGCCCATGCCTGAGAGGTAAAACATGTGTGAGAGGTGTGTAGGCACGCATATGCAAACAAGTGACACGGGAAGCAACAGACACGCATAGGTCAAAGCCTGTGTATTCTTGAAAATTATTGAGTAAAATATATTCTATAGGCTCAGACTGATACAGTATACATGATTTTTCTGAATTATTTAAAAGGAATTTAGATAATTCAAACAGACACTGCATTTTAGTATTGAATTACAAATTAAATATTAATTTATCCTAAATTATCTTCTATTGCTGTATATAGCTGACGAGTTTGTTCTTAAAATATTAAGAAAAAAAAAGAAACTCAAGCAGTGGAGTAAATTAGAAGCATGAGAAAAAACAAGGAAATAATTATGAACTAGTTGGACATGTTAATTTGCATTGGACACATTCTGTTGACGTCCTAATGATTTCCGATATTAGGGATATGTCGCATCATATTATACTTGTATCTCCAGTTTTTTCACTTGTTGCACTTTCAGAAACAGACTGTTGTTCAGTCAATAACAAACACCTTCTTATATTAACACTGAATGATTTTAGGTTAAGAAACACAGAGAAAAGTGAGATACACTGTAAATACAAGACACACACACCCACCATATCAAACATGTCCAGGGGGCAACACGTGCAGTTACCTCAGCATCATCTGTCCAGCACATGTTTCCTCTCAGTTTGGGACTTAAAGCACACTTTCACTCTTTGGAGCAGCCCCTTCTTCTCTGGGTGTCACTGCACCACCATTAGCTGATTAATGTCACCCTGCTGTGAATGTTAATTGACATAATCTATTCTCCATTAGCTCTGCACCTCTGCAGACAGAGTAAAAGTGTTCCTTAACCCCCCATTTCACCCAAGGTGGTCTTGCCCTTCACCTCGAGTTAATGGTGGGCTGACCCAAGTCAAGGTGTCCGCAGGGGTGCTGCAGGGTGAGGGGTTTTGGTTACTTCTGCTGTCATCAGTCTTGTCAGACTCGAAGTCGCATGACTGCTACAGATGAAGCATTATTTCACAAGCTATATTAGGGCAATATCTAGCGGATGAACCACCTGACGAGCGGAGCAGTGTGAGCTGCCTTAGAATCAGCTGCTCTATGTGACTCTCATACAACCCTAATCATGGAACGGGATATTATCATGATTTATTCAAAGCACACAAGGAGTCAAAAAGCCAGTTTGAAGTGCATGTGTCGAAAATTCAAGAAAACCTAGTGATGATGACTTTTTATATGAGATCACCACCACGCTCGCTTCTATTTTTGTGACAGATCAGGAGAGGACGACAGAATGACCTTCGTCATCAGCGCTGCTATTTTCCCAACCAGGGAGTACTAAGATATGTTTTAATGTCTGATGTTGGTGTATGATTCAGAGGCCTGTAATCTATCTATAAAGAAATAACGTCACCGCATATTTTTCAAGTGCACAAAAAGGGGTTGAGTCGGTATTCGGGTGGGTCCTGAACCAGCGGGTGTTCCGACTGCAAAGGAACAAACTGGAGCCAACCTTTTTTTTTCCTCTTCTTTAAAAAATGCTCGGAAAATCAATCAAAGAAAGGCCAAGTTCCTGTCAGAAAATGGAAGAGAGCCAAACAGAGCTGAGCAGTGTTCTCTGTACATAGAAGAGTCAGGAAAATCCACATGTTGTAAAGTCAAGGAGACCGAGCAGAGACAGGCTGAGTTATTGGTGTATATTTAGACTGAGGCCCGCACAGAGAGTGAGGTAGAAAAGGTGAGGTAGAGCAGATCTAGAGAGAGAGTCAAATGAAGTCGGGGAGGATGGAAGGGATTGATTTTTTCTCTGACATTTCTCACTGAAAAAGTTCTGAAATCGTCACAGAAAGTTAAAAAAAAGAAAGAAAAAAGGAAAGAAGCATATCTAATACATACACCAGCTCCCCTATCTGCTTCTTAGCAACAGACTGCACCCTAGGTGAGAAAGACGAGCTATTGAGATGGAGTGATAGCGAGAAATAGCTGCAGAACCGAAGAGAGAGAGAGAAAAAACAGAGGCGTCACAGTCTGCGCCATACAACGTGTATGATGGAGGCTTCGGTTCTTATTGATTTGAGCTCATATTTGGTAAAACTTGCCATTGTCACATGAATTGAATTTGTTTAAACAGCTCCTTTATATCACATGTAAATCAATGCTTGGTTGTTTGCTTGTCAACAAATTTCTTCTGTTTGTCTTGAGCTCATATTTAAAGATCCAGAAAAGTATTATCAGCCAACTCAAAAATGTACTTGTTCAATCACAACTGACTACCAGCTGTTTTCAGTTAGGAAGCAGAAATCCCATTAGAACTCTGGCTTTATTTAGTTTCTGCTTTGCCATCAGGACATGATCCTGAAATGTGCCAATATTGTATCTTCAACTTGATCTGCTGCCCTCATGGGCCCCCATATAGTTTTTTCATCACATACAAGTTTGAGTCTGTCGTTTCTTAGCAACAGACACTTATTTGTATGAAGTTCACCTCTACTGGTTATCGTGTCTACTCTGTAAATACAACTTACCAGAACCAAGGTTTTCGTTGTCACCCATTTGTCAGCAGGGTAAAACAAAAAAAACATAAAACCACCAAACATCGTCCCGGGATTGGGCCGGGGCCTTGGTAGTATTGTTTTTCACCACTTTGTTTAATTACATTTCATGGCAAATAAATCATTAAGTTAACAGACCTCTTTTTTCTTTTATATTTCCACTATAAGAACTGGACAATTATGTTTACGAATCTTTGACCTTTGCCAAACTGTGCGCTTTACTGAGTGTCATTCTAGATTTCACTGATACTCGTGGAGTCTCACCCAGGATGCACAAAAAGTACCAAAGCACAAGAGATTCACAGGAATGATGCATGAATGTGCTGTGACAGACAAAAGCTGCTCCCTTCAAATCAATCAATAAATCAAATTTTATTTGTATAGCCCATATTCACAAACACAATTCGTCTCATAGGGCTTTAACATGTTGTGACATCCTCTGTCCTTAAATTACAACAAATGTTTTTTGAATAGCATTGAGAGTAGAGGTCTAATCATCCTGCTTCAAAATATCAGCTGAAATTTGAATTTGTTAACCTTTCATTTTTTTTCTCAATAAACTAACTTTTAATCAAAAAGACAAAGTTATGACCCAACCTATTAAAATGATTTCACAACTAATCAATATTGAGAGAAAACATCAAAACGCGGTTATACACTTTACAGAGCCAACAAGTGAGATTTGTGTGTGTGTGTGTGTCTGTGTGTGTGTATGTGTGTGGGTGGGTGGGTGTCTTCAGCAAAAATGTACTGTTTGACCTTGATGCCAGCATGGCAGACAATTGCCACCAGATGGCTGGTGACCAGTTCGCTAGAGTTGCTCTACACACACACAAACACACACACACTAACATGGCGTTCATGCATACTTAAGCACAACAAATAATATATTAAGGAGGTGCTGTTGTTACGAGCCAATAGTCCTTTATCAGTGACGAGTTTAGCATATGCTCTAGCTATGATACTGTGCAAGCTGAATTAAGACACAAACAGCAATTGAGTGGGAGAAAGAGTTGCATATAAAGACAATTCAAAAACTTCTCAAATTTTAATCAGCTCAGCTAATATTTCTTTACACATATACAAACGATTAAATGTGACATGGCGCTGTGGAGAAAAACACTTAAGATGAAATTCTGTTTTTTCAGATGTATTCTGTTTTGAATCTTGTGAATCCAACAAGTCTTGTGAAATAAAAATGAAATGATTGTGAAGCGATTCCAACTGCTGTCACAAAGACAAAAGGAATTCTCCACCCTGAGCTACCATATAACAGGTTGTGTGTCCCTATACCCCCCGATAGCACCCAGAGGAGTGACTCCTGAAATAAGTGGTGACACAAATGGTTAGGCTTATGAATGGATAGATGGCTTTTTGTCTGGGTTTCCCACAACTAATTGGTGAATAGAAGGGCTGGTAATTTGTGTCTGAGAGATACTTTTTATCTCGCATATTGAAATGCTCTTCATGTCCCGATGGCCGTCCATAAAGTTGTTTGAAAAAAAACAGAAAATACCCAGTGTCCGTGGCCCTCGCAGGAGGGTAATTAACATGACCATTCCGTCCGTGTGTAATTATTGGTTTGGGTACCTGTCACTGATCGACCTCCCTGCCTGCGTGCACCCTGCCTGCACTGTCACTGCACATTGCACATGACCAGAGACACCGGAGACGCTACTGAAGCAACCTACCTTTAATTTGGGAAAAGGTCATGTATTGAGTTAAATGAATTACCACCTTCGAGATTGAACCTTCATTGCTATGGTTACAGTAATAAGCACGCAGTCAAGGTTAAGAAGCAACGATTACCATCGCTTTTGAAAAGGACATGGACGTGTGAACCAATGGGTTTTGTAGATCCGAACTTGCACAGCTGTCTACTTCAAACTGGCATGTTACCTGACATCCAGGCCCAGGCCTTTTATCCGCTGACCAGTAACGGCACCGTGTGATTATAATATGCTCTAAAGGCTACATTTCACAGCAGAAAAGTCTGATCATGAAACAAGATTAGTCATGCTTGTCTCAAGAATACAAGGAGTGATCCAGGGTTTGGACGTCTTATGGCGGACAGGTTGAAGTTGTGCAATAAACTGAGAATGTTTCAAAGTACGAAAAATGGCACGGTGGGAGGTGAGAGGGAAAGCAGCAGTAATCAGATTGGAACATCAAGGCTGTCTTTTGACAGTTTACTCAACTCTTACTACAAGAAGTAGGCAAACTACATTTATTTGTGGCCAGCTGGAGCTTTTTACATAAAAGCTGCACTGGGGTTGTACAATATATCTCGATCTTAGCTTTTTCTCTGTTTATCCTCCTACTTCTTCCACACTGAGGTTTGTGTGTGAGAGAGAGTGAAGCAGTGAGACAGTCTATTTGGGACAGTGATGGCAGCTAAAGATAGAAGTTGAGTTTGAGAGGTGAGGACGGGAAAACATGGTTTGTTTCAGAGATCTAATGTATGATCTGAGCCTGAATCAAGGCAGAGAACAACAGAGATTATAAATAAGCCATGCTGCTCCCTCCCTCCCTCTGTCATTTCTCCCGTGTTTAGATCTCCCTCACCTCCCGCTCTACCTCCGTATCTGCTTTTAGATTTCCTCATATGTTCTCACACACTCAGTATCTCCCCTCGTGGAGATATATCCTCTCGCTAACTCCCAACTGCCAGTTTTCCCTCCTCATTTTCTCTATTAGCCAGCGTGACCACAACACCCTTCACTTTCAGGAGAGCGCGTGGCAAAATGTCCACCACATTTCGCACCTACAGTTGCAATCAGAAATATTCAACCCCCTCACCTCAATAGACATTATAGTGATGTGGATGACAGATGATGACAATAAATGACAAAAAACCCTCATCAAACAACAAAAGATATTTATTGATGTGTGTTTTAGTTATTTTGACAACAGAAGTTGACTTAACTTTGTTAGTTCAAGTTCAAATGAAAAATGTAACTCTTTCAACACATGTGCATGTGCAGTATTATTCAACCCCCCAGCTTCAGTACTTTGTGGCGCATCCTCTAGCTTTTATAACTTCTAAAAAATGTTTTCGGTAAGTGCGGACAAGCTTCTTACACCTCTCGATTGGAATCTTTGCCCATTTTTCAAGTGCAAAAGCCTCTAGATCAGTGATGTTTGATGGCTTCCATGCTGCAACTGCCTTCTTTTAATCCCACCAAAGATTTTCAATCAAATTTGAATCTGGTGACTGTGAATGCAACTCCAGGACGTTCCAGGATCTTTTTCTCAACCAAGCTTTGGTGGACTTGGAGATTTTGCTTTGGATCATTGTCTTGCTGGAAAGTCCAATGATCACCAAGGTTCAATTTGTCAACGGAAGGAATCACATTCCTCTTTAAAATGGCCTGGTATTTCTGTGAATCCATGATGCCATGTACACAATAAAGATTGCTAGTTCCTGCCGCAGAAAAACAGCCCAACATTGTCTTTGACCAACCTCCATGCTGGACTATGGGGATGGTATTCTTCTGGTCATAAGCCTGTCCTTTCACACGCCAGACATACCACTGGTCCATACGTCCAAACAGTTCCAGTTTGGTTTCATCAGTCCATAGAACTGTCATCCAAAACTCTGTAGGCTTATCCAATTCCTCCTGGCATATTCTAGTCGACTTTTGATGTTGCTTGTAGTCAAGAGCTGAGTTTGTCTTGGAGCCGGCCATTAAGTTCTTTATTATTCAGTGCACGTCTTATAGTTGCCACTGCAGCACTTGTACTAGCCTTCATCAGGTCATCCTGTAGGTGTCTTGCAGTCACACAGGGATTTATCTGAGTTGTTCTGACTAAGTTGCTGAGGGTCCTTGATGAAATGCTGGGCTTTCTTCCACGGCCAGGCATGTTTGAATCTGCTCCATCAGTTGTAAACTTCCTTATAATGTTCCCAATTGTGTCTCTTGGAATATAATTTTTGGAGGAATTCTTCTTCTACCCAAGGCCTTTCAGGTGTGATGAAATAATCTCCTCTCAGCTTTTGTGTAAGCTCCTTTGTCTTTCCCATGATTGCAACTCATCTTGAATACCTTCATGGGTGGGGTTTATATATGCATCACAGCTGAAGCAAATGAAGGATCAGTATAGAGTTCCCAAAGGCTTAATAATGTTTCAACTCAACTTTAGGACAAAAAAAACTGTCAGACAGCTTTAAAAACAACAATATTATATAGGGGTTGAATAATTGTGACATGGCTATCTTAACAAAATATACTGCTACACACAAATACTACATCATGCATTTTCCGTGTTGATTTTCTTTATCACTCAACTCATAAAAGAAGGCATCCGAAGCAGAATCTTGATCAAAGAACAAGATTCTGTCTACTTTAATTGATAAATCCTTAAAATCTTTGGGGGGTTGAATATTTCTGATTGCAACTGTACATGCTCTTCATCCCTGTTTCCTCCCTCCCTTCCCTTCTTCCTCTTTCCTGTTAAATACGCGTCGCTCTGTGGATGAGAGGCTGAGCATTAAATGCCACAGGCAGTCCATGTGCTAGATGAGTGTGGTGAGCTGGCGGAGGTCAGTGTATATATATATAAACATATGGGGCAGTTTGGGGGGCACAGTTCTACCCTATGTGTTGAATCTGTTCATATAGGTAAGATCTATATTTTGTTTCCTAACTCAGACTTTGTTAGTTGCTATGGCTTGAGACAGATTATTGGCTTTTATTTGGGATTATGAGACTGTTACACTGATCAATATCCTACTGGTTGATAATGTGTTGCAATCAATCTGAGTTTCCTACAGTTTTCAAGGAGTGGGTGAAGTCTGCGTTATGTATGTGGATCCGATCAGATAATGTGTCCCCGCTTCTGCATTGATTTCTGAGGCTGATGGCATTTAAATGGCGATTTCAGTCAATTTAAATACTTGGAGTGTTAAAAGGCTGGGAAGACAGGGCTGTGGCGGCTGCCTCATTACTCTATTTAGTTTGAGTTTAGAGTGGTGGAAAATATAATAAAGCAAAGAATACCAATGCAGCCCTGACTGAAGTGAAAAGAAAGCATTAACCTGCGCGTCTGTCAACCTGTCACTCTGCAGAATGAGAGCGGAAGTGTCATCCTGAGTACTCCCCCTGTGTTTCTGAACCACGAGTGATTGTTAATAATAATTCATATAAAATGTTCAGTGAAATCAAATGTCTTCATGCATGTCCGGCAACAAAAACCCAATCAAACTGAAGATGTCACCAGTGCAGTCAGAGTGTTCTTTTTTCTTTCTTTCTTTTTTCAGCAGAATAACAATGAGGTTCCCCATTTGTCTGGCAGAGGTGTCACTCACTCACTTGCACCCGTGCACACACGCACACACACCATGCAGGCATAGGGAAGCCTCAGCCTGAGGTCCGCTGCATGCAATTCCGATCAAATGGAAAAAGGTTTTCTCACAGGGTGCTCTTAACTAGTCAAAAAAGAACCTCAGCACGACATTATCTGTCGTCTCAGCTCTGTTTATTTATTTTCCTGTTGTTAACTCGTTATTTTCAAGACTCATCAGAGGTGACAAGCAGCTCCTGTGAAAGACAGATAGACAATTACAGCGTCAGTGTCCTTCTGTTTAGACGCAGCAAGAGAAAGAGCTGGCAGATTATGATTGAGTCCATTAGATTAAATTAGATTAGATGTGATTAGATTAGACTACACTCGATTAGATTACACTGATCCCAGATGTGACATCGATCTACTGAAACAATACATAGTCTTATTAGTGTGTGTAAGTGACACATTTTCTGCCTCACACTTTAGAAAGCGCTTTTTGACTGAGGTGTCTGCTTCGCCGATGAATAAGAAATGAAAATAAAATTTACAACTGAATTATGGGACACTTTTATAGTGCCCTCCTTCTAATCATCTAATGACTTGTCATATATTCTCACCAAAACATTGATAAGGAAAATTGGATATAAATAAGCCAGGAGCAACATTGCCATAAACACACTATGATGGTTGTGGACATTACATAAGAAAAAAAAATGACTTGGAAGTATTGTCAATTTAAATGGGGTTGAAAAAGCTATAGTAAAAAATGAATGTCATAAAAAAAAAGCTCAAAGTGTTAGAATATATAAAGAATATATACAAATAAAAACATATTAATAAAAATAAAACATGTTATATTGTAATTCATATAAAAAACTAACTTTGAGTAACATTAGAACATGTTCAAATTACCTTAAACGAATAGAAATTATAAAATAAATTAAATTAAATTAAAAAATGCATACAAAATGAAAAGAGTGCTGCCGAGTGCAAAATGTAGCTGCAGGCTGAAGTTAAGATAAATGTTTTAAGTTTTCTTTGAGAGACATTTTGTGGTGAATGTGTTTTGTTTGTATGGTTTTTGGCTGTGTTCTCCCTTTTCCCTTCTGTGTTCTCCTGTGTTTTTGTGTGTGGCAGGGGGTGTGGCTGGCTGGTGGCTGCAACAGGACAAGACACACCTGCATCCAATCCTTCTAATCATCCTCCTCCATATAAGCCTGGGCGTCTCATCACTTCGACGCCAGATTATTCCGTCCAATACGGTAGCAAGGGATTAGCAGGATACTCTCGACCTTTTTGTCTTTTTGGATGTACGCTGACCTTGTTGCTTTCTTCACACAGAACTCTCGTGTGCCTCGTCGCTCGGCTCTTCGTCCTCCTTGTTGCCAGGATCAACAAACCAGCAAGCACCCTGCTACTCCTGCCTACCTCACCAGCTAAATAAACTCTGTTCATATATCTTACTACAACCTACTCCGTGTCTGCTTTGGGGTCCGAGCCTTCACTTAAACCTAACACATTTACTGAAATAGCTTCTCTGATAACTAGCGGCAGCAAGTTCCACAACTTTGGACCATAATTTACAAAAGCTGCATGTTGTATTTCCTTTCGGCTGTTTTGGGGAATATTAGACTCCAATAAACTTGCTGCAGATGATTTCAGTGTTCTAGAGGGAACATAGTTAACTAGAGAGTCTGCTATGTAACTCTGCTCTTTCCAATTCAAAGCCTTGCACTTCACAAACAACACATGATCAGTGAGATGTCACATTCTAGAGCAAGACCAAACCATGTGCACAGTGGCATTTAAACTGTGAATCACAAGATGTCTATACTAAAACTATACAACATAGTTTGTTTGGGGTTATGCAATAAGAAACTGATCTTTTCTATGCTTTAAAAGGCTGTCCCGTCCTAATTAATCATTAATCAGAATTAATCATTTACAATCTCAGGAGCTGTCCATGAGTATCTGAATGCAGCCTTAGTCCAGTAGTTTGGTTTAATAACTGAGTGTAGAGCTTATTTGATATAGAAGTTCTTTAGTGTTTTATCTCCGGCCTTAGTGCCGAATTGTATCACGTCTCTATGGTGATAAACCATTTTAGAGGTACAGGGCAGCCCAATATATTATCTTGGCACCATCACAGAAGGCAGGTGGAACTGATTGAAAAGAAATTATGAAAGGGGAGTTAAAAAAAAAGAGGCGCACAGCATCTGCAGAGCCTGGCTGAGGACACTGGAGGGAAGATTGAATATAGGTTATCAAATCTGAACCCAAAATAAATCTCTTTCATCAAACTCTCTGAGCTGCCTGTATACTCTGTATAACCGGATCAAACCTTCAATGAACCGCTGACTCAGTCAAGGCTCTGGCTCCGAACTCAGATGCACAGAATTATCACCCTCACTAAATCCTGCGAGGGAAGTTAAAGACCCATTCTGTTGGACTCTTTTGAAAGTGTGAAATATATTGCATGGAGTGTGCAGCAGTTCATTAAAAGAAAAGTCCAAGATTGAACATTATCAATAAAAACATTCATGACACTGCAATTGGACTTTTGTTTCCCAAAAGAATCACAAAATAACAGTCATGTTTTTTTTTTTATAGATAAATGGGTGTTCCATCATTTACATGATCAGTTAAGATGTTTAACGATGCTTGCAAATCCTCCAGTCGAAGAGACCAGCAGTCGCACCACCATCTGACTACTCCTGGATCACAGAAGACATAACTGTACATTGCACATGGTGTAGGTAAATCTAAACAGAGATCCACGCCCACTCTGCGTGAATCTCTCAAGTTCATCCCTAGGTCTTGGAGCTATTTTAAACAGTGAAGAAAATTGTTTCACTAATCAGTGTGTGATTTCTCACATGCCCGGCTGTTGGAAAAGGCTGCATCTAGTTATTGTCAAGCTCTGCCTCCTCCACATTGATCCCACCCGAGCACTGTGTCACAGGTGGGATCTGGCCTCGTCAATTTCCTCCTGCAGTCTCCATTTCCTGTTAGTCCTCACCTCCATGCCTGCCAATGAGACATCGGTGTCAATGGAATTTGACATAGTCCTTTAAGATGTATAGATTGTGCCCGGACTCCTGGCTGCTTTCCCCGAGAGTGAGGGTCGGCTTCTGGGGTGAAGCACAGATTGTCAGCAACATTTACTCTTCTCAAAACCAGGGTTAGAGGTCATCCACAACCAGGTAAATGGCTGAAGGTCTTTAAAAGGTCCATATGCAGCCAGGTTTGGTCTCTGTCAGGACATCCATGAATGCTGTGAATATGTGGCTGCCAAATACTAGACTAGGTCAGGGGGCCGCTACACTACACCTCCACGTAACAGCCAATGCAGACAACACCAGACAAAAATACATTTTGACATGTCCCAGTAAAGGAAAAGCATTGGGCGTACAATGATGACATTGTTTGCCAGGATTCCTGAATAGACCAATGCCATAATTAATGCTATTGATCAAACCGACTGTGTCAAAACAGCCTGCTGTGAAAAGGTCATTGACCTGTAGTTATTTGTAAGATCACAGACACAAAGAGCAGCTGGACCTCCTCACTTTCTTCTCCTATGGAATCCAGACACTGTTCCATGCTGCCCCCCCCCCCCCCCCCCCCCCCCCCCCCCTCCTCAGAGGTTCCTTGACAGATCCCCACTGTGTCCATTCAAGAGCCTAAGAAACCACTTGTAGGCCACATAGGGCCACTAGCCTACTCGTTCAGGTTGGGCCATTTTTTATCAAATTGGATGGTTGGTTCTCGTGGTGAGGTCAGTGCACCAAATTTGGACAACTTTCGCTTGGGCCAAACGATGTGGCCGCTTTGTTTACGACTGCGAATCCTCTTCCCCTCTCTTTACTGTACCGCCACCTTACACACTGCACCTTGGTGTGAGGGGCTGTTTTCATTTGCACGTGACTTGGTCAAGGTAAACGCGGCGAGCGGCCACGCGTAATGGCATTGCGCTCTGGTGCGGCACTCCTCACATCTGAGGCTGTGGCCTCCTGCTGCCTTCACATGGCTGCAGGGATTTGATGTACTGAAGGGGAAACGCTTCACACAGTACAAGGCAGCTGTGGACACCAGATCCTGGAGGAATCTTTTTAATCTATTTATGGATTGATGTGTATTGTTGTACTGCTACCTGATTTATATGAATCAAATGTGAATGTTGATGATGATTTAAACACATCTGCTGTTTAGAGCATGTTTGATTAGGCAGTTAAATAACATTTAAAGCATTGTTTAGGGATTGCTGCACATTGACTGAGTGAAGTTCTCTCTTGTTGTTGAAGTTAGAGCTGCACTAGAAACAGAAACAGTTCAGAAGGCTTTCTAAGACACATTTTACACCAAATTAACAATAACTCACTTTGCCTTATCTAAATAAACCTTCCACCTGTTTGCACTGTCCTCTCACCACTGCACCGTGCACTGTGCATTTGGCTCCAAACACTTGAATGCACAAAAAAAATTTCAGGCTTGGAACACCAAGTGTTCTTCTCCTCGCAAAAATACGATTCTCAGCTCCAGAGTGTAAAACCAAACACTGTATCTGTAAATGCTCTGTATTTATATAGCACTTTTTCTAGTCTTGATGACCACTCAAAGCTCTGCAGTTTTACATTCACCCTTCCATACAGTGAATCTATGTACAGCACTTTCTCTATCTTGCCTTTGGGTAGCTTGCCTAAGGACACTTAAGAATTCAGAATAGGGAAGACTGGGATTGGACAGCTGACCTTCTGGTTAGAAGACGACAGTTTAGGTGGTTCCAATTTCCTAAAGAAGGGTCCAAATCAGGAGGGTTGAAATACTGCTTCATGATGATCTGCTGCAGGTTAGGAACTTCAGCCCAGTAATCGCCGATCAGCGAACAGCTTCATTTACAAACTTATGCAGAGAGGCTAATTTCAGTAGCATCTATGATTAGTATTCTGTGGATAGCATGTTACATGCGGCAGACAGGTCATGGCGGGTCTCTGTGGGCTGTCAGAAATGAGACATTTCCAGTCCAGCACAATTACCACCCTCATACATACACACTCACGCACGCACAGAGGCCGGCAACGCAGTCGTACTGTACGCACACAGACAGGCAAACACACAGAGGCCGGGCAGAATAGCGGCACCGAGGCTCTGGTAATTGCAATGTGCTCTGACAGCCATCTTAATGAGATAACGAGAGAAGGAGGGCGAGTCAGTGCAACCCTCCTCCACCCCCCACCCCCCACCCCCTCCTCTACAGAGCCGGAGGCAGACGGAGGGGTCGACCTCGAACCAAGCAAGACGGAAAAAGAGAAAGCGGATGGAGGCTGAGAGAGGAGGGGGAGAGAGGAGAGATAATAGAGAAAACAGGTACAGCGGAAGATATTTTAACACCGAAGGGGAGGATGAATCAAAGGAAACGGTGGAGGAATACATGGGAGGAGAGGAAGAACGAGGGGATGTCCTGGCACAAAAAGGGAGCAAGGCCAAAGTGAGGGGATAGGTTGCAGAAGGACAGTAGGGTAATAAAGACAATAGAGCTGCACATGCGGGGGTTAAGATCTCCGTTCTCTCGATTGGCCCCTGGCACGGGGGGGGGGGCAGTATTGATCGGAGGCCAGCTGGTGGCATGCCAGACACAAATGAACAGCAGCAGTGGGCTGGGCTAATGGAAACATTTCACAGTGAGCCACAGAGACAAGCCGCTGCAACATAGGGTGCTGCTCATTTTTATTCAGCACATCACTGCTTATTCAACCCTCAGTCGGCGAGAGCGGTGACCTGCAGGAAGAAGCAGCAGGTAGCAGCATTAGCTTATTGCCTGTCAGCTAATTCACTTCTAATGGAAGCATGAACAGGCCCTGCTAAGAGCATCAACGGAAGGGTTCACCCACAAAATGCAATTGTCGTTTATGATATATTGTACTGCAGCTTTAAATGAGAGCATTATCTCTAATCCTTTTTGCTGCTCTTGAACATCGCTTGCTTGCCAGGAGACAACCAGGGGTTCAGTGATTACAAGAGGGATAACCTCTTATCCCTCTTGGCCTGCATCAACCGACATTGATTGTATGCACCACCCATATACTAAAAAAATATTATTATGTACAAAGTATTTCAAGTTACAAAAATCTAAATATGAATTCTTTGTGATATGTGTGGAGCTGTTGGTTCTTCCTCAGGACATTTAAAGTAGAAAAATCCTTTGACAAAAATACTGTGCACATGACTGATTGTTACAGCCCTGTATCTAATCCTTTGCCTTAAGAGTGCACTGTATAAATATGCAAGGCTCAGTTCACTGACTTCATTGTCCCGGTAAACCACAGCCGTCCCTCTGTCTCCATCCAGACACACTTTATCTCTCTTTCCTCAATGCCACTAACGTTCCAAACAACAGTCTCATTTCAGATTTTCTTTTTCTTTTCTTGTAAAATGATTGTGCTCCCTAATCCAAGCCCCAGGAGGGTCGTTTTTTTGTTTTAGGAGGTTTCAAATGTGGAGTGGTCCTGCTCGCTGCTCGGACACACTGCTGTTATCGGGCATACTTCCACACACACACCCAAACACACACATACACACATGCAGATAAACATTCACTCTCGAAGTGGAGGCCAGATGGGGACATCTGTGACCAACTGCCATCTCGTGTAGACCAGGTGTTGAGATACTTGTGTGTGTGTGCGCGTGTGTGTGAGTGACTGTTTTTACACAATGAAAATGCACCAAATACCCTTTTAGTGGATTGGAAAGCTACTCTCAGATTAGAGAATGATTTGTACACAAAAACTTGAATTGTAATCTAGTATTGCATTGTGTGGGATTTTATTGTACTGTTCTCTGTAGGTGAAAATGGGCCAACATCAACACATAATTCTGCTATTATTTGAAATATAATTAATTTAAAATGTGTCTCTTGACAGATCCTTTCATAATGATTTAATTTTTAAAAAAACACAAAAGAACACACTTAATTCAAAGTATTCCATGTGTCTCCTGTGAATTTTCGGTAAAAGTCTGGACGTGTAAAAGTATGCTTTGCTGAAGATTTTATTCCTCACTTACAAAGTCTTAGATTCTTAGTGAGAGATTTCCCTGTATTTCTTTCGAAGGTTGATTTATTAAGCACAGAAATATAGAATGTCCCTGAAGGAATATTGTTTTTTAATGAGTACCTTAATAATTATGTGTTGAGATCTTCAAAGTTTTAGAGGTGAATGTGAACAACGTTGCGATGCTTTTTCTCTGGAATGCTCTATATCTTATGATTTATCTCCTCCTTAGTCCTTCATAAAGTTTCTCTCAAACAGTCACCCTCAGATATTACCCACAGTCATGAAGTTCTCTTTAACAGAATAGATGAATGCACTGTTATTAATCCTTAAGATCTCCTCCTTCCTTTGTTACAGGAGCTTAGCTCTGCCAACTCATAAAGTTATATTAAAACCAGGTCTCCTAAAGCCATTTGTGAAAATTGCTAGAATTTATATTTTCTACTATTATTTTTATACCTTTATTGTAAATAGAGATAATTTAGCCCATATTACACCTCTAGTATCTCCATAGCAGGTGGTCTCCCCACACGGATCCTGAAACACACTCCCACTAAGTGTCCTGACGCAGTCGTATGGCATCTCCTGTTCAGCTTCCTGGAAGTGACGGTGAAACTGACTGTGATTTATAGCAGGCAGGGAATGGCTGTCTGAAGATGGATGTAGCGCACGCACTGTTTTAATATATCAACCACATACCATACACACACACGCGCACACACACACACACACGCACACACACTCAATACTGTAATATATCAAACCTGTACACGCAGGAGCACATAGTTTTAATTCATCATAGCTGACTGACCCATATATTGCTACTAAAAACTGTGTGGATGAGGCCAAAGAGGGGAAGGACATGAAAACAGAGGGTGAACTAAAGAAGTCGGGTGACAACAGAGAAGTGGAGGACAAAGTTTTGGATGGAGGGAAGTGGGAATCGATATTATCTGGATATATGCCATAAGATACAATATGATACCAAACAGCAAATTCACAGATCAGACAAAAAGCATGCAGAAAACGTGTTGCCTGATGATGCTGACAACGTTAAATCAGCATAATTAGCCTGCAGATTATAGATCATTCCCAAGCCCTTATTGACTTTAATATCTGTCACTGTCAAATATCCCCGTGTGGTTTCATTCCTAAATATAAAAAAACACAATAATGACTCATACAGAGATGCATTGTGAGTTAAGATGCTGTGTGGAGAGAATCGATTCTTCTTGGCAATGCATTTTAGAGTGACTGTGAGTTGATGCCTTGTTACATGCTAGGGCACAAGCAGTATGTAGACGTTAACTGTTTGTCAATAAAGGATGTGAGAGAACCGCAGATTAACATGTGTTCCCATCAAGCATAACCTACAAACCTGCAAAATATGAATACCTCCTACTGGAGTATGAACTGCTATTTCCTGCTATGATGAAAAGGCAGATTAGTAGAGTTGTACATCTCTTCACAGGTCCACTCAGGTCCTTGTAATCAAGACCCCAGGTCTGTGTATGGGCTTTGTCCGAAGTAATATGCAGTCTAGCCATTTTTGATGGAGAACTGCTCTATGTTTTGGTGATGTGAGGAAAACAGAGTGGAAATGAATGGACTCTCTATTCACTCTGATCGTGTGGAGACGGGGAAAAAAACATGTTTTCAATGAGACAGAGACGGCCTGAACTTGAGATGACGTGTATTTGCTATTTATTTGTCTTTTTTACTAAATAATGTTACAGCTGGAGAACTTTGGTGCCATTCTAACTCAGTAATGGCTGATTGACACATGTAATATATTTATATCGAAACTGCAAAACGTCTGGCCAGGTTTGATGGTTTGTTACTGTATTAAGTATATGACACTAACATTCAAATGCATGTGATATCCGCATCATGCACTCCATGCTGAAGAAGAAGAGTGACGAGCTGGAGTAAAAAACAGTTTTGATGAATCATGCATTGCCACCGAAAGGAGCAACAATAACAACACTCCATCCACCAAATCACTGCTTTTAACACATTTTTCATCTCCTTATCGATCTGCAAGATAAAACCATTTCCCTCTGCCTCCATCTCTCCTCTGCTGTGTCTCTTCCTCTCCCTCTGCCGACAGTGTACAGATTACATCTGTGCTTTCATTAAACAACTTTATTTCCTTCCGCTGAGTGGAAATTGTGCCGTTTGCCATCATTCGGCTTTATTACAGAGGCAGCCATTCGGTGTCAACAGGCTGCTCCGTCTGATCTGCTGGTTGTTAGACTGTCATGTTACGGAAGCTTGTTGACTTAGGAAATTCCTGGCAGCCATCAAAGATATTAAATATCAAAATACTGCAAGTGGAGCTTGAAATTAACACTCACCACCAGCCCGCAGTAATCGTTTTATAAGACTTTTAGGATTTCATGTCTGTCAGTTACACTGGCTGCTTTGGCTGGCAAGCGCCCACAGTGTTTTGTTGTGTTTCTTATTTTACTTTCTTCTTATTGAAGAAGGTTTCATGTGCTAACGATAAATCCCTGTCCAAAACAAATTTGTCATATTATAACTATAGCCTGTCATAGATCCAGTATTCAACTTATACATATTTGTAATGCACATATACAGATAACACACTGGTCACTGAAATAAAACTCATGTTCTGTCAAATATTTGTTTAAGTATCTACATTTTCATGGATTTATCATGTTTTTTAAATTAGGGACAACGAATGCTTGTAAATAAAATAATTTCTAAACGATGTACTACATTTTTTGAGGGGAGAAAGAAAGCCCACATCACATACCAAATATTAACCCAAACACAGTATGTATTCTTTTTGTCTTTGACTAATGATGTTTTACTATAAATGGCTTACTCTTTGGCCAATGTCCAACTGGAAAATACAGATTAAAGTGTAAAAATGTAATGAATATTTATAATAATATACTAATTCAATTAGTAATAATAACAAAAAATTGGTAAATCATTACAATGGTGTTTGAAAAGTGAAACATTGGTGGATTTTTTGGTCTGACGAATGAGAAACGGATTATTTGGTCTTGTCCTGTTTAAGCTGTTGTTTCATTGCATGTTCCATTTTCGTTAAAGTTTCATCAGGCTATGGTTCTGTTGGCTATTGCACATGTTCATCATCAATATATAAAGTAGCAGACTATGACTGACTGAATTCTCTCTATGTATTTGCACGATGAACCTAATAATAAATTACATTAAACTATTAAAAAAAATGTGCACTAACACACACACACAAACAAACACACAGACACACACACAGACACACACACACACACACACACACGTTGCATTGTTAGACAGCTAGACATTTTCACCCATCAAGGACAGATCCATCTTTCAGGCATTTGAGGATATAACAATCTCGGGCGCCGGATGCATGAGGCTCTTGCACAGACTCTCTCACACACAGACACAGACACACACACACACACACACACACACACACACACAGCAGCATAGACACACATGGCCCAGGCATTGCCCGTGGGCAGGATAATAACCGTGGACTCTGAGATTTAATCAGAATGTCAGCTACAGCAGATTCTTTTTAAAAAACAGGAATAGAGCAGAAGTTCAAAGAAAGAAGTCAAGGTTTTACTTATCTCACTCTGCTCGCTCTGTGAGACACTCTTCAGCTTTCATTTTACCCAAACTGTGCTTGCTGCCAGGAAATGACATCCCACTATGGAATACCATTGAACGTATTGGTATTCACAATGCAATCCTGTCCTTCACCCTAATGCCATGTGCTGATAAGCATTTGAAAACAAAGTGTATAAGTCACAGCTTCAGGAGTATACAGCAGTATGAATATATTATCCACTTCTTGACAGAATGGAATCTATAATACACCTAATGATGTGAAGATGGATGGACTGAGAGCTTCCTGATGTGCATCTTATTTGTCAACAAAGTTGACAATGCAATAGTTCTCCATCAGAGGACTACAGACATGCCCTAAAGCTTATAATGGTCCGAAAGCTATGATTGTGTATAGAAGGAATGATGGAATACTGACACCACCATGAGAGACGGAAATTAAATCTTTGTAGAACGTTTACAAACAACATAATAAGACCCTTTACATCTTGTTTGGATTAACCAAATCAGTTCTCATGATATCATAGATACATTGTCATTATTATAATATGAGGTACATACAGTGTACATGATTATCGCCTCAGAGATGCTTCTTATTTTAAATGAAGTTTGTTGTGTACGTAGCCTTGTGGTCTCTGCTCCCCTGTCGTCCTTTATCCTCTCCGTCAGTCCCATTCTTCGTCTAACATTGTGCATGGATAGTTTGTCAGTTTTGGCATTTTGCATGCTGATAACCAACAAAGTCCTTTCACTGTGACCCCAGCACACTCATCACATCACATACTCCATTGCCACACACTGATAAGACCTCTCTCTAACACACACAGACACACACACACACACGCACACACAGATACATACACCACCCACAGCTGCCAGCGAGCCAGTTTAGACCTACCAGGCCTGCAGTCTCCAGCAGTGCGGAGACAAAGCCAGTTGTCTCTTTGATATGAGCCTTACTGCTAAATACTAAATTTGTTTCTAATCCCCTCTGTCTGTGTCTAATGGTGCTTGTGTGTTCAATGACATACATAGTTGTGTATGGATTGTGTATTAGTACAGTTAGCACCATCGTATACAATACTTTACATAAAGCATACTGTATGTTTGCATGGGTGTGCATACCTCCCGGCATGTGCTTATGTGCATGTGTAGGTGTCTGCATATGTGAGTGTGTGTTTGTGTGCGTGTGGGTGGTCTGAGTGAAATGTCACTAGCTGGTGGCATTGAGCACAGTGAAGCAACACAGCTACCACCCTAATTGGCCAAGGTTTGTGGTAGCCTCCTGCTGGGTCGACAAATAAAGAGCTCCCGTTTGGTCCTCTGTCCTCTTTATGGGAGCTTAAAGTAAAATTACGGAATAAAGAATTAAAAAAAAGATTCAGAGCATATGGCACATTGAAAGTCCAAAAAGACAATCAGAGAGGAGATACACATGCTGTGAGTGAAAATTCACGGATTTGCTTCCGGCTGCCTTACCCAGATAATAAAAAATACTTCAGGATTGATTCACATGTCCCTTGGATGTTGCTTTGCCTCATATTCATTCCCTGTCTCTCTCTCTCTGCAACTGCAGTTATGCCATGGTGCACAGCAGTAGTGAAGGGGAAAGTGACCAAAGAAGACATAGCAGATGCATGAGACTAAATGTGCTGGTATCTGAGAACACATAATTATAGAAATCTTCTCCTGTAGTGAGCAACCATCCATTATCTTAAACGGATATCGATATAGATCTTCCAAGTTCAAAACATTTTTCTTTCTTTTTGTGTGGTGCTTTTCTGATATTTTCGAGGACTCAAAGCAGTTAATAGCAGGGCTCCAGACGGACTCATTACATTGGTTGCACTGGCACATCATTTAGAATCAACAACATTTTCTTACTGCTCCTTTTGGCACCGCAATAATACACCGATAATACATTTTCATGATAATTAAAACATACATTACTTATTTCTTAACAATGGCTATCACAGACTCGATCAGATTCATGTTTGGCACACTGGTGCAATCGAGCAGGGCCAGGGAGCTTCCCGGCGCTATCTGGCCCTATCTAGTACTTTGCTGCCGGTGAAAACAGCTTAATTGATTAACATGGGCGCTTTGCAACGCTTCTGCCTCCGGTGTGTTCCCAGTGTTATAAGACGAGGGTGTTACATCACTGCATTAGTTAACATTGCATGTATCATGTCATGATAAATCAGTCACTTGTGGCGCCCTCTCGGCATTTTGCGCCCTAGGCAACCGCCTATGCCAGGAGCTGCCCCTGCGATTTATGGTCACATGTGCGACCAAAATGGTACACGTGCACTGAAAAAGTGCACGTCACTAGTGTTGCAAAATTCCAGGAATATTCAAAGTTGGAAACTTTCCATGGGAATTAACGGGAATTAATGGAAATTGTGGGGGTAATTTATACTAACTGTATTTACCTTGTCATATACAGACATAAATATAAACATTTTGTTTTGTCATAGGCTGATTTGAGCCCTGAGGAAACTTTGGGCACTTGACTATATGCTTCTGCATCTTTGTGTCATTCTTAACATAGGTCTTTGCATCATATTTGCAAATGTACACAGACTTTCCTTCTACATTGGCTGGGGTGAAAAGTCTCCACACATGAGATAGTGAACGTTGAATTGTTCTGTAGAATGAGATGAGAAATAGGGAAATTTTCCCGGAAATTGTCCGCCCCTTGGCAACCCTACACGTCACATCTACATACACATTTATACAGCCCTACAAAGTTCACTTTTTCTATTACAAAAATTCATATGCAAAGCCATAAGGGTAAATTAACATTCGCCTCTGATAACCTGCTCTGTGATACTTAGAAACTTCAGAGAATGATCTCCAGCACCGTGTTTGGTTCCTTCGGCACACTGTTCTGGTTTTATGGCACACAACTTAACTTGTATTTCACCTTAACTACTACTATACATAATCAGTGTTTATACCATGTTAGTCATATCAACAATAGGTTGAACACATGTTAGTGCTGTGGATGATCCACTGTCCTGTGTTGCCATACAAATTTGTGAATGAAGATTTGAGCGACATCCCACTCTGTTGAACGACCTGTAACATGTGGTACAGGTCGCTGGTAGGACAGGATGCTGCCACTACTCCCAGCAGAGGAAATAGCACCTGCTGCCACCGATTCACGACTCGGAACGTCAGCACCTCTGGGCAGCAGCTTGCTGTGTGAAAGAACCATCAGTCTGTCTCTCTGTCTGCCACTCTGCTGCCTCACTCTGTCACTCTGTCACTCTACTCATGTCTCTTCATCAGTTCCCTACCTCTCTTTGCTTCTCCACATCCCTCTACCTCTGTCATACAGTAGAGTCCAAAAGTCGGCGAGGTTTTATGTTAGGTGACCCCTAGTGGCCGTAGTAGTTGTCAGGTAATGTGGGAAAGAGAATGATTAAGTCTAGGATAGAATGGCAGTGTATTGGATGGATGGATCTAAAGATCAAAGGACTTACACATAAGGGACAGCTGTTCATTTACACTTTGAAACCATCATTATTTGCTGTGTTAAGGTTTAGGTGATGTTTATTACTCTGACCATGAGGTCTCAGGTCTCACTCCATTTGCCCTGTACAACAAAAACCGCTCCTAAATAATCTTTAACCTTGTCCCACTGTTCGTTTAGCTTAACCTTCACAAACACAATTGTGTGTTCAACATGAAAAACCCATTGAGCAGCATGTTGGAATAATGGAGCATCCAACAGCCATCATTTCAGCTTGTTGGCATGAACGTCCTTCCTCAGAGGCCACGGAACTGCACATGAGAACTCTGCATCGACAGACTGACCCTGGGGAATGAATCCACAGTGCACAACCCTACAATAGTCCGAGAAAATAGCCGTCATGATTTCAGTTGCTCTATTGACGTGATAAACATATTTGGGTCTTAGAGAATGTGGGTTCTTCCACTATGAAGGCTGTCTGGTCTCTAGGTTGTAGCTCTAGACCCAACTTCTGTCAGTTGTGATGACCCTCAATATGAGTTAAATGCATTATTGCTCAAGTTCGAGGTCCAGGGATGAAATCGCAAATGTGCCCCTGCCTTTGTGAAGAAAATGCTATTCCACAGGTCATAGTGTTAATCACGCAACATAACTCCAGATACTGACAGTTGGTGCTCACACCTGCTGCATGCACATCCATTCATGTGTGACTAGATCAATCTTGAAACCTTTGATCACACCTCATATGGCCATTCTGTTTGTATGAATCGTTGGACAGTGTCAAAATGTATGCAATGAACTCTCTCTTGTCTGCTCAGCAGTGATGCCATGTAACTAGTTGGCCCTTCAGTGAACCATTGAGTGTGCCACAGAGCTCTCCACACAAACACCCACATGCAGACACTCACAGGGCTCCTGCTCCATTCTACTCGGTCGTTCCACTTTCTCACAGTGTTTCTGACTTTTACTGGTAATGAAAATGAGTCAGAAATAGCTGGCCTACTTTCAGTTCAAACCCTCTAATGACACGGGAAAAAACGTCAGCGCCAGGCATTCTCCCATACTTCAGAATGACAGACGTGTCTGTCGTGATAAAGTGTAAAACTGTGATTAAACACAGTGTGTTGCGGCCGGATGAGCAACATGTGATGTCTACATGTTAAGCTGTTTTTAAAATCATAATAAATTATACTTGTAGAAACCATCACATGTTGCACTTTCGAAAAAAGTATTCAATATGAAATCGTAGCATAGCCCTCTGAGTTAAAAGAGTGCTGCATCTAGGATGAATTCGGCCTTCCGCCTTCGTCCCCCCAAATGCAGACGCTTCTGTGAAACCTTTCCTCGGCGTGGTCAAACATCATTATGGTTTTGAATAATAGTGTTGCAGTTATAAGTTGTTATTTGCAATGGTTTCTAATGAAGTCCACAATGAATCATTTAAGTTTATCTAACGACAACTAATATCACATTTCAAACATGCCTCACATATATTAAAACAATGCAATTTGTTTTTGAAAAAGAAACTATGACATGTAATTACTAAATGCTGCTACTCCAAGTTTGTCTTGGAACACCAAGCAGACAGTGCCCAGATGACTTTAGAGATGCAAGACAACTATGAAATCAACACAATATGACCACAAAGAGACACAATATGACCACAAAGAGACACAAATTATAGTCGTTTTGTGTCTCTCCAAGTTTTGCTGCATTAGTATTAGGGTGAGGACCATTTTAAACCTTGTGGCACACTCTGTACACAAAGTATGTGTGGTCGTTTAAAAGTCACACATTTTGTTTGCCGAGCCATCCACTTAGACCTCTGTTCCTTTTTTGTTTTTTAGAACTATGACAACATACCACCATTTCTGCCTTTGTATCTGAGGAAAGAACCGTCATTATTTGAAAGGATGTGAGAGGACACACTGAAACATGGAAGCAAAGACAGAGGAAAGTTAAGGTCTTTGACCAGTACATGAACATCGCCTCATCTGGCCAGTGTTGGCACAGCATTGTATTCTTACTGTTAAAACCTCAAACACAGTGAGACACACCATTTTAATTAACTAATAGCATGGTTCCATCGTTTACAGTATTTGATTGAATCAGAAATTGTTTTCATTCTGGATTAAGATTAAGATTAAGATGCATTTATTAGTCCCAAACACATGCACAGACATGCAAAGGCACACTCATGCAGGTAGGGAAATTTAATCTCTGCTTTTGACCCATCTGGTGCAGGACACACAGAGCAGTGAGTGACCATGTACGGCGCTCGGGGAGCAGATGTTGGGGGAGTAAGGTGCCTTGCTCAGGGGCACTAGACAGGGTAGGGAGACTCTTGGATTTTTGGACAGATCAATCCAGGTTCGTCTTTTGTTGTCTCTCCGTGGAGTCGAACCAGAGACCTTCTCTGCCCATAGTCCAAGTTTCTGCCACTAGACCACCGCCTCTTGCATTACAAACTATTATCCGCACTGTGTGTCTCCATAATTGTTTTCAATTGATTACTACTACTATCATTTTTACTGAGCTTCAAAGGACCTCACTGCTTGATGGCTGTGTTCTTATTGCACTAAATTCTATGACAGGCTCTCAGATAATTTGCACTCAAGTGAAGAGTTGAAATACAGTATTTTCACTGGAATGTCTCTCTAGAGTCGTTCAGTGTATTCACTGGTGCAAAGTGTTGAGTCTAATTCCATCCCGAAGGAACTTTAATCTCAAATGGAAGCTCTGGGTGGCTATTCGACAATCCCCTAAGCAGCTCTCTCAGACTCAGATTTAGCATCTTTGGAAATCGCAAGGCGATCAGAGGACAAGTGATGACTGACTTAGGAACGAGAACTCTGTGCATGGCTAGTTAATAATACAGGCAACCAGAATGAGGCTCAGTAGAGCACATACCTCCACCAAGGCCCAACAGTACCCTCAAATTCAATCAATCTGCACCAAATTTTATACCATATCATAGATATCAGCTCCTTAAATCTTTTTTTTTTTCATCAAGATTCATCAATTTCTCTTGAAATTTATTGAAATTGTTGAACAATGCCGTATCTTGCAATGTTCTTTGATCCAGAACTGCATCAAAGTTGTATGCCTTCTATACTGATACCTACCATATCCTTACAGCAAGTTGTTGATTTGTTTTTGTGCAACCTTACAAGCAGACAAACTAATCAATAAACAAAGACAGGTTGAAAACTTAGCCTCCTTGGCAGTGGTAATACTATGAAATATTCGGTCTTTTCCTGGATAATTTTTATTAAAATGTGGACGTTATGGTCCAAGCATGAATGAAAACCCAGTGGCATGAGCAGTAGAGTTTGAGTATAGCCAACAACAGTAGGCTTCGTCCTCAGGAAATTCAAGATTACAATAATCCATTGGAGAAGTGAAAAGTTTGGCCTGTTCATGGTGCTAGGGTAAGAATGAGATCATAGGTACTGAATGTTATGTGGTATAAGCATTTCCCATAGTGGAGCTCTCCCGTACACTTCCTGGTGTGTTTCAGAGGGAAACAGCTGTGTCAAAGGTGAACATAAATAATCCAACTTCAAGATGTTCACACTTTATATCATCCTTCTTTATTTCTTGTAGAAATAGATATAAATGAAAATGTATATCGTTTATTTCTTCAATAACTGCCTGTAACTACCTCTTCAATAACTTGAAGAGGCAACCTCTACCCTGAAATACAGTTTCAGGGTAGAGGTTGCCAGGTTTGACTAACTCTGTGAGAGATAAATATGAATATCCAAATCATTGGGAGTTGTATAATTGCAAACTGCAGAACTTTGATTAATAAATACATTTATTTATCCCAGAATAATGCACAGACATGCACAACACACTCACTAACACACTATTTCCCTACTGCAATTGTAGGGAAATATAACCTCTGCTTTTAACCCATCTAGTGCAAGACACACAGAGCAGTAAGCAGCCATGTACGGCGCCCGGGGAGCAGATGTTGGGGGAGTAAGGTGCCTTGCTCAGGGGCACTAGACAGGGTAGGGAGAATCCTCTTGGATATTTGGACAGATCAATCCAGGTTTGTCTTTTTGTTTTTTCTCCGTGGAGTCGAATCAGAGACAAACCAGAGACCTTTTCTACCCATAGTCGAAGGTTCTGCCACTAGTCCATCGCCTCTGGAACTCTGGACATCAAACAATAAATCTTCAGTGTATCGGCAGATGCAGTTGGACAGAGTTAGTTAACAGAGAGAACATCTGGGCACAGGAGCAGAGCAAACTGTTCCACAAGGAGAGAGCCAATTCGGTGAGCAAAGCTTGAAAAACAAGAGTGGCAAAAAAACAACAGAAACAAAAAGAAAAAGTTGGTCACGAAGGACAAGGAAACCATGACTGAGCTGGAATAAAAACATGAGAACCATCAAAGTACTCAATGGGTTGAAGAAATAAATAAGTATGGTCCAAAACTTAATTTTTCTTGTTCTGTAGACAGTGGTACAGGCCTAAATGACAGTAATCAGAATTTGGTACTTGTCAATATACATTGGAGTTACCCAACAGTAGTGGTAGCTACTGAGCGAGTCCACTGACAAGGCTGGTCTCAACAAAAGAAGCTGTCTGTGAATATAATTCAGGCAGCTGTTAGGCCTTTCAGTCAACGCTCTGCTGGAAAAACAAATTCACAGAAGCTGCTGTGGACGATAGAAAAAACAGGAATAACTATTTGGTGAGCTGTAGTATTAAAACCTGAGATGCTTCTGAATGACATAAGAACAGAAGAAACTCAGTCCTTGAATTCATCAGGGGAAATCACGCAGGACAACACAGGAGTTTTCTCTAAAAAGGGGAGTGCGCCCTTGGGCAGGGCACACTCACCATGTCACCATTGGCCATTAGAATGCAGCATCACGACTTTGTCCTGGTAATCAGCCAATTTAGGCATTAGATGTGCACAGTGAAAGGCAAATGAAACATTGTTTCAGCGCAACATCACCGGACAAATACAATCAGACACATATTAAAATGTGCAATGCATGCACAAACACACACCCCTGCACGTGTTCGGGAGTCTCATTCCCACCCAGTCACCACCCTGAAAAGTGTTGTGGGTCGGAACATTTATGAGGGGATCGGTGAGTGTATAGCAGGAACCCATAAATGTTTGTGCCCCTGTGTTTGTGTGTGGGGATCCTTAAGGCTAACACTTGACTGAACTGCAAGTTGCTATAGCCGCTCCACCAGACTCATTTAGACAAACTTTCTCTCCAAACAGAGGATGAATAATTCTCTTTGAGCCTCCTCCTGCCTCCTTCATATCCGCATACTACCCCTTCCTCTCAGCCTCCTCCTCAGTATATATATATATATATTTATTTATTATTATTTTTATTTTAAGGATAAAGACAATTTTTTTTTGGAGAGAAGCATCAGCCTTGAGACGTTCTTCCTCCAGGCTGAGATGGATTTATGATGAGCCGTCAAATTGTGGAGGGAGAGGGAGAAAGAATGAGAAAGCATAGTAAACATGTTTTCCTCCTTCAGACCATCCTTTGAGGGGAGGAGGGTAGAAAAAGGGAATGTAGCTGGGCGCGCTTTCATAATCAGTCTCATTGAAAACCATAACATGAAAACACCCTCATGCCAAGAGGAGGTAAGTGAAGTGCAGTGATTTTGTAAAGTTACAAATAACGGAGGGGCAGAGTGCACCGTGTGTATGTACCCACTACCCTGGGTTGAACTTGCTGGCAGGGATGTTGTGAAGAGAAAATACCCATAAGCTGAGCTACCCCACTTTTTATTAACTCAAAGGAAGTTTTCTAGACCAGTGCATCCCGGCCTTTTTTTGGCTTGGGACTCCAGACACAACAAACCAGCTCTTGCAACCTCTTGTCAGCATAAATAGTATGTCTACAGCATGTGACCAGTTCTAACCAAGTTTATTTAATTTTTTTGTTCCCTTTTCTCTTACTCTCTTCTCTTTTTTATTTTAGTACCGTTTTAACAACCGGTAAGCTGCAAAGAAAAACAAACAATTACTCTCGAAAGTTTCCCTGAGAACATTTTAGATAAACACGTATACTATATTATGGCTAATTTGACTTGTTTATTTTTCAGCTTTTCCAATGGACTTATAATATGTGTACTTAATACTGTCTGATCGGCCTTAAGTGTTGTGCCACACGCACTGGTTTGCAGCTCTCAGTACAAATTACTTTATTTTGACTTTGGAACCACAACAGAATTTAATAGAAAAAAACGTCTGGATTAAAGTGAGACTTCCCTTCATATTCATGCAAATTAACTTAATGCCAATGTAATTCAGTGAACCATAATCTTTGTTAAATCACCTTTGATGTGAACAGTAGTTAAACTATCCTATTATAGAGCCAACACAAAATAGATTTTGCACAAATCGATCTATAGTGGATATGTGTGCTAGCCACCAGACAAGAATATGTACAAATAAGAAATAATAGGAAAAAAAATGTCAGTTCTTTGAATAAATTAGTATCCTGGCAAGAGATAATGCTCTGCACCTTAAAATGCTTTTGGTTATGCTGCTTACTAACATACAATAAGGTTTGGTTTGGTGGAGTGCAAATTATCAGATCTTATTCCAAGTGACCTCAATGTAAATTACCTTATTCTTGCATATATCCAGACACAAAAGTTGAGTAGAGTTGTTGTCGGTATAATTTTCAAAAAAGCCACTGTCACAGGATGTATAACAATGATGGGTGGGAAATGAAAAGTTGTGTTTCTACCACTGCCTCAAATCTGTGGCATGCAGTGTCCATTGCGATGTTTGGCCAATAGATCGAGTTTTACTGGGCTGTATTTTCACATTCGATAATTACAGTAGCCTTTTATTGCAACACTTTGATCATTCCCTTTCTCTTTAATACGGTAGATGAACATTTAACGTACCAAAGACTACAGTAAAGTACATTATAGGGATGTTATCATCATTGTTGTTCTTGTTGTCTTTGCTCGATGCAAACAGTAGCTTGACTGGTGAAGCATTCAGTCCCACTCTGTACCTAACTTTGCATAAGTTGTTTACAGCTGGTGTGTTTGGTATGTTGGTGCATATACTCTACCCTACTGGATACAATATGCCATCCTTGTTTGGCCTTTTGTTCCAGACACTGAATTACCCAAGTGCCACAGAAACTTCACATCTCCGTGCTTCATCTTGGCAGATACGGTGGATCCTCATTCTGACATTCAGACTGACAGTGTACATCATTATACTCATTCACATTCTCCCACTTCCCTCATCTGACATGGACAAGGTTACTGAAGTCCTGTGTTTAATCGCTCATAGTCAAGTACTGACCTTAAAGCTTGTAAAGCTGAACAACCGCTAACGATTTATCTTCAGCTGAGCGGTTTGACTTCAGTTAATGTAACATCCTTTTATAAACTGTTGTCTAGTAGCAGTAGTGACACAATTTCACTTAAAAGAGGTCAGAGAGGTTATGTTTGCCAAGGTTATTCTCACCATCGTCCATCTGCAAAACAACTTCCATTCAGTTGTAGCTTTGGTCTGAAAATGTTTTTTGTGTGAAAATAAAAAAAGTAAGAAATATGGTGGATACTTCTTTGTCAAAAGCGTGTTAACCTGGCCTGCCCTCTGGAGACACGTCAGTTAACAAGGTACTCAGTTAAAGTCTCAGATCAAACCCAGTTTATACAAGCGAGTGGCATTATCTTCAATGAGTCACTCACCCACACAGTAAAAGCTACATTTTATGCCACACATTTCTTCATAAAATTACTTATTAGAGCAACAAGACCCTCCTTTCACAAGCTTCTTCAACTGAGAGAGAAAGCAAAAAGAGGAGAAAAACACAGCTCCACTATCCCATGATTTGCCCAGAAAGCTGGTTTCCATAGCAACAGGGGCAATGATAAATTAGCCCATTGGCAGTGAGGATTCTGCTCACCGACCTGTCCTGGCTGGCTCACACTTTCCTTTCCGACTCTCCAGCACTTCCCTGTCTCTCCATGTAGAGCCCTTACATGGCTGTTTATCCAAAAGACAGTAGCGGTATGGATCAGGAGTTATTAACTGAAAGACACATTATTTGATGTGTCTTTCAGTTGTGGCACGGGGTTAGAAAATCATTTAAACAATGGTGAGGACCTTTGGGTCACTGCAGTATAGCCACTGGTGTTCCTGCCTTGGCAATAGCCTCCAGTTTGGATTATTAGTTCTGTTTTTACAAAAGCAGAGTTTTGGAGTTCAGACTTCCCCAACTTGTAAATCCTCCAGCTAATTTAATTTAAGCTTTTGTGTCCATAAGGCTATCCCTGTATTACTCAACGAAAGGGAGTAATATCGCTATTGTGGCGACTGTGGCTTTGGCTCTCCTACAGCTCCTCACACACTCGTGCACACAGACACACAATGATGTCAATGCCATAACCCATTTCAAACTCAAGACCTTTTTTCTTGAAACACTGTCTTAATTAAGTAAAAAGAACAGCAGCACACAAAGTATATTCAAATGTGAAATAGAGAAAGGTTGACAACTCTGTCTATTCAAATGCAAAGCAGACAGTCCACAACACAACAGGCAGTGACACAAACTGACGCCAAAATGCATTAAACACAGTCTTTGTCCATGGAGCCACTGCTGTAGTTTAGTGAAGCTCATTTGTGTATATCAATCCTGTATTGGGGGGGGGGGGGTTACCAGTAGAAACCCTGACTAGTCTCCAAACACAAACACAGATGAGAAGAGACACAATGAGTCGTAATGATCCCCGTGCTCTTCAGTTCAGCGACTAATCATGTCCTTGACGAGGTCACAAAACACGATTGGCAGCTGCCGCGCAGATCGGGGGCTGTTCTCGACAACTTGCAAAAGTTGATGAGGACTGGGAAGTAATTTGTGAACTAGGCCTGACAGTAAGGGGTAATTGTAAAGTCGTACACAGAGGGCACACTGTAGACAAGGACAATAAAAGACTGGTTTAGTTCTGAACAGGGTTTTACAACACATTATTAGTGCTATTATTTTCTGAGGCAAACTTTAGATCTCACTTTCCACCAGTTATTACCCATGATAGTAGCCATCTGCTCTCCACTTCAGGTCAGTAGATAGTCAGCTAATTTCATGTATATAATTAAAATTGTGTACAGGGGATAAGACGTCTGTCTAATTAGACATCACCCTAACAGGAAGTGATGTGAATTTAAAAAAGTGTGGAATCATGAATACTGCAGTCCAAAGTCTGTGTTATGGTTTTCATACTGCCTATTCAACTCACCTTACATAGGTGTATACTTATTTTTTAAGATTTCTTGGTGATGACTTCGCTTCCCTCATGCATCTGTTTTCTCCAGAGATATAGGTTCATCCGTCTATCATTCCTAAGGAAGGTGGACTGTGGATTTAACGTGATTTTAACAGCATCTGCTTTTATCTCTACATTAGCAGCTTCTATCTATATATTATTGATATTAATAATATATAGATTTAAAAGTGGTCAGACCAGATAAATCAAGGGGGTAAGGTGGTCCACTTACTTTCTCCACTTTAAAACTACCATAACATCACATGTTGTAATAGATAAAATTCCGACAGCTAGATTGACAACCACTATTATCGGACTAGTAACAGAATCATGGGGATTGGTCAATTAAGCACATTTATGATAATTATGATTCATGTGATCTCTTGCACACCCTAGTTTACCTGCACATTGTTTCTCTGTCCAATTGGCAGGGACAGGGATATTGTTTTTCTCTGCGTATTCAAATGCCAGTTCACGGCACTTAACTGGAGCAAGGCCATGGAACTGGTCAGCTCGTTTTTTCAAGTGTTTGGCAAGCTCCTCCTCCATCTCATCTGTGAATATTCTCTTTGCCTCAGCTACTGCACCCCAGGCTACTGATTTGACTTTCCCTTTCTCTTTTTTCTTTATGAATCTTTTGAGGGTTGTCTTGTCAATATTTCTATCCCTTCCAGCTTTTCTTAAGGACTTCTTTTCTTGCATGACCTCAGCGGCTGCACTCTCCATCTCTGTGAGGGGTGTTTGGCCCCAGGTTGTCTTCCTGGTGTATAGTTTCTTGGCATGTTGGCTTTTCTACAATGTTTATGACATTTAAAATAAAACATATGTAATGTAATATAACACTAAAATATGTTTAAGACTAAACTTAACTTGTGCTTCATGTCTCACGTTACCCCACAGCCACCGTTTTAGAAAAACAACATCTCTTAGCAATTCAGGCTACTCTTCAGCTAGCATCAATCACATGGTTTTATATGTTGGAAGTTCAACATGTATGATATAAGTTTTTCTACCTGAATCAATTTGTTTTGACACAACAGTTGATTAAGTTCAAAGCAATAAAATTTGCTTTTACATGCAAAAAACACATTTTTGTGATGCTTACAGCGTGTCAGAGCAACACCTCAATTATACATAACGTATGAGGGAGAGCTCTGTGGGTTTTCTCTCTCATCTGTCGCTATGCTAACGTTTCTCCTGCTGTCCCACACTGGGACTACGCAGGCAGGTGTGTGTGTGTGTGTGAGGTAGAGACAACAGAGCACAGGTCATTACAGATGATGACAGAATAGTTTTCATACAAACATGCCCACCCAGCACAAGTTGTGCCAGGTATCACAAATTCATGTGTGCAGTTCCAGAATGTGATGATGTATTTTCAAATGATACATCAAAAAGTACCAGAGTTAATTAACCGATTTACAAACTTCAATGTCTACAACAAAATCCATAAATTATATATAGAATATCCATCATTCGAACATATGAAAGATATTAAAGTAAAGAAACATTATGTTTTTCGGGTTTCAATCAGCAAAACGACGAAATATAATGTGCAGAGAATAAGACAAAGGGGCTATAGTCATTGGAAGCTTGCCATTCAAAACAGCACAATAATAAACACCAGTTTATTGTGCAACCATGCAACTAATATCTAAATCACAGCAAAGAATAAGTCAGCGTGGACAAGAGGCCCTGAAAGTCCTTAGGATAATACAAACTCCCACCATCTGTGGCTCCATCAAAGTGACTCCATCTGCCCCATTAAGACCATGTAATACTGTCAGATTATTGAGAACAAGAGGGTAAATTGACATTGACATTGTGTTGAGAGCCAAGAGGAAAGTAACTAAATTTCTAAGTATAGTCAGGGTAAAAAAATGTAACTAAACATTTATAAAATAGCAATAAAACTGAAAAAGAAGGAGTATAAAAACAACAAATGAAAATCCCTGAATTACCCCATGTTGTTCAGTGTTGTCCAAACGCTGTAAGCAAAAAACTCAAAAGACATATAACTGAGCCACTCTGTAGCAGCGAGCGACATGTTCCTACATTACCATTAACACACACACACTGTAGTTTCTGTTTACCTGACACACAGTGTTGTGCTGCTGTAAATATTCACCAGAGCATCAACTCTGCATTAATCCATTGCCGAAAATAGTCCCCCACAAATGCTTCATTCCCTCTATTCCCCTACAAAGAATATGGTGATGGCTGTTTTAGGGTACCATTGTGGAGCTGTTTAAACAGGGAAAAAAAGGAAAGAAACTTGAATTTGTGATCTGTGTGTACAGATTTATGTTTTATAGGGGTAAAATGCAGGACTGAATCTGAGTGCAACAGCCAGGGAATGAAAGATTTAGCACTTTGTTTCAGGGCTCTTCCAGGCAGTGGAGCACACTGCATGTTTTGCCACCAACACTGACCAGGATTCACATCTGATTCAGCCATTCAACTTAATCAGCTGCCACTCGTAAGCCTGGTACAAACAGCCATTACACTCTCTCCTCTCCTGTTTCGCCATTGTTACAATAGAGTGGAAATGGCGGAATAAAATGAAGTGGGTTCATATTCGGGACATCATTTGTGAAGGATGTTGTTTTTCTCTTGTTTTATTGAAAACAGTACCAGGTGCGAATTGAGCCGACGCCTGCCAAGGTTATCAATTTCATAATAGTTATTAGTCCCCAAACTCCTCTGCCGGGCCTTTCGATCAACACAGACTCCATTACACTGATGTCTGGGCTGTCAGCACACACAAATAAACACACATACACACACACACAAAACATTAGTTTCCGCTTCCAGCAACTGGTGTCTGCTGCCACATTAAGTGGCGCACCATAAAGCCCAAATCTGTCCATCCATTCTCTGCTCCTTCTGCGATGCAACAACAATAACGCCGGCCATTTTCAATGCACGGTTACATAGAAGTGCTCTCGGGCAGACGGGCTGATGGCACGTTAGCGCACACTCAGCTGCACTCACACGTGTGCAATTTGTCTGAGCAATCTGAGAGTCTCTTGACCGTGAGTATCTGTCTGGGTGTGTTTTATGCAAGTGTGCGTGTCTGTATATAACATAAGACAAAGGAGGTTTTGCTTTTTTGTCGAGAGTGAAGTTGGCAGATTTCTGTTGAGATAAAGTGGCACAGAGAGGTTTGGATATATATATTTTTTGTGCCAGTGGTGACAAATACAACTTTGTCCAAATAGTTTGTTCTCTGTTTTAGATTGATTATTCATAATGATAACTATTAAATCTGGCATGCAGCTTCCAAAATGTCATTTTATACACTTACCATTTCCATTTAAAGAACAAAGTTCTATTTAGCTTTTGAGTTTCAATTCAAAGTCAAACTGAAATCAAACATCTGTTCATGTATCATCTGCGGTTGCTTTGACTTTTTCAATGGTCAATGCTTTTACCATGGCAGTGATCCAAAAAGCCCAGTTGGAGCTCGGTGATGCAGAAAACTGAATTGTTGTCGACCAGTTATCTCAAACTGGAGAGTGTTCAGGGGTAAACGTCACCCTGAGGGCTGCTGAGGAGTCAACGCTCCTGAGAAGAGATGCTCCTCCTGCAAAGATGTCAAGCTCAACTTGCTGCTCTGCCCACCACAAACACACACACACACACACACACACACACACACACACACACACACACACACACACACACACACACACACACACACACACACACACACACACACACACACACACACACACACACACACACACACACACACACACACATTCCTTGTCCTCAGTCACCACAACACTGAACAACAGATGTTTGTTAGATTCATTCATTAAAAAAGCAAGTGACCTTCTCAACATAAGTATTACTCACACACCCTGATGCTCGTTGCTCAATATCTCATTATGGAGTCATTGCCCTGTAGATGACTGACTCAGTCGCGTCTATGCTTCTCCAATTTGAAGACAGTTTGAGAACTGGAGTGAAAAATAACAGCAATTTTAACATCCATTGATGTAGATGATGATTCATATTATCATCTACTTTTATATTTAAATCCAGATGTGTGAACGGCACTAATGACCTCACTAAATGTTTCAATTTGAGATACACAGGAGAAACCTTTGTCCTGTTGAAGCTCCTCAAAGAGACTAAGAAGAAGATGTACATACATGAAATGTTATTAAATTCTCAGCATCTTTTTTTAGCTTCAAACTGACAGCTGATGGACTCATTGATAAACACATGTTGCCGTATCACAAAACAGTGCAAAGATTCTGTTCGATTTCCGGGGAGGGCACAACTTTCCCTAGGTTACTTTAACGATTGGTTGGACACTATCTACTATCGTACACAGTGAATTTACATCACAACTAGAATGACACTCAGGAAGTGTAAACCTCCACCAAGGCCTAACAGTCCTCTTATGGAACCAAATTTAAATTGACTAGATCTGGATTATTGTTTGGATCTGCATCAATTCAACGGACTCATAAACATCAGTCCCCTGAATATGTCTGAATGTTTTCATCAAGATCCATGAACAAATCTCTTAATGAGCAAAAATGTTGATAAAAGTCTGGCGATATTGAAGAAAGAAATGTAATGGGCTCTTTCCTGACACATTCACATTATTCCAACAGTTCCCTGGGTAATCAGTAGTTTGGGCATATCCTGGAACTAACAGACAGAACGACAGACATCGAACCCCAAAAAAACCTAGACGAAAATATAACCTCTTTGGCGGAGGTAATACTAAAGTCAGCACTATAAAGTTAAACCTCTGAGTATGAACTGAATATTTAAACACATCTAAAGGAGCGTGTTTATGCTGCTCTACCCTCCACCTCCTCACTGAGGTTATAACTTGAAAGCCTCCTTTGACACGAAAACGTGTTCAACAAAAAACCAATGACCCCTCAAGCATGCCAGTTTGCTTTTACATTGCAGATGATGTTGATTTAGTCTCCCCCCAGCACCTACAGCTTAAGCTCCCTCTGGAGGCATTGCACCACAGGGCGGCATTTAGGTGCGTGATCTGTGCACTCATGCCGTGCCTCTGCCAAGCTCAGGGGTGGGGGCGATGCCGGAGGAGGTGTTTATACACTCTTAGCTCTTCCTGGAAGTGGGATTGGCTCCAGGGCCATCCTGAGGTGACCCGCCTTACTACCAGGAGATACAGGTTATAGACCTAAGACAACCAAGCCATAGCCAGAGTCAAGAGAAGTTACCTCCAGCTCCACAAACTAAAATAACAAATAATGCAATTGCATTTGTTTAATAAAACTATTTTAAATCAGTATGACTGAATTCTGCATTCAGGACTGCATGGAGATTGCAGTTTTGAGGAACTAGAAATAATGATTAATTATAAACCTACACAGAGTATTTTGAAGAATGTGTGTGTGAGGCGAAAAAAGCAATAAAAGTCAAGCACGTACTGCATCAGCATTTAAATAAAACAGCAATTAGTAAATGATTAAACTGAATGCCACAAGTAACATATTGTATCAGTCGCTTTGCTATTCAGTCAGCGGTTCAGCATTTTCAGCGAGGAAAAACACCTGATATTATTCCTGAATCTGAATGAGCTTTTTGATTAAATCTCTGATTCACCATGTGCGACTGCCTGTCGTCTCACTTCCTGAGGTGGAGTTCATCTTGTTACCAGAAACAAGACGAGGCACGAAGGGGACGAACAGCCGCCTCAGCCCGTCGAGCTTCTACCGTGTCACGTCGCTTCTGAATACGGAAATCCTAAAGCATGCAAAGTAGACTTTGCAAGGGGGTCAGCACAAACAGGGCAAGGAGTAATAATGAGAATCGTTAACTCAGACAAGTGCTGAGGGGGCGAACAACAAGGAGAGAAGCAGGGAGAGTTTTGGGAGAGTTGACTTTGGCAAGTAGGCGAGTTTGAAGGCCCCAACAATTCTGAAGGCAGCTAACTTAATTGTATCTTTGAATCTGCACTGCACAAGAGTTTTAGAAATCTAAATGTGTGACATAATGGTAGCCAAGTTATACAACAGAGATGCCTGTCAACCTAGCTTCCACACCTACACGTAACACTCGGTATTTAAGGCAGGCACAAAAACTCTTAGACATTGTGGGTTAAAGCTGAAATAATCAATATCTCCATGTTAATATGAATGAAATGACTAAACTGTTAGTGACGTAAAGCAGTTGCTTGTGGTGACAACGATTATCACCAAACTGCAGACGTTGCAGATCCTCTCAGCGCCACAGTGCGTTTTAGTGTCTTTCAGCGCTGTTACCACCTGGTTTTATGTTGCTTCCCTTTCCCCCTCAATGAGCTGGGTCATAAAAAGCTCACCGCCTCCAACTCCCACAGTGTCCAGCACCACCATTGTAAACCAATTGTATGCTACCTGTTGAGCACCAGACAGCGAATGAGCAATTTCAGCTGCTCAGGGGGAACATATTGAAGCATTCAACAACCTTAACCCAGCGATTGGACATTTCACTCTGAAAGTCTCACAGTAAGGGTTTACATCATGTCCAGCTCCAAACGACACCAGAGGATTCCTTGCTTACCAGTGCCTGAAGTTAACAAGCCAACTAGGGACGGGCGAGTGCACCAATATCCAATCTGTATCTGTTCAACCAACTAACTATCTGTGTCCGTACTCGGAAGTGGGCGGTGCTTAAACTGGAAATGTGCGGGGCTTACCGGTAGTTGGTATGTTAAGCCTTACATGGTACATGATATGGGTTGATCAGAAGTTGCTATATTTATTGTTTATTAGCAGGGCCGGTCTTTCCTACAGGCGACATAGGCGGTTGCCTAGGGCGCCTTTCAGAGGGGGGCACCAAAAACTGCGCAGAGCAAAAAATAAAATAAAATATATATATTTTTTTTTTTGCTAGGCAGAGTTTTAGGCGCCCCCTTCTCTATGTGGTATGGCCAAAAATATTGTATTTAATTACTCTGACAGTAATTTAAGTAGTTTCATTAGAGAAATTAGTAAATGACAGTAGCACTCAGGTGGAACGTTTGGCACGGGACCAGTTGCACCCCGTACTGTCAGGTGCAGTCTGGATGAGGAAGTGAAGGCTCCGTGTCGTTCCTGCTGCTGCATTCATCCTGTATTCTACAGATTAGTAGTGGGTGAGAGTCACCTACGTTAGCTCCTAAAGCCTCGCTTGATCACCACGGGTGTCATTGAGACGTGTTGACTGGTAAAACTTAGAAACTCCGCTGGGCAGTGAGGAGAGACACTCGCGCACTAGGTGGGCGGGGCTACATTCGCCTGTATAGGTGTTTATTTTACCTGCACGTCGTCTTGCAGGCGGGTCGCGATAGTATATTGTTTACCTTACAGTGTGTAGTTCAGCTCCGACACACACAGACTCTGTAATTCATGTATTGTTATTGTGCCTTATAAAGACCAGTTATAAGCTAATGTTCAATAGGTCTATATTGTAAATGTTTATATTTCTTTATGAGTGATGATGTATATTAAGATGTTTGGAGGAAAGAGACACCATAATAATTGAATGTATGTTTTATGCACTTAAAAATGCAGTTACACTGCAAGAAATGCTTGTACTTGAAATTGTGTTTAATTTGAATAAGATGCAGTCTGGATGTGGAACTGAATGCTCCGTGTCGTTACTGCTGCTGCATTCATGCTGAATTCTACAGATATACTTTGTTGCTGTGGTATCAATTTTGGGACCCATAACATATATCTCCAACCAATACTTTGACACTAAAAAAATTAATCTAACATTAGGTTAAAATGAGGCAAAAATTGAGGTACGAACCTCCTTGGTGTTGTCAGAACATGCTAGCACATTGAGGCTTATGGTTAGAGTGTGTGTGTCCAAGCAACTTCGACGAAGAAAGAAATAATTTTATAATAAGTTTTCGTGTGGGGGGGGGGGGCGCCAGGAGTGAAGCTTGCCTAGAGCGCCAAATGTGCTAGGGCCGGCCCTGTTTATTAGGAAACAATTTACAGAACTGCCTTAGAATTGAGCTTCAGATCACGTTTTTGATCACATCGTAAGAGAACTATTCAGAACAAGTTTTTCATAAACTTCAGTGAATAAACCACAAAGTATTAATTGGTTTAAATGGAATGAATAGTGAATTGAATATCACCAAGATAAACCCCAAAGCTTCCCTTTCTACTTGTGGAACTATTTTCTCCTTGCACTTTAAACTCTGTACTTCTTATAAATTAAAAAGCATGGTCAGTCCGGGCCAGTAACGTTTTGTTAAAAGACAGCATTATTTGTCAAACAGTTGTACCCATAATAATTTCCCGTTTCACGTGATGTACATCAGAAAACGAATAAAAAAGAAAAAAGAATAGAAATTAAATATTTTGACATCTCAAATAAGACATGTCAATGTATTAAAATAGTAATTGAGATAAAATACTGAGTTGTAAAGCTAGTCGCCAGCCGTTTTGAGTTGAAGAGCTTGTAACAGCTGTGTCTGAATGAAATTACAATTCAAACGAGCCCAATATAAACTTTTGGAAGAGGTACACTGTCACATTTGCAATGACTGGTGCATTACTGTGACAGATATCTAGTTCATGGCTCACATGCCTCCCAAATGTGTCCCATTCATGCCGAGATTAAATTGCTAAAGGTTTTTTAACCGAAGAAATGTGATAGTCTCTTTGTGTCGATGCGCTTATCCGCCACTTGGTTTAACAGATTATCCACCACACTTGCTTCGGTTGTACAAAGCCTCCTGAAACCAGCTCTTACACATCTTCATGGTGCGGTAAAACAAAATCAAATTGTTCTAGGTGCCTTAACTTCTTCTTCAGTCGGGCGAGGCAGCTTTCACTGCAGCATTTAAAGACCAGTAGCTTTGACAGAGATTTTTTTTTTTAAAGATTTAGGGAGAGCACAATCTACTGTTTCTAATAAGTAGCCAGAGGAGCAAACAGTGTGAGAGGCAGCAGCCAGACTAAGGGGATGTCTTACACTGTTGTGGGCATAATTAAATTACTATCGAATTGGAAACCAAAAAAATAATGTCTGTGACATCTAAGACACGACACACTGACCCATCACCTGGAAATGGTGAGTATGAGTGTGCGTGTGGTAAAGTGCCAAGAGTCTAAATTAATCTCTCGTTAACGCTTCTTCCGATCCTCCTCTTCCTCGCCCACTCTATTTAAATCTATCCTCATGTCTCTTGCTCACATGACCTCTGCCCGTTTCCCTCCACCCCTCGGAGCCCATAGGAGACATTAATATTTCAACCCCAAGTCATTATTTCAAATATAAGAGAAGGAAATTGACTTTTTGACGGCATCTTAAAAAAAGAAAAGGGAAAAAACGCCCTTACACTTTCACCCTAAAAAAAAAAGAAAAAGCCAATTACACTGTCAAATCTGCGATTCACATCTCTTTTCTTTGCTTTCAATAATTTCCTCAATTCCACTGTGGCTATAACACATCTTGAAAGATATGTCACCTTGCCATGCTCTGCTCTCGTATAGACCGTTACTGCTGGCTGCTGTGACAGCTCTGCCTCCCTATGGGGTTCATTGACGTTTAAACTAATCAAATCTAACCTATTCTCCCCGTGCTAATAACTTGTCTCAATGCTTGATTTGTACAGTCTGTGTTGTGGCTTACTGCATTGTGTCTGGAGAGTATGAAGCATGCTGTATGGGCTCACAAAATTCGTATGATGCTTTGTTGTGCTCTTATCACCAAGTGTCAAAGCAGAAGAGTGACGGAAGGTCCTCGCTCATCCGTTTTTCCTCAAACACCCCTCCCCCAGCACATTGTTGGACTGAATATGGACTGCAGCTTTATCGCTATCCACTTTTTCCTCTCTATAGGCAAAAGAGCAATGTTTATTACCCAGACTCTTCCGATATAGCTCTACTGTGTAAAATCATTAGTGGAGAAAGCCCGTCATCGTGTAATTATTATTGAGTGGCAAACAAGCTGTTTCAGCCGTTAGAACATGCTGAAAGCAGCAGCGGCAGCAACAACTCCACGAGTTATTAGCGCTGATTTTAAAGAGAGATGCCAATGTGAGCGATCGAAGAAACACAGGTTTTCGGAATGATTCTTTCAATCTATTATAGTCGTCACAGGAAATACAGCAAAGGCTGCACTAAGACTATCAGACTATCGCCAAGACTTCCAATGCAAAATCAGGGGAAACTTTTTACATCCAGATATGCCTGTGGTTGAGCACAATGCCAACCATTGGGAGCTCTTTCTATTTAAGACCATCACCTGTGGTCATGAGCTTTGGGTAGTGACAGCTAGAAGGAAATTGTGGATTCAAGGGGCCAAAATGACTAATCTCTGACTAGTTTCTGGGCTCAGTCCTAAAGATAGACATCTGGAAAAAGCTTTCAGACATCTGCAAGGAGTCTGGTGTAGACATGCTACTCCTTTGAGTCCAAAGGAGCCAGTGGAGGTGGTTCAGGAATTTGATTAGGATGCCTCATGGGCACCTTCCTTTGGAGATTTTTCACACCCAAATGAGAGGAGAGCCCCTGGATTGACACAAAACTTGCTTGAGGTACAAAATACATCCCATCTGGCCTGGGAATACCTCTCTCGTCTAGGAGGAGCTGGAAAGTGTTGTTTGGCAGAGGAACGTCTGAGAACATCCGGCTCAGCCTGCTGATACAATGGCCCAACCCCAAGCAACAGAAAATTAATTATTTGAATGAATGAACCCTAAACATTTGGGGCAACAAGAGATCTAGTGCCCAAGGACGGTTCCCTGCTTTGTTCTGCTGGTAGTCCATCCTTTACTGGATATTTAATTAACAGAATTTAGTGTGATTGCTCTGCTGATAACTTTAAACCTGCATAAAATATATAACAGTTCCACCAAGCTGCTGAATTATGAAGCCAGAACAATTAAATAAATCCACACGGAGGACAAAATCAACATGCATACTATAATTCAAAGAACCCTTTTGTTAGCATAAAATAATTGAACCAAGATAATTATAATCAGAGTATAAACAGATTTATATAATTGCAACTAGAGGGAGTAGCAGGTTTTCCCCAGACCCGAAGTCATGGATAACCTCATCACAGCCCAGTTGGTAATCTCACTGATTAGGCTACTTAAAAGTCTGCCTTTCAAACATATCCATGTTAATCCAACTTTGACCCTTAATCTCTTCTTTTCATTTCTTCACCTTGATCTCATCTCTTTTCACCTCCAACCATTTTCTTCCTCTGAACTGTTGCCCTTCTGCTTTTTCTGCCCTGGATGTATAACACTGAGGGCTCAAGGTTTGAGTTCAGCATGTATCCATCCATGTGCCATGCATTGTTAGTGCGATCTCGAGACCTGTCATCTTCCTCACAGAGTCAGTATTCTTCTGTCTGCACGTCCAGACCCGTGGATTCTGACCTTCGACTGATACCCACCGGGACATGCTGGCACCTAAAATAAACCACAGTCGTCATGTTCGCTCTGCACTGACGTACCACGATCATTCTTCACCACAGATGATTCCCACGAACAGATACCCTTGTGCTCATTAACTGCTACTCAAGCTGTTTAATCTCTTGCAGTATTAACTCAAATGAAAATGAAGTCTGTACCTTTGTTTGAGAAAGAGAGGTATTACAAAGTTATTATTTACCCTCAAATCACAAGCTAATAACATGTAACAGATTTACCTTTTTTCACTCCAATTAAACATACTTCAACATAAGCACAATGGAATGGTGGGTATTGTGTACTGTGACACCAACTGAGCCACGTCTTCTTGCATCTCATCAGTGCCTCCCTAACCCTAACCCGGCTCCAACCGGGTTGTGAAAAGCAAAACCCTATGTACCAGTAACATGTCCTACAGAAGAATTGTCACAATAAGAGAAAGAAAAGATGTGATGTGGCATCTATTGCACTTCTGTCCGTCCTGGGAGAGGGATCCCTCACATGTGGCTCTCTCTGAGGTTTCTACATATTGTAATTTGTGAATATGGGCTATACAAATAAAAATTTGATTGATTGATTGATTGAAAAGAAAAACAAAGAAAAGAAAAAAACACAAGCAGATAACATTCTCATTTGTGGACTTTTTTCTGTATTCCATCCAGGATTTCTTTCTATCTTCTGTAATTACTGGAAGAATTTCCATTTTTTTTTTTTTCTGGTTTATTTCTCTTCCTCTTTTGTGCTCTCTTCCTCTTTCTCCTCCATCTGTCTTATTTGTTCAACAGCCAAACAATCGTTGTTCAAAGCCATTTTCTCTTCCCTTCTCTTCTATGCTGTCCCCCTCTGCCTCTCCTTATCCCATAGAACTATATTTCTGAATTGCTTTCAACAATCACCTATTGACAAACAGCTTCTTTTTTTCCGTAAGGCAAAAATACACAGCATGTCTCGACAGTCTGTGACTGTGGGTTTGCCGGCTGTAGTTTTTTTTATGTCGGTCAAATTCCCCATGAAGAATCTAGTTCCCAGCTAACTGCCCCGGAGTGCAGATTATCCAACATTATAATGGGTTATCTCTATCTCTTCCTATGTTTGTGTGTGTGTGTGTGTGTGTGTGTGTGTGTGGGTGTGTGTGCATCTAGGAGTGAGCGGCAGAGAAAGTCAGAGAGAGAGAATAACGATAACTCTCAGCTCTGCTACGATAACCCTAATCTGACACAGGAAATAATTCCCTGTCTTCCTCCAACAACAGCGGGATTTGCCACCGTGGCTGCTGGCTGATAGTGTCATGGGAGAAGAATAAGGGGCTGCGTCCCCTACAGTGCAGGGATTATGTAAAGACAATGTGCCTCTGTGTGTTTGCTTTCTGTTTATCTGAGCTATTATATTAAATTATACTAGACAGATGTGAATTGTAACTGCTAATGGATTTGGAATTATAGTTACAAGGTGTAAAATGTGAAGTTTCTCAGACTGAATGGAGGAGACGTGGAGGTGTTTTATGGCAGTTGTATTCATCAGCTCTGAACCAGAAATTGTGATTTAGTTATCTGGAAAATGTACCACTGCTTCATACTCTAAATTTAATTTGCATATAGAGTACAGTAAAAATACTGTACATGTTTTCTTAGATTTACATTCAGTGATTAGCATTTCTTCAAATAGATGGAAGTCACAGGATTACTCATGCGGAAATATGCATTCAGTTTCCTTGAATGAAATATCTACTTATTATTATATGTGATGATGCTATGGGACCAAATCAAACATAAATAAGTGAAACAATAGTAATAATAGTAATAATAATAATAATTGTATGGATATTTGCTATTAAAGTTATAAGCTTTTTCTATCTCCCTCAGATAACTTGGCTCATTGTCCACAATATGAAAACAGTACAGACTCTTCATAGATCTTCAGTTGGGTTTTATGCAGTGATTTCTTCATATTTAAAACTGTTCTGAATGACTCAATTAGCATAAATAAACTGGGGAAAAAGGGCTTTTGGATGCAGTATCTATTTTTGATGGATTGTCCTCAAAATTTACAAAGCTTTACATCATGATGTAGCTCCATCTCTAAGAGTGTGTGCTGCATCAATATATTAATTTCCAAATACTTACATTTAAGCCGAAGATAAAACCTGATCATTATTTCCAAACATAAGTCTGATAAAATAATCTGAATTTAGAAACATCAATAGGGTTCGGGTTAGGGTATTATATCACTTCACCTATTGGTCAAGTGATATAATACCCTAACCCGAACCCTATTGATGTTTCTAAATTCAGATTATTTTATCAGACTTATGTTTGGAAATAATGATCAGGTTTTATCTTCGGCTTAAATGTAAGTATTTGGAAATTAATATATTGATGCAGCACACATCTGTCTTTTATCTTAATGAAAAAAAATTGCAGTACGATGTCCACTTAAAGTCAGTATAGCATTATGAAACGTTGCTGTAGTTATGTTACGTGTGCTCATGTGTTTATGAATTGCCAAAGTCCTTGGCTTAATCAGCTCAAGAATAAAAACCAACAGAGACAAATTTACAAAATCCATGCTAAATAATGAGAGGTATAAGAACCAAAAACATTATTCTTAAGTGGTTTCCTTTTGATTGTTGGCATCTGCATTCCAGGATAGGGTAACTACCACTGGCCCACTTGTTTTTGGAGGGTCACTTAAGTGATGGCCATGATTAACGCTGCAGTTGGGACAAAACCTCATCAACCCTTTCCAGTCTCAAGGTCTCCCAACTGTAACAGACCAGCTTCTTTCCACCCTAGAGCAGACCATGACTGTACTGGTCAGTGAACGGCAATGTGCTGGAGCTCAATCAACTTGCCGGTGAATGACTGTTAAAAGAAGCTGCAGAATGGAATGAGACCAGCTGGCCTGTGAAGACTTGTAAAATAGGATGTTCTTTCTCTGAGAAAAGTGCTCTATTAGGGCAGCCACACTGAGGGCCGTGCTGACAGGCCTGCACCTGGCCACGGATGGTGAACCACCATGTTTTGTCATGTGTCACTTATCGCGAAGACCTTCTTGTCCGGGAAATCCAAAGAGAGGGCGTGCTGAACAGAAGCAGAGGTACGACAGCATGTGGAGTTAAAGCTCAGGCTGTCTGTGTATTACATAACAGGGAATAGCATGACAAATATCACCCTCATTACACTGTACCATGAAATACAGTGAAAGTGTCTGCCTATAGAGACATTTTGTGATTATCAAGGGTCAAATTTTTTCTATGGACTCAAATGACAAAATCTTAATTTGTTCACCCTCCATTTTTATGGATGCAATTCGATTTATTCACTAACTTCCCATATTACAGTGCGCTATAACAACCAAGCCCTAGGCAATATCATGCAGAACTGCATTGTCCCTGGTTTAATTCAAGCAGGGGACCCTTGTACAGTAACCTTTCAAATTAAAACATTGAAGCAAAACTGGGTCAAATGCAAAACTGTCCGACAAATCAAATGATACATTTTAAAGGATGGCTCTCACCTTTGTAAATGTAAAAGATTTTCACCCAATTGTATCAGCAGGCACATTGGCCAGTGAATAGCATAGTAATGTCTGATGCAGTTCAGCCAAACCCAGTTACAGTGAGTCAGTGTGTTTTAATGTGATGTCTGTGCTTCTTAGTATAATTTTAGGAGCTATGAGTGATTACAGCAAAATCCAAATCTGTTACCAGCTAACGTTCACTGGCAGCTTGCAGTTCTCACACTATATTTTGACATTAATACCGTTTAAAGGTGGTATGCTATACTGTGAGCTTTTTCTTTGGGTGGGGTAAAAAGGCGGACAGCATCCTCCAGAATCTGCTCCATTCTGATGCTGGCAGGGATGCATGGATGCAAAATTTCTTCTCTCCACATCACACACTCTGCTTCATCATGTCTGTATGTTTTTTCCAGTACTCTGTCACCGCTACACACGCACAAACTAATTTGCGGTACGCACACATTGGCACGTACAAGTGCAAACACATGCCAGGCCTGTAAGCACACGGAGAAATCCACAAACACACACACAGAGGTGCACACTCACTTCGGAGCATCAGGGGGTGTGTGATGGTCAGGGAAGGCAGCATTGACTTTGCCAAAGGGAGTGAGGACAGTGGAGCAGGGGTGGGGGGTTAAGAGGGCTACGGAGATTAATGATCAGAAAATCTTAGTTTCTAATGAGTGTGTGTGTGTGTGTGTGTGTGTGTGTGTGTGTGTGTGTGTGTGTGTGTGTGTGTGTGTGTGTGTGTGTGTGTGTGTGTGTGTGCGCATGTGAGCATGTGTGTTTTGGGCCCTAAGGTGGAGACATTATGTAGAGGGAAGCTCTATCTCTGAAGGATGGGCTCGTTTAACGGTGAGAGGCTATTTCCACTATGACTAGCACAGGATTGGAGGTGATCAGGCTGGATCTCACTCACACACATACACACACACACACACTCGCAGACAAACATAGATGGTGAGCAGTGCCGCCGGTGCAATGTGGGGTCTTACAAAAAGTCGCTTTTACCAGAACCACCTATTGAGTGACATATTAAACTGCTACCGTCACACATACACACACACTTCAGCTGCCTACACAGCTACATACAAATACACACCCACACCCTCACATACACGCGGCTGGATTCACAGGGGGCACGACAAAGCAGGTGTGCTGCATAATCAACACAGAGGAGGCAGAAATGACATGAATTAAAGATTGATTGACATTTAGCAGGTGTTCCCGTGTCAGGTAAGTATGTTTCTGTGGTTTGTTTGACATCCTACAGATCATTTTCATTTCTATTTGGCATCCAGTTTTTAACCTAATAAGTCTCTGCTGTGTTGTTTTGTGTTTCTTTTCCATTTCTTTTGATGCAAATACTGAGAGGAAATGCTGGATTTCTTTTTTTTAAACTCTCTCAAACTCCGCTCATAATGCTGTTCATGGAACGTGGGTGGGCAACGCCTCGAGAAGCAGCATTATGCTGCAGAGGTCTCTGGCTGAGCTCCCTGGGACATCCAGAAAACTCTGTGGGTGAGCTGGTGGGAGACACAGCAGTGAAGGCACCTACTGTGACCCCAGCAGGGATTTCTCTTGGAATCGTGTGGCTGAGTAAGTGAGAAGCATTGGAAGTGAAGTAATGTGAAAATGCAGCCAGTGAGGGAGAGAAGCTACTACAAGGCATCACTGAATTCTGGTAATTCACGTAAAAAGCAAATAGTTAGCAAAGGAACTATTTTTGAAACAACTGCTCGGTGAGAGATATTTATTATTGCCTGACATAAATCACACCAGAGTAGTTGTAGACTTATATATAAATAAATAATTGAATTTATTTGAATCCAGACAAATACAGATTAAGTAAGAATCATGTAGAAATGTATGAGATTACCTATGTCTATTAAATGATGTGTATTAGTATGATCATTGTATGTGGGTTTGCAACATTAAAGGATTAAGAGCTGTGAGAATAGGTTGCTTTAGTGTTTTCATATAAATCTGGCATTATAAAACAATCTCTGTTCAGAAGAAAATGTGTCAGAAATGATGTTTTAATATTAAAACATTTTCTTCGTTTTTAACTATGACAGATTCCCTCCCTATGGAACATGAGGCAGAATAAATGTAAACATTTAAGCTGCTAAATATGAAAGTGAAAGTGCTTCAAACGTCCACCGCTGTAGGTCAAAACTTTCAATTTGCGAAAAAGATTCAGATTTTTTTGTCATGAGCAAAGAGTAATATATCTTGCTGAAACGGCTGTGGCAAACAGAATGGCTGCAATGAATTCTCCTCCTGTGCAGCTCTCAGGCTTGATTATAACGTGATTGTGGAGAAGTTATTTTGGAAGCCAAAAGAACTAAGGTCCATTTCCCAGCTCCACATGACAAAACGTGAGCAGGGCGGTGACCAGTGACACTTGTGTTATACTTGGCTGGGTAGAATAAAAGGAAAGCGGCCATTGCATTCTCCTATAAACAGATCATTAACCGGCAGATGAAAATAGAATCAGTAGAGCACATACCTCTACAAAGGCCGAACAATCCTTCATGTCTGTCTAGCTCTCCAAAAAAAGAGAGAGAGGGTAAATTAGGTAGTCTGTCAGTGTGCACTAAATTATAAAATCTCATACATTTCAAAACCATAAATGTTGTATTTCAGTTATGTCTGGAGTCACTGTACTTTTTACTTTATGAAGCCATATCACGATCTTCTGTTAAAAATAGCCAAACATTATGTGGGTTTATTGTCTGTATAAATAAATAGAATGATGCTGTAGTCTCATGTATACACATGGATAATGTAGTGTAAGATCAGATTTTATTGAGGATAAGTGTATCAATGAATTACTTATTACTGAAAGAAACCACATTCAAATCAAGTTGATATGATACAAACTCTGACCACAATTACATTTCCTACAAAATGTTACACAAATATGATTTCGAGGAGAGAAGGTTAAACTCAAATGTCTTAAAGGTCTGCTTTCTCAATGTCAGCATTTGCCCATGTGTAGTGTGCTTTTAAAGCAAATTTAATAAAATAAGAATATACATTTACAATATATATGCATTATGTGATTTAAACAAAAATCATGTTTCCCGTTTAACATACTATTGTTGCAGTTGAGTTCATTTCAGTCTGGGTTACCTTAACAGTGTAGTACATGGACAGCATCAGAGTACAATTACATTTGAAGATGGAATAGTGTGACATTTAAAAGAAAAAAAATGAAATAAACAAAAATCAAGGCAGCTTGCAAAGCTATCTCCATTACAACCGCTCTGTCACCTCTGACTGAAACCCACCGACAGACACAAGAGCTCAGAGGGTACAAATATATACACAACACATCCTGTAATCTTTTACGTGTGAGTTAGGGGAGAAAAAAAAATGCCATTTGGAAAAAAGCACAGGAGATCATGTCGATCCTGATGTGGCGGAATAAACTTGCTCGCAGCAAAGGGAGGGTGGAGGGCCGGGAGAGGAGAAGGGAAAGAGTATCGGAAAACAGGTAATGGGACAAAAAAAAAATTTCCCACATGAAAACACATGGAGAACGAAAAAAAAAAAACCTGAGTGAGTGGCGAGGCACAGGAGTTGGAGAGAGGTGGAGTGGTGAAGATAGAGAGAGAGAGAGAGAGAGAGAGAGCTTTCCAGCAGATGAAATCCATCTCCATAAAAATCCAATCCTCTTACTCTGCAATATGCTCCGAATGGACGGATTGACATAAGGGGTCGCAACCCTGACCGTAACCCTGGCAACCATTCCACTTCCCATCCACACCCTCACACCCCTCTCCTCCTATCGCTTGTGGCTCTCACAGCTCGCCCTTCACTGTTCTTCCCTCTGCACATCTCCACCTGTCTACCCTCCACATTTAAATAAAACCTACACACAACTCACACTGACATGGGATGATTGTGTTGCGGATATTAAAAGACACACTGATCATAACCATGAGGGTTTCACACTGCAGAGCCACTGAGGTTCCTCTCACGCCGTCAGTCGAATTAGAGTGGAAACAATTAGAAAACATCAAAAACCAAAGTTACCAAAAGTGTTGTCAAAACTTTTTTGTGTCCTGTTTGTACGAGTGGAATTCAGATGCATCACGTCAGTGGCCTGAACAAAGACCCCTCACACACGGAATGTGCAGTTTGAGCTTCACATGGCTCATATGTACAATACAGTAGAGACCACCTACATCCGCCACGTGTAAGGAGAGTAGAACTTCAAAAGTCGAGCATGCACCTGTTCAACAAAGCATTTAATAACTTTTTAATAATTTATGAGATAGACAAGCTTTGGATTGTTTCTTAAATGTGCGAAATAAAGGCAACTTGAACACAGGAAACAGGGGCCAGTTTTCTGTGTGTGCAAATTGAATGGAACTAAAGCTTGTTTGTTCATTGAAAAATAAATGTTGTCCTGTGCTCAGTCCTTGTGTTGGTAGAAGCAAATAGGGGTATGTGTAGGTTTTAGTGTCTGAGCTGTAAATCACTGAGGAAGAGGTGTATTTGCACAAGGACACATAAAGTGTCAAAACACCTCAACACAACTTTGACCATTGCAAAACGAGCTCCCTTCCGCAGGAGGTTGACAAATCCTGTGTATCACTTAACCCCAACTTCCCCACTGATAGAGGATCCCAAGTTCATCATATAGAGAACTGTTGGCCTTTCTCCCATAAACTGGCAAATAGTGCAATTTATTTACAAAGATTTTGATAATTCACTATTTTATTTGGTTTTCTGTGAAAATATATGAAATAATAGGTCACACAATCATCTAGAGGACTGCTGTGACTCCAGATATTTTGAGGTAAATAGATAAATCTATAAATCTATAGTTGAACTATTTTTTTCATTTGTGAGTATTCTCCATTATGTTCAAGGTTTTGGTAAATGAACACATTCCGATTGTGACAGCACGTTAAGGATGACTATGCTCATCTTTTTTAGTTAAGTGCTCAATATGTGGTCTGCAGTTCCACCGCACAGAAAAACAAGTACTGTCTTACTGGGTGTCCAAATAATCTACACAACCACATTTTCTCCAAGACATGTACTGATTGGGTGAAGTTATACAGGTCATCACCTCAAGCCCTTGTTATGAGATTGAGAGGGGAAGGACTGAGGCAGTGATGCAGTACTTGGAGGGAAAGATGGAGTGAAAAAGACTGAGCGAAGGAGATCTGAGGTCAAAGAACAGAAGCTGAGAAAGGAAGAGGGGGAGAACAGAAAAAGAAATCCACTTGAGTTGGACAAAAATCAATTCAGAAAAAAAGATTATTCTAGTGGTATTCCTAGGACATATGCCTGCACTCTTTTACAACACTGACAGCAGCTTTCACCTTCTCCTGCCTAAATTCTTTCACACGATAGCAACTAACTGCCAAGTCGCATTAAAAGCTTAACGTGCTACAAACTACAGGTTACTTTGTGACAAAGTTTCACTTTGAACACTGACTGAATCCAGTTTATTTATTCATCTATTTTTATGCTAGCCTCTTAATAATAAAACATGCTCCACTCTTGAGGCCTTGAAATTGCACTGAACACTGTCAGACTCAAAATACTAATTCATAAGTCAACGCCTGAATACCTGGTCCTTATATAACCCTCCCAGTTTTAACACACTCTATACAGATTATTTGTATGCAGGTAAAACCTGTATCTACATTATTTGATATATAGTGTTGCCCTCCACTTTGTAGATCAGTGTTACACAAGGACACAGCATTGAAAAGACAAACCAAGACAACACCATTGTCTAAAGGACGTTTAGTCCTTTTTCTACTGCCTGAAGTCCATTCTTTGTGAGAAAATCTGCTTTTTTTGCATTATAAGTAATAGACATTCTGATATAGGGCTGACATTCCTTTCAAACAGAATGAGCTGGGATCAGATCCTGTCCTCAGAACTCACACGTATTCCCACTGGTTGTGAACACTGTGAATCCTGACAATGATAATCCCATAATGATGTTCTGCAAAGCTATGATGAAAGTGGAGGAGGCCTGGAAAGTAAATTATACATGTCCCAACAACAACATGTGCCTTCACTAAAGATGACATGCAAATGATATGTGCTCTGCGCCGATTTTGTTAAATAGATCACTGGTTTATTAAGAATAAATATTCAATAGTACCCATAATTATTAATATTACCCACAGCTTATCATAGGAAAAGAAAGCAAACAAATAAGTCACACAATAAGAGCTATGCTCCTTTGTAAATCTAGACTTTATAAATGTTTTATTCTATTTATTTTTTTTCATGAAGCCTTACGCAATAAAAACAAATGGAAATTAGCATTCTAATTAATAAATACAAAATAAAAGGTTTTATCAATGAGAAATCTTAATGATCAAAGGACATTTGTATTCTAAATTCTGGATTGTTTACACTGCAGTTGTGGCATAATCTTACCTTTATGAAAATATCTTATCTAACTCTCTCATCTATACAACTGTTTCTACTTTTGTCATATCAAAACTTTGAAGCTAACATTCATAACCACTAACTATAACATCTATATTAAAAGTAATTTCATCGTAGGATTATAATTTGAAACAGCCATGGGAAGTGTGTGTGCCTAGTCCTTCACAATTCCAACTTTTTAAACCTAGCCCCCAAAGAGCTTGTTACAAAAACGAACTTGTCACCAACAATTATCTCTATATTACCTACAGACCTGAGCTCTTGATATAAATATTCCTCTCCATGGTGTTTACTAAGGACTTTAGGTTGTGTTGTATAAACATAATATGATGGTTTATATAACCTTTATAAAGATCTACCTTTTTGATGGTACACAGTGCTGGACCCTGTCTGATGCAACTTAGCAGTGAGAAATTACTGTGGAAATATAATGTAATTCATATAATGTTTTTATAATAACCACATATTTTTTGGTGCAGAACCTACTGTTATTTGATACTGATTTCAGGTTTTTCTCTGAGAATTTATTTGGATAAAATGAAATAAACATTGTGTTTAACGAGTGGCTGAGCTGAGCTGCACATGAGGTTCTATTTTGTCTTGTGGGGGGATTCATAGAAAGACTGGGGACTGATACATTTGACAGAGAAGCCTGCAGAACATGAGACACTGCTGCCTCTGTGCAGGGACAGGTATAAGATTTGGGAGACTCTAAAATCTCGAAAATACCACCACTTCAAAGATAAAGGCCCGTATATTGTTTATTTATTTATTGTCTGTATCAATCATATATGTTTATATTAACGATTTATTTATTTTGTTCATTCTTCGGGACTGCAAAAAAAAAAATATATATATATATATTACCGTCAGACAGACAGACAAGCAGCTACTCCCTGGCTGCACTGTGCAGATTGTGGCAGGAAAACACAGGAATTCAGATTTATTTCCTTTTTCTTGACATGCTTTGTACTGTTCTATTTTAGCCTCTTCAAACACTGGGAGACATCTCTCAATAGAAATGAACCGACCAGGCAAGTCTCCCCTGGCACCGAGAATTATGCAGCAAGTTAAGGGAGCAATGTTTCCAATATTCTCTGCAGTATACACACACACACCCACGCACGCACACACACTAACACATGTATACTTGTGCATACTCAGTGTGATTCATGATCAAACGAAAAATGGAAGCATGGCTCATTTTGTCTGTGTGTTAGTTGTGGTAAAAAAGACTTAATGAGTGTAAGTGTTGAGTGTTGAATGGTCAGAATACTAGTTAAGAACGTGCATCACAGACACAGACTGGGCTGGTAAATATGAGCATGCTGTGCATTGTACTGTACTGACATCTCCACGCATGCATGCGGGTGCTGAAGTGGTTCTGATTTTCATCCTCCTGCTGCTACTCAAAGCCTCAATCCCAAAAAGATAGGCCTTCATTCAGAAACCTCCTCCTCTTCACTGCCACTTCATTTGGGGGGGCAGACATGGCAGAGAGGAGAGGAAAGGGAAGAGGAGGGTCCAGAGTGGGATCTGGGCATTGCTGGTAAGGCCATTAAGTTGATATTGAAGAGACATAGAAGGCAGACGTCACTGCATCGCCCGAGGGGCAGGTGAAGCTTTGTGGGGGCAAAACAAAGTTTAGTGTTCCTGATTGACAGGCTGAGGTCTGAATTAAAACCTAATGTATTGTGATCAACAAATTGGAATGCTTGAGTGCATCTCTAAAGCACTCTCTTTTAGCTACTGTGTTCCAAACCTATTTGGAATCAAGCCGCTAAAGAGGAATTTTTTTTGATCATGTTTAATGGCTTTTTATTTTTAACATTGTTATTATCATTATTGTTATTATGTTACCAGATGAGTTCCAGCATCTACAGTAGGGAAATACAATTCAGCAGCCTTACTGTCACTCTCATCGACACCCTGCCATTGTGACACAATTTCAAATGAATTATGAAACACGCTATGAAACCAGTCCTAAACGTCTCACTGTGTGACATGCTATTTATCTATCCTTGTAATAGTTGGTTTCAGAGTAAGTCAACAAGTCTCAGAAGCCCTCTGTGGTTGTGACAGGTTTCAGAGACAGATCGATCATATTGGAAGTCATATTAAAATAAAACTAATTCAACAATATGCAGCAGCTCGACTGGTTTTTAACCAACCTAAATTCACTCACACTACTCCTCTCCTCCGCTCCCTTCACTGGTTACCAGTGGCTGCTCGCATCCGGTTCAAAACACTAGTACTTGCGTACCATGCTGTGAACGGATCCGGTCCAGTCTACATCCAGGACATGGTCAAACGTTACACCCCACCCCGTTCACTCCGCTCTGCTTCGGCCAATCAGCTCGTTGCTCCCTCACTGCGAGCTAAACAATCATCAAAAACACGACTGTTTTCCGTCCTGGCTCCTAAATGGTGGAATGAGCTCCCCATTGACATCCGGACATCAGAAAGTCTACACATCTTCCGCCGAAAACTAAAAACATACCTCTTCCGACTTTACCTTGAATGAAAAAAAAAAAAAAAAAAAAACACTAACAACTTTTTGAAACTAACACTTTACTAGCACTTAAATGGCACTTACTTATAGCACTTTGTAGTTTTGCTTTATTTGAAGAAATTGTATTTTCTTGATTCTTGTCGTCCTTGGTATGTACCCTCGGGTTTGAATGCACTTATTGTAAGTCGCTTTGGATAAAAGCGTCAGCTAAATGAAATGTAATATAATGTAATGTAACTAGGTGAACTTATTTATTTATTTGTTGTTGGTTAGTTCCAATCTATTTCCAGGTAACACTGACAATTTCTAAAATGTCAGACTTTGAGGTGTGAAGATAGACAACTCTCTGTAATTCAATTTCAGTTGCTGCCTTCACTTTTGCTGTAGATTGAGGAGCACACCAGGATTGATAGAACAGCAGAGGAGAGCGCTGCATGCAATACAGACGCCCCCAGCTGTGACACACTGGTACTGCATCTCAGCTCCACGTCCAAGTCTTAATGAATACAGGATAAGACAGGACAGTGCGACACACTGACGTCCGCATGTGAAAAATGACCACGCGTCCTGTCTTTAAGACTAGCGCCGGCCACAATAACTCACTGGAATAGGTTCAAGTGCACATCAATCACTCCGCCATCCAATCAAAGAAGCACAGATGGCGGGACTCGCCATCAGCAGAGCTGTGATTGGGTTAGAAGGGGCACAGCGCGGAGTCTGTTGGTGCATTATCGGCTTCAATCACAATAATGCACCATGCTCCCACAGTGACCTCTGGGGTGTCTGTGTCGACAATTCATCATCACTATCCATTTTGCCGGACCCGCTGACCAACACTCTCACACACACACACTGTCTCAACTCATATGGTGGCGCTGAAGGTGCAGACAAAAAGGCAGACAACATGCATGAAATGGCTCATACAGACTATTTCCGAGCATGAACACGCCCCAAACCAGTCTATCACAGAGCGTGTGAAAAAGGAAACAGGATTATGGCAGTGGTTCGCAGAGACCGGCGGCGCAGACACAACTCTCCATCTCGGGCTACAAGCGCACAGAGAGACGGCGCGACAGGCAGCGAGAGGCTGAGATGAAAAGGAGGATTCTCTCCTCTTTCATTTCAGTCCCTCCCATTGCTCTTTATCTAACCCTTGACTTAGATAAATCCTGTTATGGTGTGACGTGAACCTGCGGCGGCAGAGAAGCATTGGGATAGACAGAGAAAGAATGCAGTTAACATCCAGCTGAGGCACGATGTGGACACAGACGACGCACCCACACCCACACACACCAACACACACACAAACACCCATGCCCACAAAGACTAGTGTCATGATCAAGCAGACATGTTAGCCACTGAGCTGACCACATTGAAGTGACTGTGCTATTAGACTGTGTTCATCTGACTCGTGCTTTGAAACTACATTAACAACATCTGCCCCAGGCCAGAAACTTGCTGAATAGAGGTGCCACATTTAGCCTGTTCTGCAGGCTGTTACATGACAGCTGTTTTATTTTACCAGACGCCATGAAACTAACCTGTGTGTCTGTGCTGGAAAAATCCTTTTCTCAATATGATTTAACATAACCTTATAATGAGAATGTAACTTTTTCAACTACAGCACCAAACCCTGAATTTGGACATAAAAAGAAGGCGATGATGTTTGGGAGCCACAATGGTTTTCCTACTGCCTTATACAAATATTAATATTAACCAATATCTCACTGGGGTTTATCACTCACAAAACACTGGGGTACAAAAAGTATGTTCCGGAAACGGTAATATCATCTGTGTCAGGCTTTTAGGTCTTCATGGTGTTTATCTGAGGACTGTAGTAAACGCAGTTTATGCAGTTTTATATTCAAAACACACTCTGAGCTCATCCAGTATTTGCTGTCAGAGTTTTAAGTCGCCTGTCTGACAGAGAGGAAAGTTTCTCCTTCAAAAGAAACTTTATTTTGCATCAAATATTTTTTCAACCGCAGAATTAAATTAACATGCAGTTGAACTAGGGGGGAAACACAGTCTAATCTTCCAAACTCATTATTGTGTGTGTGTGTGTATGTGTGTGTCTCTGTCTTTTTGTGATTCTCTTTTAAAAAAAGTTCCAGCATCAGCATGATATGAAACAGTCGGCCCACCTCCATGATTAAATTAGGTTTACAGGGTTATTCTTGAAACTTTAGAAAAAAGGGTTAAACATGTTCTTCACTTGAAAGGTTCAACATTTTGTATTTCCTTGTAGGAATTTAAAGTAAAAGCATTTTCTATCAGATTTCTTTATCAATACGTTTTCAATTAAATTCTTGTTTTCAATCAAATTTTTAAGTAGAGTCTGTGCTTTGAAAACAATGGTACATTAATGGCTTCCCAGGGTCAAAGCAAACCTATTGGTTGAATCTCGATACATTTGGTATAGATGCATGTGAGGATTACTGATCTCTGCGTCTGGTGGGAGGAGTTAAGACCACCTGCCCGCCACCCATTATGAGGAACACTAAACCTTTATATTCACTCGCCTTCACAAATATTCAGGCAGTAAAAGCAGCTCTATTTTGTGACAGACAGATTACTGATAAGCAGCAACACGCTGTGAAATCATGAAGCATAATCATTTGCATGCACAATTACACAAAATAAGGGCAGGGTCTGTGAGCTAAAGACTGAGCGGAGATATCAAATCTGACAATAAACGTGAATGTATGTGCCAAGCCAGTATATACACCACTTATTTATCTATATGGATTTTTCTCCTTCATTTTTACTGTCATTATTTCAGTCAGCCTTCAGCCACCCTGCATTTCAGTGCACACAGAGCATGTGACTCCTCAACATTTGTATTCAATGCAAACTACCATACACATCAAAGAACACAGCGTTTCACTGCTGCTGCTTCCTCCAAGCTTCTGTGTTTTACACATCTCACTGCTGAGGAGAACCATGTGTGAAGCACTGCTCATTATGCTGAGGTTTCCAGATGCACACTGGAATGGTAATGAGTAAGGCGGGAGTGGGAAGTGAGTGTTGAAATTCCCACGTCACATGTAACTTTGTCCTGATCAAGTCAGGATTCAAACGTTGCTTAAACATGTGTGGCTTGAGGCTGCTGCTTAAGTTATCACTGCATTTAACTCATTCAAATTAGCGTTATAAAATGTATTCAATTGTGTGCTAAACTAAGTTTGGGTTGTGCTCGTCCAGCATCCCTTTAACTTTAAAACTGTAAAAACCTCCAACTTCCTCATTGAGAAGAGCTGATTTATGCAGGTTAAAGTGGAAGGGATTATACTTAATGGAAGAACATTCTGTCCATGTATGATCGTATGTGTGTGTGTGTGTGTGTCTTCTTCTGTCAAGTATTTTTAACAGTCACTTGAGCGCCAGGGAAGTGACTGAGGAAATCAGAAGTAGAATGGAACAGAGTCATTCAAGTAGAGTAGCATCATCCAGGCCTGTTCCATTTAGATTGATTTACCCCGAGCAAAGGCTCTGCAATTATTGCCTGAGCAATCTCTCCAAGTCAAGAGCCCAGAATTACAGCGGAATCACACTTCTCCTCCTCCTCCTCTTCTTCTTGTCTCCTCCAGCTATAGACCGGCTCAACGTTGAAGTGGGTATGAAGCCTGGCACCAAGCAGCAAACTAATAAATGCAGCGAGAGCCACAGAGCGGGCTCCACTAGAAGGGAGCCAACATCTACAGTACCCAGGGTATTATGGGACAGCTAAGACAGAAATGTGCTGAGGCCACAGCAGCCATTCAATTACACACAGCACTGTGCTGCCTGATCACAGAGCTCCCATGAGTCTCAGCATTTCTGGGACATGAAGGCGTTTCATTCTTCTAGGAGTCAGGGAGTGTTGTGTTGAAGGCATTGTTTTTCTTTTTTTGCTGACGTGAAACATGACCTGACTGATAAATGAATAATCAAAATGATTAAGTTCAAGTGAAAACGTTACTCAGGTTAGTATTTTCAGATTTTCCACATTTAGTCATCCTTCAAGTGAGTATTTGGAAGATGGGTATGTTCTGAGTTGATCAATCATGTGCACAGAAAATCTGTCCTCAAGAAAACAAATAATGACAAAAAATCCACGACACCATTACAGTATGACGGCATTTTCTTTCTACTCCTTGTCATGATAGCTGTTTGTCCTGTGTTCAAATCCAATATTTATACTTGGCAAGGAAATATAACTCCAGAGTTGAAACATGGCCTTAGGTGCACACTGCATGCCGGGGTGCATCTGTGTGTCTCTGCACACGTGCATCAATTTACACTTTATATTCTTTATATTAAACCTTGCATTAGTGTGTTACCCCTGTGTGCGTGTGTGTGTGCCATCAGTCCTGTGAACCTAACTACATGTAAGCAGAGGGGCCAGCGTAATCCAATGGAAGCCCCTGTAAAATAGAACAGACAACTATATAGATCAGCTAGAAGTAGTTATAACTCTAGTTATAATCAGATAAAAAGAGAGACGGAACGGACGAGACGAGGGAAAGGAGAGGAACGGGAGGGAGGAAGAGGAGGCAGGGATGTAATGGCCAAAGAGGAAACAGTGGAAGGGAAGTGGAGACCATACTGAAAGAGTGATAAGTCAAAGCTCCTGGAAGTTAGGGAAGCTAATGGTCAATTTTGAGAGAGGGGCAAATGAATGTGGGTAAAGGATAGAGAGTGGGGCACACACACACAGAGGGGAGAGTCGGAATGTGTGAAGGATTTCTATTTAATCCTCCACAGCTTGACCACTTCAGGTGAACACAAAATAAAATCCTTGTTCTTGTTATAGACTTTACAGAGGCAGATTAAGACTCATAATAATAATAATAATAATAATAATAATAATAATAATAATAGTAAGGGCATGTGGTTTGGGAACACATTATATCAATAACTACAAAGGTGTGTGTGTCGTGTGTGTTTGAGGGGTTGTCTGAGGGTCAAGTATAACCCCCCCCCCTAAAAAAAACTTAAAACATAAAACCTGTGCTCCTCTCCTAGCCAGCATGTTTGTTCACCTGTCAAGCCCACCACCAACTCTCCGTCACTTGTGATGGATGTTACTTGTGCCTGAGACTGAAGGGGGAATAGACTGTTCTCTCTGTGCGTTTCACAGCAATCTGGAGCTGTCAATGCACACACACACACACACACACACACACACACACACACACACACACATCTGTGTGAAGCTGTCATGTCTCTATCAAACAACCTGGCTCACACTTCAAAGACAGAGCAAAACACCTGGAGAACACACAGACAGACACAACAACGGAAAGTTTGTTCGAGCAGCAGACAAGTTGCATTTTATGCGTGAACTTGTTTTTTGGAAACTTCTAGTTTGTGCTTATGTCAGATCTCCTACTGTGACTGTGTTTCCCCTTCCACAGACCCACATCACGGGACATGATCTGAGTGGACAAGTGGTTACTGTGGCAAAATGAGGGTCAAGCCCTACATCCTCTCCAATGAATCCCACCAGCCCCAGGGCTCCTGATCTGTACCTGACCCTGGCATTTGACCTACCAGCAGAGAGGACTACAGAGAGAAAACTATTATTACTATGGCTTGCTTCAATCGGTCTAAAAAGTGCCAAATAGACACAAAAACAGTTTCTTCCCCCACGCCGTCTCACTCCTGAACAGCCAATCCACCGTGGCACTGTGCAATAACCCTGGTTCTTGATAATAACAACTGTACAAATACTCTGAAGTTATATTATTTTGTAATTATATTTAATTATATTATTTATTTCACCCTCACTGTACAACTGTAATACTCATACCATTCAATATTTATCCCTGCACTTCATTTCTTTCCATCGCATTGTTTGTTTTGTTTTGTGTTGTTATGTGTATTCTATGTAAGAACATTGAGAGCCACTTCACCATGTCAAATTCCTTGTTTGTACAACTTACTTGGCCAATTAAACCTGATTCTGATTCTGACTGCAGATGCTGAGGTGGCCTTGTCTTTGCTGTTGTTTCCTGGATCAGCGTCTTGGCAGCAATAAGAAGCCACTGTTACTAGCACAACAAGAATGCTCAGCGTGCTGCTAAGCTGGCTTCACAGAGATACGATGATGGATCCAGTTTGATTTTCTGCATTCCACAGACTGCTTGTGGAGTGTTTAATCTGCCTTGGCAAGGAGGTATCTGGTGGAGCATTCCCAAATATGGCTAAATGAAGTGCCGCACCAATATTGATCTGGTCTGGAACTCCTCTCAAGGATCCATTGAGTTGGTTTGCTCTCTATATGGAGCTGAAGGAGTTCAGGCAACATGTGTTTGATAAAAGGGGAGACTGGAGAGTAAAGTTTCTGTCATTATCCTCTCGTCCATAAGAGAAAGAAAGGGAACAATCAAAAACTGTGAATTTGAGAAATGAAATGATTAGAGTGTGAAATCAATTCATTTTTGTGCCTTTTCAGGCACTGTATTTTACTCCAACACCAACAAAAGGGTGAACTAGTCGGTAGTGTGTCATTGACTAGGGAAAGCCACGTAAACTAGGCTAGATCCTTTTTAGCCCACGATCACGACTGGATTTAGCTAAACTGCTTCCTTTGTGTGCGATTATAAATTAAATTACAAACCTGCAGGTTCATAAAAGCAAACAGTGAACATAACTACCTCACTGCATGTAATTGCAGCTTCACACATTTATTCAAGGGAATCCCATTCAGCTGATCACATGGTGAGTAACTTCAAGTGTTGAATGACATAAGAAGCTAATTTTGTTATGAAAACAGGATTTCGCATTGACATACACTTATGGTTTAAAAGGGGCAACTTAACCAAAGTTAAATCCAACTACATCTCCTAAAGTCCTAATAAGACTGGGGAGTTATACCTGTCTCACTTCAATGCAAATATTTCAATTTCATCTCTGCCCAAAATCTAATTTCAGTGACTCCACGCTTTGCTCTATGTCGCAGCTCCCTTTTCCTACTCCCCCTCGTCTGTCTCTCCGTCGACTGGCTGGGCTCTTATGAACCTAGCGTGGTAATGCTCGAGATGTGAAATTGAAAAGCCAGTCAGCTGTTTAAATATCCCATTTATTGTCACCCGCTAATGAAAACAATCACTCACTGTTAAATTTGAATTGCATTAAAAAAAATACATAAACCAAGAGAGCCTGACAAATGTGAGATAATAGGCCGAGGCCGAGATCAGAGGGGAGACGATCGTAGAGACAACTAGATGAAGAAAGAGCCAGCACACTGCTCATCATGGAGGCTTTACCAAAAGTCCAGCTTGAAATATATAAAAGGAAGACAGTTCACCCTGAACCCAACTGAAATTTCTCTCCTCTTCTCATGTTCCTCCTCTTTTCACTCAATGTCAATGTAAAGCCCCAGGAGTGTCCATTCCCGCCAAATTTAATTAACATTATATCAATTCAAATATGCCGGGGTATGCTGGGAAGTGTGCGTATTTTCACCTTCTGCCAGTGACTCCCTTGATTCTGAGTATTAAGATTTTTGACTACAAATGAGGTCATTGCTACTGATTAATAGCTAATTTTAAATAACACTAGCTGTGCTGCCTCTAGCTATAGAGAACATAAAAATATATTGTTGCTTTGTCCAATAAAATTCTTAAATTGAATAGGTGTTTAGCCGGAATATAACCCAAAGCTAACTTCCTAAGTGCATGGAACAAAGCAGCATCCACACGCTATAGATGGAGCCACTCAAAAAGCACATGTAAAATGAAACATTAAACACACATCCTCATAAAACACATCATGAATCATTGATAATTACTCATAAAACAAGTATTTTGGACATTGGAATTTATTGTAGCATAAGTATATAAAACTCTCCTTTCGACAGCGGTCAACCATGAGGGGGAATTTAAGCGGGCACACTGACCTTCCTAACACATTGAGGCAATGCTAACAGCCAGCTCACTTGTAAAGTTGCATGCAGGGATGGAGGGCTTCGATGATCGTCTTCTGCGTATATCTTAAAATTGTCTTTCTATTATTGATTATTTGGACTTTGACTTCCTCAACTGCAAGACTTTACACAACATAACTTTAACAGAGTGCTACGGATGGCCCCAGGAAGGGAAAAATCAAACACGGTCAACAATAAAGTGCTCATGCTGAACTACTGATTTCAACACAGAGGCATATTTAGCAGGGATCCAACTGTGATACTGCTGCTCTCACTGCATACGCCTCATAAAGACTGAGGCTAGAGAGTCAGGTACAGACTGATACGAGATCAATAGCTATGGTCAGATAAGGTCGCAGGGGTCCTCAGGCTGTGGAACCAAGCCCATGTTTCAAAATTCAGAGTAAACCAGCTAAAAGAGAGGAGAGAACATGTCAAAAATAGAGGAAGGGGGTTTTCTTTCGACCAATTTGGAGTCAACCCTATGGGCAGAGAGTTAAAATGCAAAAACACAGGTTTACCTTGGTTTATTATTGATGGTAGACATCAAGATAATAATGATTATAAAGGGACAGGTATACATATAGTATGCTTCCATAATTGTTAGGCAATGAGATAGGTGCTTACATAATTCTGTTCTGCACTGTTGCTTCATTCAAGAACTCTTTCTGCAACCATTTTTCTGCAATGTAAGATTAATGCGTTTCGGCCGGACAATATTTTGTAGTCTAATTCGTCAAGGTACAAAAATACATTAGAGATAGAGATATAATATAGTCTTCCACGATAGTCATTGAGGATTGACAGAGTCTCATAAGATGAACATGGTCAGAATAATTTAATCGGCATTTGAGTATAGAAGGGAAAGATTCTTTTTATGGTTTATCTATATATCATGGATCATGCTCTTTCGAGTAGAATATGCTTATGCTTTTTTTCTACTAGTAAGACAATGATCCACAATAGAGCAGGACTTACTCCAGCACAACAATGTCAACATTTTGAGAGCCATACGAAGGGTAGGGAAGATCCCATCAAGTCTAAGTAAAAAGAAGAGACCCTAAGGTAAGAAAATGGGCTGGCTTTTGACATAAAGAGCACTCCAGAGCACATTCAGGTGTTGTTTGTGAATCATGACACGACAACGAAAGCTTTTGAAGCTGTGTTGTACTGTACGAGGATCAATAAACACCACTGTGCAGATGCTGTGAAATGCCAATGCCAGTTACTAAGATTAGATCAGGCCCCGTTGTCACATGTCTGCTAAACTGTCATTATTTTGTCATTTTCTTTCTCTTGCCAAATCTGTTGTTCACTCATTGTCTTGCTCTCCACACCTCTGATATCTGAGAAGCACTTTATATCCAGGATCAGGCTACTAAATCAATTCCTGTCAAGCCAGGCCAATCGCAATCACTTGAGTATGATTGCGGGGTCTCACAGCATGCGTGCACATTGCCAAAACACCTACCACTGCTCGCCCACCGCCACTGCTGTCTGCGGGACCTGATGCTTTGGAAAAGACCCGCTCTCATTCAGTGTTGCCTTCTGCTTTCATCCGCCCTTTGAAATTCAAATGCATAATGCATGACACCTTCTTATAAGAGATCGGCACTTTTGGCTTAATTTGATCTTCCAGACTACATTGGACAGTGTCAAGTAATATCACAGTTTAAGCTAATTTGCCCCAAGTGCAAAATTAGTTGTTTCGTATGTATAATAAAAGATTACTGACCCAGTGCATGTCTAAATCATGGACCTGCATGCTACAGCAGATCTAATTCAATTATCAGTGTATTGAGATTTGATTGCACCTTGTTCCCCTCGATCAATTCCGTTCATCTCCCCCAGTAGAAGCCTTCACAGAGTATTAAACACAAATTCTGCCCTGACTCATTCGTCAAGGAGGTTAAGTAGGACTCAGTCTTAAAATGTTTTGACCTAAGACTTAACTTGAGTGGGGTCCGATTTCCAGGGTGTTTGATGCCCTGATGACATCGTGGACACAGTGTAGGCTTACCAATAGCAACAAACAATAACAACATAGGAAGAAGGCCAGCCCATTATCCTTGAGGGGTGATAGTTGTGGGTGTAAAAAGTCTGACTAAAAACTAAAATGACCAACCAACTATAATGACCATGTAAGCCAGCTGCCTCTACCTCCATATATAACCCACAGTAGCAGACATACCAAACTTGTATTACTACGATAACAACAATATGGAGCAGTGATACAGCAGCAGACAATCTGGACATCACCAACATGATAACATGTTTTGCAACAGGTGCAATTTGGTCACGGACAAAACCAGATCAGCTACTTCTTCAGGGTTAATGAACCTTTAGCATCACGGTTACATTAAAAAAGGTTTCAGTCAAAGAAACAATGTAGACTTCAGGTTTTACATAGGGTAGGATCAGCCACATTTTTTACATTTGCCAGAACTACAAAAATGTCCCTACCACAACTATACCCTAACTATAAAAAAGCTTCCCTGCAATTTGTAGAAATTATTCTTTTGAATATCCTTGAGGGTTATGTGAAGTTGTTTAATTGCAACAATATGTTTGGCTAGTAAGTTAGGAGGACAAAATACTGTCAATTCTGCAAATCCAAAGGGGTCCTCTCTCCATTTAAGAAATAATAATGCAATGTGTTGAGTCATGATCAGAACAGTGAAGCTACATCTTAGCACACAGATGAAGACATCACCGATGTCTGGCTCACGCTCATAGTTGGAAACTGCTCTTCATGCAGAAAGAGGGGAGAATGCACAAACATTTCAAAGATGGCTTTTTTGGTAACATTTGATTCAAACCATTTAAACTATTTCAATTACACATAACCCTGAGGTCCCATTCCAGAAGAAAGATTTTTTAGTTTTCTTGACTGAAAACAATTGACAAGAAGGGGTGAGGTTTGGAGAGACATTGAGAGAGTCAGTTATCTTCCAGCAGCACCCCGCCGTCTACGTGTGAACCTCTCTGTGTAGCATTCAATAAAGCAAAGCAGTGGTTACTGATAAAGGGAATGGGATTAGTGTGATTAATACCATGTGTCACTTGTTATGTCTTTAGCAGAATGAATGATGGAGCTCCACACACACATACCTGAGTGTTCCCACTAACACACATTTATTCTTTTAAAGGATTTTGGTTTAGAAAAGTCTGCATCATTTGTTACACACGGGCCTTATCTCTGTTCTTAACGTTAAGGTCACCTCTCACTGAAAATGCCCTCAAAAAACACACAAGAATCTCAAGTATGCACAATGCCACAGACACACTGTGCGCTCACACGCGCACTGTGTGTGTGCACAAATATACTGTCACCCTTGGTGATTAGTCAGTTCGGTCGCCCTAGGGGCTCTACAAGAAACCAGTCGCCATGTGTTATAGAGTTCCAAACATAGCAACTCTGCTTCTCTGTCTCTCTGTGTGTTTAGAGTTCTGCTCTTTGTGGAGAGTCTCACACACACAACCTAACCTATACCTAACCCTCAGCTCAAACACTAACCCAAAATCCCAACTGGGAAAACCGCTGTTGTCCTTGTTGGAAATGTATTACAGATTGATCGCTCTTTAGAGGTAGACTATTCCAGGACCCTCCAACACAACACTACACACAGCAAGAGATGTAATAGTCCCCTTGCTAGGAATAAGTGTGTGTGTGTGTATGCTGTATGGGACAGACCCCTGGCTGAGGCTCTGTTTGGCCCTAAAGCTAAACAGATGTTGCTCTTTTGCCCAGAAATGCACGCATATATATATATATGTATCTATATATATTTATAGATAAATTAGTTTAACTATCTATTCATCGATCCATATATCTAATGAAAAGCTTGTGAAACAAAAGGTTAAACCAGGGGTAGGCAACCTTTACATTCGAAAGATAAAAGGTAAAAAAAAATGTGCCTGTTATAAAAAAGGAAAACACCAAACTCATATGAAGAGGAGAACAAAATACATGTGTAGGCCTACTTTCAAATAAATGAAACTCAGAACTATGCTTTTTCGCTCATCTTCATCTTGGAGATGAGCGAAAAAGCGTATTCTCCATCAGGAGAATATGCCCCCTTCTCACTCAGAAGGCGGTGCAGGTTCTGGTCCAAGCTCTGGTCATCTCACGTCTAGATTACTGTAACTCCCTCCTGGCAGGTCTACCTGCTACTGCCATCCGACCTTTGCAGCTCATCCAGAATGCAGCAGCTCGACTGTTTTTTAACCAACCTAAATTCACTCACACTATTCCACTCCTCCGCTACCTTCACTGGTTACCAGTGGCTGCTCGCATCCGGTTCAAAACACTAGTACTTGCGTACCATGCTGTGAACGGATCCGGTCCAGTCTACATCCAGGACATGGTCAAACGTTACACCCCACCCCGTTCACTCCGCTCTGCTTCGGCCAATCAGCTTGTTGCTCCCTCACTGCGAGCTAAACACTCATCAAAAACACGACTGTTTTCCGTCCTGGCTCCTAAATGGTGGAATGAGCTCCCCATTGACATCCGGACATCAGAAAGTCTACACATCTTCCGCCGAAAACTAAAAACATACCTCTTCCGACTTTACCTTGAATAAAAAAAAAAAAAAAAAAACTTTTTGAAACTAACACTTTAGTAGCACTTAAATGGCACTTACTTATAGCACTTTGTAGTTTTGCTTTATTTGAAGAAATTGTACTTTCTTGATTCTTGTCGTCCTTGGTATATACCCTCGGGTTTGAATGCACTTATTGTAAGTCGCTTTGGATAAAAGCGTCAGCTAAATGAAATGTAACGTAATGTAATGTAATGGTACTTTTCAACAGATGCTGTATGCTTGCTCTGGAAATGTCTTTAAACATTACATTTTTTTTTGTTTGCTAATTTCGTTGATGCCTTGTTGGTGTCTTTTAATATTGTCAATGCTGCTGAAACTTACTGCAGCGCTCTCATCAGAAAACTACAGATGTGGTGGATTTTCATGGTCATGGTCATCACTCCATCAAAAATAAATGTCTAACTTTCTGTGATGATAACAGACCTGCACGCGGGGGCATAAACTGGCAAAATAATGGTGTCAAGTGAATGCATCTTTTGGTATATGTTGATAACCTGTCTTTACATGCAGGCTTTCAAAGACTAGGCTCAGGCTATAAGCTGGGTCAGCAGCGGTTAAAGTGCAAGTATCAATAAATGTATGATGGTGGAGAGGTCTCCCTGGGGCAGTAAATGAAATGCTCCTCTGCTTTCATTTCTCCATCAGAGAAGCTATGGACACACAAACTTACACACACACACACACACACACACACGCACACACAAACAACTTGTCAATAGCATGACCAGTTCACAGCTCCCCCAGGGCCAGTTATGAACCTGCAAGGCTAGCGTTTATAGATCTCTACTTTGGTTCTCTCCCTTAATACACAAACACATACCTATACAAATACTCACAAAGCAAAAAGGTGATATGACTGAACTCAACACTAACACATATCTCATCTGGTGCGGAGGTGTTTCTCTTGGTTACTGGTTGGACCCGACTCAACTTTAGCTGCACATATGTCTGGTGTGTTGTTGTGGAAGAAGTTAAAAGAAAAGAACAACAACATTTTCACTGGGAGTATATCTATTACCAATATAGCTATATAGTTTATCCAGGTGGTAAGTAATGGTTTTGTAAATGGTTTTGTATTTATATAGCGCTTTTCTAGTCTTGATGACCACTCAAAGCTCTTTACAGTACAGTTTTACGTTCACCCATTCACACACACATTCATACAGTGCAGCACTTTGTTATTGTATTGGGGGCCATTCGGGGTTCAGCATCTTGCCCAAGGACACTTCGGCATGCAGATGGGTCAGACTGGGGATCGTACTGCCGACCTTCAGGTTGGAGGACGACCACTCTACCCCTCAGTCACAGCCGCCCAGTGGACTGTATTGTTATATAGCGCTTTCCCATCGTATTGATCATTCAAAGCACTTCATAGTAAAAGTTGCTGTCACTCATTTACACACACACATTCATACGGTGCTTCTATACACAGTGCTTTTTGTATTACCCACCATCCACACACACTCATCAGAAGCACATTGGGGTTCAGTATCTTGCCCGAATATTCCGTTGCAATTCAGAGGAGTTGGCCACGGTTCACTATTTAGGGAAAAATCCGTTCTTCCTCCTGAGTCATAGTCAAATCCTCAAGGATGCTGAGAATGTGTATTCTTTTAAATTGGGTGAATATTCACAATGTGTTAGATTTATGCACCAGGCCTGTACTGGCATACTGTGAAAAAGTGAATACGAAACAGGCAGCAGAGAGAGAGGAGGGGGGGAGGGTGGAAGACCTGATTAACTGGAGGTGTGTGTATAATGAAGATAGATGTTGGTGTAAACACAAGTAGCTGAGGCCCTGCAGTGCCGTCGTGTTGGAAGGGGAAACAGAATTATTAATAATTATGCATATTAATATTGATGATTAAGTGGCTGATGTTAATGGTTACTTCTCTAATTAGCATCAGCAGGAGGCAATATGCTGCAGATTAATTTTATACATGCAAATCAAGTGGCGAGACTGCCGTGATGACACTGCACCTCTCCATCTCTCCCTTCCTCTCTCAGGGTTGCCGTATGTTTACTTGCAAAAGAGGCTCAGGGCTGGGTTTGCTCGACAGCTTCTGTCTCTGTCTCTTTGTTAACAATAAAAACAAAACTAGCACTAGTTTGTCAAAAGTATTTTTAACAGCAAAGTAAAATTATAAGGGGGATTAAAACAGACAAAAGAAGCAGGTGACTGCATAGACTATGTCGGCTGAAGTGAGGAGAGCGTTTATTGTTTAAATAAAAAATGCTGAAGGATGTTTGTTTTTTAAACATTTGTACCGTTCACTGTTCGTTTGAGTACTTCCATTTAAAAATAAATCCTTCCGAGTTTTCACCTCGCTCTTTAACTTTTGAAAAACTGTTTCATCACTCAATAACTTTGGAATAACTAATGGTTTTAAAGCAGTATGGGGAGAATGAGTGCAGTGCTGATTGTTGGTTCATCTTATACCAATAAATAATTTAAATGATTTCAAATGAACGGAGGCAGAGAGAGAGAGAGAGAGAGAGAGAGAGAGAGAGAGAGAGAGAGAGAGAGAGAGAGAGAGAGAGAGAGAGAGAGAGAGAGAGAGAGAGAGAGAGAGAGAGAGAGAGAGAGAGAGAGAGAGAGAGAGAGAGAGAGAGAGAGAGAGAGAGAGAGAGAGAGAGAGAGAGAGAGAGAGAGAGAGAGAGAGAGAGAGAGAGAGAGACCTGCTTCAGGGAGAAGAGGAGAAACAACAGGATCTTCCTCCTCCTCCTCCACCACCTCCTCTGCCTCTTTTATCCTTCATATTGTTCAATTTCTTCCGTCGAGAAAAATGAATGAATGTGCCACATGTGGGGAGAGCAAGGAGAAAAGAGAAGGCTGACCTTTGAGAGGATTATGGGATTTGTCTAAGAACAAAGCGTGAAGGCAATATGGCAGATGTATTCTGTGAAATAGACCATTTAGCCGTGAGACGTTGTGATCAACAAGACAAGCCATTGGCAGACAAAGAGAAGAGGATCACTGTGTGAATGTAAAGCTTTGTGTATGGCAGTTCCTTGGTGGAGGAGGGTGATGCACATATACTCCGGTTTTGAGAGAGAGAGAAGACAAAGACACCAAGCAAGATATTCTTCAACCTCTGCTCACTATCCTCTGCTGGCAGGAAAACAGTAGCTCATCCCTGACTTGTCTATACCATCAGCATTTTAAGTGTTATGCTTAATGTTTTCCTCTTAATTATTCTATCGAGTTTGCCTCAGAAATTAAAGTGTTACTGTCCGGCTCTGCCTAGGTGGAGAAAGGATTAGCTGTCTTATTCAATAGTTAGGTCTTCATAACCAGGACAGAAAAGCCCCGATAGAGATTTGTGGTTGTTTAGAAATTGGCAGGTGATCTGACCAATCACATTTGGATTTGTAGAGGGTGGGACCAAAAATCTTTGCCCCAGACCTTCCTGTAGGCTCAAGGCCTGCGCCATCTAACAGTGTTTACCTTTGTTCTGTCCAAGGGATTAAGCCACCTAGCAGATCAGTCAGTCACACAGCACAGATGGCAAAGTGATGGATTGGTGGATGGTTGAGTAGAGAGAGGAAATAGGTCAGAAACCAATCACACAGATTTAATAAAAGCATGTAAAGATATCCTGCTTAAATAATGTTCTGAACACATAAAATGATACTTAACGAATGACAGATGAGGATACAGTTGAGGTGAAGCATCACACGTTAACCCTGGGTTCAAGTTATGACAGAAGAAAAGGCTCAACCATACACCTAAGGGATATTTTTCAGGCAAAATAGTTTCTTGCAGCCAAAGGCATGAAGTCATAGTGGCCTCAATCAGCTCAGGAACATGAAAACAAAACATGATTCAGTTTACTGCCAACCATTTTAAATGATCTCCTTTATGGTTAACCTATGGTTTAGGTCAGACAACTAATGGGGCTTCAGTTAATTAAAAGTAAAATACATACAATGGGTCTATGATAGCACATGAACTCCAGTCACCTACATGAAAATGCGAAAATACTACAGAGCACATCAAGCACCACAACCTCTGCACCCTGACCCTCGAGCTCACGATATAAGAGCATGCCATAGCCTGCACTAACTATGAAAGCTGGCAATAGACGCAAATCAAGAGCTGCCAACATTTCCATTATGAAAGTTAATAAACTACTGAAGACAAACTGTTTTTAGTCAGTTTTATATTTTTTTTTATTCACACATTCAAATTCAGATTTATTGCAAGGTCTGTTTGGAATGAAGGGTCCTTCATTTCAGTCTCAGAAGATATGACTAGCCAATATCTCATATTTAATATTGGCCTAGCCCTCAAATGAATACACACCATTTATCTCTCATATGCCCCCCCCCCCCCTCCTTGGGTTCCTGGTGTCTGAGCACGACACTCCTATCTGACCTCTAAAAATATGGTGACGGCAGATTTGTGACCAGTGCTGATAACCAATCAGACGGCTCATGTCGTGCAGGGCAGAAGACCCCCATCAAGTCTTAAATCACATTCTCCCTCAGTCTCACAGTCTCCTTTATTGCTTGTTGGCAATGGTTTGATTTGGTGTCGGCAGATAGTATGGCGATCTGAAATGATCAAAACCGGGTTTACCTGGAGCTATGTCAGAGCAGTGAATAGAACCGAATGAGACTGTAAGCTGTGAAAAAATGAAATGGAGGCTTTAAGAACATCACACAGATGTAGTTGTTCAGACTCAGGACTGGTCCACTCCCCAGCACATGTACTGTACATTGCAGTGATCAGAGCTGATATACACCACAGTCTTTGATCCTGCTACTGCACATGTCCATCTGCCACACTAGCCCCATGACACACTCACACGCACACACTCTCATACACAGGCACAGGCATGCCTTCACACATTAGCAGAGGGCAAAGCTTTGATCAATAAATAACACTGTCACAGGGGCTCTGATATTTACACATGCACTTTGCAGTGAGGTGCCTCATAATAGCTCAGTGTGGAGGGATGTAATCCCAGTTTGTTTCTCAACCCACCTCTCCATATGCCCCCTGTTCCCCTGCACAGCCAGTCAGCTTCTGTCCAACCTCATATCCAACAAATCAGCTGGACTTTTTGACCCCTGTCAGGCCAACAGCCGCATGGACACGACAGCCTAAGTGAGTCTAATCGAGATACAACTACAAATCTGAGGTGAAGTGAATGGACTGTGATATTTATTTTATATCAGGTAGTGACATTTTGTCATTTTGTCCATAGCTTTTGTACATCATAACAATGGCCAGGTTAATAAATGTAATTTATAATGTAGGAGAATTTGAAGGTGGAGATAGAACTGACAACCTCTCAAAGGTGTGCTCTGCATTTTGCCAAGTGCATGCTGAAATAGTCCATGCCCCCCTGCAACCCAACCCAAGACAAGAGAACAGCTGGATGGATCTTTACAACAGTCTTTTTTAATAGACCAACAAATTCAAATAGCAAAAATACCAAGACTCTTTCAATAGGTGGGTTTGGGATTTATGAATTTAATACAACTTGATTTATTGTACAATGTTTGCCAAAAAAGTGTATTTTTTGCTCAACAAGGCAGAAGACAGATTTCAAACAAAGGAAATGTAGGTGTCGAAAAATAAAAATAAATAGAAGAAAGACACAAGGGAAAATAGGTAAAAGACAAATTATCTAAATGGATTTGTCTGAAAGCTGGTAATTAAAGTGTCCGTTGCTTTTTTGAAAACACATTATGATTCTGAGATCATAGCTACTTAAAAGGAGACTATGAGTTTTCAGATATGACACAGCCAAGTAGCTTATGGCACTTAGAAGGAAAACAAAGCTCACAGAATACTTGATTCAGTTTTCAAAGACATTAAACGTCATATATACGATTTTAAACACACGTCAAGAGCAAATAATTAATACACACTCCATCTGTGTATTGTAATATAAGATTATTGGTTATAGCTGGTTCAGGTACGTTATGTTGTGCAAGTTAGTGCATGCATGTCCATGTGAAACCACTGGCCCTCCCATGAGTGGACATGCCAATTTCTGCCGCTTTGACATATTTTAGAGACACAGATATTATAACCACACCTATGCTATGCAAATTATGCTAGATAGCTGCTAGCTGCCATGCAGGCCCACTAAGTGTGTGCTGAGTGCAGCCCTGAAATATGTTTTTAATAGGTTTACAGACCTGAGTATCCCACATGCAGACTGAGACATGGTTCCATATCCCCAGTCTGCCTGTCAGCTAGCTGAATATTTGTTTGGTGTTCTTGTTGATCGTTTGCACTCCTTTACAAAGAGTAACTTTACTCAATTAGTCTGGTTGTGTGTTTAGCGGCAACTTGATCTGATTTGCAGCACTCACAATACTGTATTGGCATCACCTTACAGAGAACACAAAGGGGGGTGGGGTGGTGTGGTCAGCAAAGGACTTGTTTTGGACCAAGATGCTGATGGTATTGCGACACCTAGTTGCAATGATTATCGTTTATATAACCTTTAAGCACATCCTGAAGTTCAGTTAGTACATTTCATGTTAGTAGAATTAGTAATTGTTAGTGCAAACTTTTTTTTCAGTTAGTATATTAGGTGTTAGTATTTAGGTAGTCAAGAAGAAAATTAGTGTTATTCAAATAAAAGAAGGCAGGATAGAAGGTAGTTCGCAGAATCATTTAGAGTCAAGTACAGAGAGCATGCACATGCAATTATACTGGGACCACTGGTTTCATTCAACCACTCACAGCATCACAGTCTTTTGTGTCTTGCAGAATAACTTTATCCTTTTTTCCCTGTTTTGTGTGTACGGTAATGCAAGATTAAATTCACCAGCAATCATGAGATGTCAGACTGACAAACATTTCTCAATGAACCTTTGCCAAGGGGCTGTACTTGGGCATAAATACATCTTAAAGTCACTCTGTATTACATTTAAAATGTTTGGACTTAGATGTCACTGAGTGGTGCTCAGTGATGTCTGTTGTTTCTTACCACAGATTAGTACAGTATTTAACATTTGAGTTTATCTTTGACCTTTGTAAATAGCAGCTTGACTAAATCCTAAGTGTTCTCAAATGACTAATTACAAATTGTTAGGTACATGGGTGGGCTCTACAGGTTGCTGCTTTAAGGCACTAGACATTTTATTTTTCCAGTTATTGTAGTGCCATTGTCTGAATGAAACCAGCCGAAATAAGCTACGAGTATTATCCATGCATCGACTGATTTTTTTAATCATCTTTTGAAAGATTTTATATTGTGACCAGACGGTGGTTGCATTTGTGTATAACACACAATAAATCCCACATGCATATCATTGTTTGCCTAATGTTGGGTTGGTGGCAAGTGCTGAAAGTTATGGCTAGAGACGCTGGCACAATTGAGCATGCCCAGATGGCCTCCTGTTGTCCTGGCCTTGGCCAGAATAATCCAATTTCTGACACATTCACAGAGCTGCTGTAAACCTTGCAACGTCAACCTCGGTGTTGTCAGATCGCCATAAGCATAGTGTTGCTTAGCTTTACAGCCCATTCGTTCTATAAATCATTATGAGCCAAATGAGCTGGACAAGAACAAACTTACCAACTGCAGACTAATACGCCCCGATTTGAAGACAGTGCCAAGTGAAAGCAAAGTGGTGGAGACAGTCCCGGTGGTTTATTTACAAGATAACAATACTGAGTGTCTATCACACTGCAATTCATAGTTTAGCCAGATTCTAGCAGCCATTAGTCATGTTTAATGATATAACACGCCCAGAACATTGCAAGTTATCAGAGGCTCAAATTGTAGGAGCCAAGGATGCATTATAGGGGAGAATTTACACTGCAAAATTGTCTGATGATAACATACGGTGTGTTGGAATTCAATAAAAGCTCTCATTCCATCCATTCAGTTTAGAACAATAGATCTGTAATCAAATCATCATCTCAAATATGAACCATACTGACTGGAGCAGACCTCATTCTAATCAAAAGACAAATTTGGGCCAATTTCACACTAAATCTGAAGGAAAGTTATGGTCTCTGATCTGTTATCTTTTTCTGCTTAGTCTGAAATTTGATTACAATGCAGCCTGTTGCAGTAAAACAGCTCAAATGTGGTTACTGGTAAAAAGACACTGGAATGTCTTGGAACGTGTAGAAGGACATTATCTAGCAATTTATCTTTCTTTCTCACTGACGGCCTACATACCTAGAGGCAATATAAATATACTCAATGTGAATCTCAAATATCTTGAACTGTTTCTCGTCAGCAGTCATGGGATTTTGGCACGTGGCGGAAGGGAAGAGTAAGAAATACTGCAGCAAATATTACGACATATCTCAATGCAGCCTATCCACTGATCAAAGCTCCGCCTGCCCTAAAATAGCTGAGGATATGTTTGAGCCTCACTTGGGTAGTTTACAAGGGAGAACATCTGAGCAGCACGGCAAAGGTCTGCTGATGATACATTTAAATAAGCATACACACACACACACACAACACTTGCTGTCTGGGATACAAAAACAGATATACAACAGAACAAGCCTCAACACTAAAATAATTTTGGTACACAGCTATGTAGCTGTAGCCTAATATGTTTTAACAAGTAAACACATATATATATATATATATTTATATGTCAATTTAATAGAAATACTTTTAATATTATTGAACTTAAATTGACTGAGATAAATAAGTAACCTCAACCTTGCTACAATGCTATTGGTGAAGTTAAGATCATTTCTTTAAGTACCCACATAGGCAAAGACAGCTGTATGCATGTAAGTGCAAATACAAATCCCCATGTTTTTGCAGTGGGATACATCATTAGCCACTAATAAAGACTCAAGTGAAGCACTTTGTTTAAGGGTCAGGCACTTCCCACAACTTTCTGAACGAGCTGTGTCAAGGCTATGAAGCAAGGAAGGAAGTAGAGGGGAAGGGGACTGGGGAGAAAAGATGGCACAGAGGCACAGAAAGAGTAATGGACCCAAATCATTGGGGTACTTGTTTCAGGGAGCAAGAAATTAATAAGCATGAAAATAATAGTCCTCAACACTTAGCCAGCAGGAAATAAACTAACAGGAAAGAGAGAAGGAGCAATTAATTTGGAAGGAGAGAGGAAATGAAGATATATGTTGGAGGGTGGTGGGTTGGGACAATTGCTGGTAATATTTGGGAAGGATAAACATTAGGGATAATGGCTGTATTAGACGGAATGCTCCTAAAGCAATTGCACACAGGCCTAATTTGGATACAATTAAAACCATGCTGGCTGTATCTGATGGACTGAGGAGTGTGTATGTGGTTATGTGCTGCATGCTGAACACCGACATGCAGTGAGTTTTCACAGCAAACTTTGCCCAAAGTGAGACTTGAGAGAGTTTTTATTCAAAGATGAACACAAGACAATGAGATGACACCAACCTCATTAAAGACTATCTGTGATTATACCAACATGCCAAACGACCTAAGAAAAGAAGTCTTTGTAATGTTTAACAAGTAGAAAACATAAATCCCAACATTCTTTATGACATACACTATGTTCATTTAATCTTTGAATGGCTGCACTGCAGGTTTCTCTTCCTGCACACTTAAATCATCTTTGTGATGAGTTTCTGTACAACAGCAGGGCCATATGTACACTACCAACAATCCTAGTCTGCCCCTAGCTGTGCACTTCAACGCCATGGCTGTAGGAGGTAACATACAGTAAAGGGAAAATAACATGACAGCAACAAAACTGGTTGACATTCGGACCCACTCTATAAATAATGCCACAGAGAGGAAGAGTGAGTGTGCACTGTTGCTGGGAGAGAAGCCCTGTAGCTACAAGATCTACTGGGAAGTAAAGCACAAACCTGAAAAGACACCTGAAGGCACCACACAAACACTGAGGTAACACAACATGAAGCCAACTCATTTCTATAAGCCTCTCACAACACAGGACACAAATTGGAAATCAGTAGCAGACACAGTCTATCACATTCGCCAAACATTTGCTTTAGCTTATTTTGGTATATTAATCTTACTCTCTCTTTTAAAGCACATATAACTTAATTGCATTTTACATTTGAGGTGTATTGTAAGAGGTTTGTGTTAGCTATGTGTAGGAGGCCAATATCTGCCTCATTTGCTGGTAATAAATTGCACGGGAATGTTTAGACTTACATAAAGTCTTGCATGGCTGTATGTGCATTTCAAATGTTTATCCACAAATGTGATTTCATTATAGTATAAACCTATTATAGACATAGTTTAGTAAAAATAGTACAAATTAGTATAAAATAGTAATTAATCACTGACATACTATAATATTAATTGTTTTTTATCAGCTCAATACGTTTTTTTTTCCTTTTCAGAGAAATGGATCCATCTGGTACACTTCCTCTACCAGATTTCAGGTCCTTTTTTCTGCACAGCCTTTTCTCGAGCAGGGGCGTTTTAGATGCGATGGTGGTGCTTAACACTGGGCAGAGTTAGAGAAGCAGTGTCGTACAGAAAAATTGATATTTTACTGGCCAGGTATATCTTAAAACAATCAGAGGCTTGATGAATTGGCTGAATGGCTGATGTATGGGTGGAATGGAAGGGTTATTTGGAGAAGGTTTGAGTCAGGGAAATGCACCTCATCAATCAGCATGATTAGAGGTTTTGGCTGGGCCGAAACAAACTCAACACTGCGAGGGCCTGGCCTTAAAGGCACAGTCCACTGTTTGGAAGGACAACAAACATGCCCTGGAGAGGTTTTGCATTCATGCATTGGCAGTTTCATTCAATGTTTGTGTCCTTGTTCTTGTAAAAACGAGACTATGTGGCTTTTCAGAGCTATACATCTATCCTTATTTATTTGATTTAATAGATAAGAAACTATTGGAATCTCAGTTCCACATCCTCCACAACTGTGACTATTAATCACTATTATGTTGTATTCACGGAGGACAAAGTTGAGGATAGAAAAGGGCTTAGGGCAAAACTTTTGCATGAGAATATACTGATACTGAGATTCTTCTCAAACCGCTTCATGTAGCGCTTGTCTGGAGATCGGATTTCTGCATCTGGGTGATAAAGTGCTTAGTTTCATACATAGTTTAAATGATAAGTAAAACAAAACCAACCCTGCAGCAGATTGTCCCATTATGATCCAAGGAGCAGTGAGATGACAAAGACAATAATTACTTGCTATCCTTAATAATGACATTTTGACAGTGTTATACCATGTGTTCCATTAACACCCCATCTGCACACTGGGGGAGGACTCTTTACCCATTAAACACACACACAAACACACACACACACATTCAAACACACCAATAGACAGACACTGACAGTAGCATAGTATATACGTGCCCCATGGCCAAATCCATTGTAGCCAAGGCCCTTAAACGATAAATACAGCTTTGTGTCAGCAACTCTGCATATTTAAAGCCACTAATGGATTCCTGCAAAGCACTCGCTCTTACACACACACACTAAGCCAAGGAGAAAAATGTCTGGCACTGGAGTGGGGAGTTCCGTCAGCAGTCCAGCACCTCACAGGTGCTGCACTGGCTGGCTGGGTAAGGTTAACCACACACTTTAACCAGTGGAGGCTAACCAGCTGGCCGGAAAACATAATTATGAGCCTGGGAGACAGTAGGAAGTTATTAATGAGGAAAGATCTTAATAGACTCCACACTGCTCTATGGTCTCTGATCTTCAACCTTTTGGTTCCTTATGAACGAGACTCACTTAAATAAATTAATTTTTTCTGTTAATGTAGGTGCATGGTCTTAAAGTCTCCCTCTGGTGAAAATCTAAATCTATTTGAAAATCTTAAAATGTCCCCCTTGTGCCTTTTTTAAAACAAGATATATGTTGTTTGAAACAAGCATTCAGCTCCATGATCGAGCAGCTCCACCTTAACAGTGCAATGAACAAATGGCAGTTTGAAAAAAATAAGAAACAAAACTCAAACAGACTCAAACATTCTCGGTTTGTGAAATTTATGAAACCAATCCTGTAAAGCTGTGGGTGGGGCTCATGAGCTCCATCACGTTTACAGATAAGCATTTAGGGAGTAGCGATGGGGAGAAGGCGTGGGGTCATATTAGCATATTCATAGATCCCAGTCATAAAATGAGGAAGGAAGGTGTAGAGTTAAGCCACTCTAAGGCAATGAGGGTAACTCATGGTCAACCGTCTGCTGGGAGAGTAATAAGCTACTGGAGTGGGACTTCAAATATACCATTAATCTAAATGGGGTTTTCTCTTGTGGGCCAATCAGACAAGGTCCAGCGAGCACCTTTAAGGTCGACTAGAAAATGCTGTATAGGGTCAGCTTTGGGTGACCCCCTATGACACCCACTTGGAAGTCACAGCACGCACAGAGACCACACCCCTCAACTTTCCTCCAGTCAAAGCCTATATCTTTAAGATGCTAAACTGAGAACATGGACCTTGAGGAGAGGGGCGGCTGGGTTTTGAAATGCCACATTTCCAAGCATGACTAATTTAATATTTGAAACAATACTAAAATGGTTAGAGTGTTGCTACCATCCTTTATTTGTTTCTAGAACTTCCACGCTAAGCAGGGTGAAAAGGGTGATGGTTAATAATATGTTTTGCACATCATTTTCCTTTGTACAGAAATATGTAGTTTAATCCCGACTTGGATATAGTCTGAGTCAATTGGCAAGATCTCAAAACAAGTACTGTGACTATGTTAACAAAAAAATGAAACTTTTTTTTACTTAACTCAACACTAGATTTATTGGATTAGTTAGAGCTACTGACCAAACTCCTTTATAAAGTGATTAAAGCCTGGATAACTGACGATGGAAAGCCCAGCGGTTATAGGTCCTGAACCTACCGTTGCTAAGCATATGCTCCTTTGCCCTCACTCACACACACACACACACACACACACAATCTCATGTTTAGTGGGGTAAAGCTGTATGCATTTGTCCATTGCCGAGGGGGTAAACAAACACATAGAGTCTAATCTGGGAGCAAACAGCGGCGCCTCATGTTAACCAGCAGGGATACAGTTTCCCTCAACACTATGAGGCCTGCAGCAGTTAAGAACTCGTACATCAGAGAGAGAGAGTGTGTGTGAAAGAGAGAAAAAGAGATAGAGGGAGAACTTAAGATGTAGACATGTTTAAAATAACAGGTATAAGATGTGGTTGTTATATTGCTTTGTTTGATTTATATTTTACCGGCCCTGTCTTTTTTGGCATTTTGTGGTGCGCTATTTCAATAGCATTTCATCCTGCTTTCGAGTCTGTATTACTTTGACCTGGTTATAGGACCGCAACCAACATTTATTTTCATTATTTATCGGTTATGAAAAAATAGTTACAAAATAGAAACTGACACCAGCCGACAGAAGAAAATGTTTTGGTCGATTTATGACAAATTGATTTATTTTCAAATCGTAATTGATTCATTCTCTGTCAATTATCAGACCCTCCTGTCTGTGGCACTTTGTACAGCTTCCAACTTCCCTCATGTGAATCTAAGTGTGAATGTATGTGTATGTATCAGTGCTTTTTGTCCTGGGATATCCTCCAGTCCTCTCATGACCCTGAAGGGAAATAAGTGGGTATTGAAAAGGAATGAGTGATTAGTAAATACACATGATGGAGTACTTTCTTTAATATCCACTCTTGTGGTTTTGGCAGGGCTCGAAGGTTGCTGAGGTGGGGGTGTGGTGGTGGTGTGGTGTGGGGGGGGGGGGGTTCATCCAGTCACTGACATTTATATTTCCAAGAGACGTGATCGATCGCTCAGTATGCTTCCACAGCTGGGCAGCTTCGGCCACCTTCAGGTTGCACGTCTTTCATCAGATCGTATACAAATAAAACCGATCGTTTAAGTATTTACAATGAAAACAACTACGTCATGTAAAAGAGATCAGTGCTGGGATAACAGATGATGTGCAGACCACCTGCCGAAGACATTAACATTTTGATTTACATACGGTTTCTGATAGCAGCATCTCAAAGAATCACCTTCAGGCCTTGATTCCCATTCTGCATATGCAGAGACAAATGGTATTTTAGTTGAGTGAAAGATGGATATTCCCCCCATATCTATAGTCTGGTATAGTTTAATAAGAAGGGGAGGAAAAACCCCAGCAACCAAAGTAACACGCATACAAAATCGGTTCCTTTCATTCAAATCAAATGACAGCATAATCTCATTTAGGAATGAAACAGCCAACCTTTTTTTCCAGCATGTGTCACAATATATATGCCTGCCCTCTGGGTAAGGCAGTGTCATTCATAGACAGGATAAACAGAATTAGGAATTAGACCAATAAGAAGACATAAGATTGAGGAAGAAGAAAACAGATTGGAATGAAAATAAAAAGGGGTTGGAGGATATCAGGATATGATGGATTAAAGGTAAATAAAAGGTTAAATATAATAAAGCAGACAGGAATGATAGATGCATACCATAACAGTAACTCGGCCTCAAAATACGCCGGGCAAATATTGAGATTTAAATCTGTCTCGACAAAGTTCTGTGTTTTTGCAAAATAAAAGCTCCTAAAACCTTAATAAAAAACAATATATACATATATTCGCTAACCCAAGCTTTAAACAGCATCTTCTTACTTCATCATCAACAGCTTTATAGCATAATCAGCTCAGCAGGTGATGAAAGTTATAAAAAAATATGACAGAATTAAGATTAAGAGTCGGTTTAAGCTCCCTAATATTACTCCAACAAAATTAAAGGGAACAAATCAAAACCCCAAAACCCCACAGAGATTCAAATCTGCATTTGCATGCAAATGATTGAGCTGTAATCAGAAAGCAGTGAGAGCAGATTTCAGCTGCAGATTCCAGTTGAAACCAGTTACTAACAAGAGCAAACTGCAGAAAAGCCAAGTGAGCAGCTCAGACTCCAATTTAACAACCAGCCGATTGGTTTCCAACAGTGTGGACCAGTGGTTCAAACTATAGGAGAAACCATCAGTCCTTAGAAAGACACATTTTAAGCATACATGCCTAACTAAGCTCCCAAGAACATCACTATGCTTTTCACACATGGAATCACCATAATGGACAGAAGGGATGAAGGGAGGCAGAGAAAAAGAAAGAGAAACACAAAAAAGAAAGAGCAGTTGAGGAAGAGTTACCACTCAGGCAAAGCTTAACTCTGGAAACCAACCAACAGCAACACCAAAAGAGATCGATACAAAGATGGCAGCTAATGCAATCACCCAGAAAGGAAGGAGTAAATAAAGAAGAATTTATAAGAGGACAACAATGGTTGTGCATCACACTTCACAGCATGATCCTTACCTAAGACGCCCAGCCGGTAGTTTACGGTTATGACGATCACGTTGCCATAGCTGGCCAGGATGCTGCCGTCAAACATATTTCCAGTGCCTTCCATGTAGGAGCCCCCGTGGATGAAAACCATCACTGGCTTAGGGCTTCCACTCTCCCTAATGTCTGAAGAAGGGGAAAGGAAGAGGAGGAAGAGGAGGAGGTGGAGAAGGCATAAGGACTGATTAGGTGGCAGATTGAAGGGGACAGCAAGAAATGCAATTTCAATACTTTAAGGGGCTTTGGCCACCTCTTTATATATATATATATATATATATATATATATATATATATATATGCTTTCTGATTAATCTTGGCAAACTGGCTTTTTAATGTAGCGGTCTTGTTAGTTTGAGGCGTCAACCCATTCATTTTTCAACATGAAGGCCGTGACATGTTCAGAAAATGTTTTCTTTATTTATTAACCCATTTTAAATTCAATATAGGTTTTAATGGAACGGAATATTTAGTGTGGCGAGTTTTAATTTCCCTCCGTGCGATGGACTGTCAACATGCAAGAGTGCCAATCTAAACTGTCAATGCCATGTTGGGGTAAAACTTGTGCAATTAATCTGGAAGAAAATCAACTTTGACAATTTTATTAAAAAAACAGCGTGTTATTCAAAATATAATTTGAATTCAGGTCATGGTTGTTTAGCTGTAGACAATTATATGTCTAGATTTTGTGAATAAAACCAATTTTGGCACCAGGCGAACATAACTGAAAACTGAAAGGGACACTTGTCTCGATAAAGAATTTAAAGAGATTTAATAATGTGAAGGAATCCAGCTGTAAAATTACACGTCCGTCAATCCCACTACTGCACAATAATTACAGACACAAGCAATCTGAAATATGGTAGATGAGTTCCCATATTGACATTGTATATTTCTACTAACAAAGGGATTTGCTTTTTTCCAATGAGTCTCTGCATTTTGGGTTCACCTGAATCTTTAACTTGCTTTTAGCACCAGAATCATCTGTATTAAACTGTGTCACATCTGGCTGATTAGAGCAGAAGAAAGACAAGCCATATTGTAAAGCATTGGCCCTTGACGTAGTTCTAATATGGGTTGGGTTGTGAGCTAAAAGGATGAGAAGACTTGGGGAGATCTAACAACATGCTGCAACCCGCGTTCAAAACAAGGTTTCACTTTCATCTTCTGTATCCCAGAGATGGAACGTTTCATCTTGCTTCCTAACTATCTCCATCAGTACGTGCTGCGGCACACATCAATTATCCCACTGATGTTTTGCCACTCAGGGACTCGGGTCCAGCGGGACCACAGTGAGTCTATGGGGAATAAAATATTTACCATATACGAAAGTAGAAACTTGTTACCTCCGAGACGTGAGAATACATATTAAAAAGAAAAGGAACAAATTGTGACAGGAGTAAGGGAGGCAGTAAAAGAGTAAAAGTTTCCCTACACTGCAGGTTTGTAGTTCAGGAGTGGACACAATGATACCAACAGCTCAGACATAAAACTGAGGTGAAGGTGGTTTTTGCAATTGTGTAGATGTCCCTCCCTTATGTGTATCAATGTGATTTTCAAAGATGATAGAAATCATTACTAATGCAGTACTTTCATTTAGTTATTATATTATATATTTAAAAAACTGACATGTGTTTTTGGACAAGCGTAGGAATTGTTTTCTTCTCAACAATGAATTTAAAATAGATAATGCCTGAGAAAAAACTAAATTAATAAAAGGAAGTGAGGTAAAAAGAAAACCAAATTAAAAGCAAATTCAAATGCAGCACATCCAGGTGATGTGTTTTATCCTTGTGTGTATGTGTGTGTTTGTGTGGATGCTATGTGAGTGTCCTTTGCTCTGTTTCTCTTTCATTACATCCCTTGTATCCCCCTCTGTCCCGTGAAGTGCTCTCACAGTTGCTCTGCTCCCTGTGTTGCAGCAGCACATCATAAGTCACCTCTGGAAGGCTTCCAGAGCCTCCGGACAAAAAAGGTCATGGGACAATGGCAGGTGCGCGTGTGCATGTTTGTGAGGAAGGACACAAGGACCTAATGATTTCAAATAACAAGAAGAGTAATGGTGATGATCATATTTGTGATGATGTGATGATGATAATATTGGTGTGACACTGGTTGCTGTGATGATGAAGATGAAGATGATGATGAGGACGTCCATATTAATGATGGCAACAAGCACATTTTTGATGTTGATGACGTGACAAATATGACAGCCATGATAATTATGACAATGAAGTTGATATTGGTGAAAACATTGTCTATGAAGATCCTTTTGATTTCAACTAGGATGTCAGCCATGACAATGTGATGACAGTGGTGATGATTATGCCAGTGGCAAACATGAGGGTCTTGTTGATGTAGGTATTGTCAGGAATAGTATTTTGGTCAGGATGGTGATAATAATGATGAAGACAATGACTATGATGATAATGATGGTTGAACAAGTGACAAAGACGTTGGTAGCTACCATGATGATGACAACTAGGACATTAATAACAGTGTTAAATGAATGCTACAGATGATGTTTCCCAAAGTGCCATGGTGGTGAAAATAATCTTTCATAATGGCTATAACCAAAATGAGAATAATGACGGTGCCTCCATGATGATGATGACAATGATAACATATGGCACTGGCAATAATGTGGATGAAAATGTTCATGATGTGCTCATCTCATGAAGATGATGTTGATATTTGCAACAGACATGACAGGGATCAAGATAATGATGATGCTGATAAGATCTTATAGTTTGCTAATGATGTAGATAATGTTCACGATCATGCTCACAGCAGCCACAATGGTAATGATCACGTCAGCCATTAAAGCCATAAACAACCATAAAACTGCAGATGCTGATGACCAAGGCATTGAGGACCAATGCTGGTTATGAAGGGGATGCTAATGAGGATGGGAGCCAGAAAAGTAAAGATGATTTGGTTGATCATAAAGAGATCAAGTGAGTTGAATGCTATTTAAAAAAGAGCCATGGTAATGATTATGATGATAAATCATGGCGATAATGAGGTTGGGGAGGAGGAGGTATTGTATGATTGAGAATTAGGTTTACTGCTTATAAAATAACTCCTGGGATCTAGTCGTCTTCAAAGAGAAATTGTGAACCTTCCTTAAATGCAAACACGATATGGATGATTTTTCATGTGGGTCATTTGTGAAATTACACCGATCCTGTACTTGTCTTTGTGATCTAAAGTATCACATGAGTATATCTGATGCATTTGTTGCCCAGCTGCTCATTTGCCTTATTGTTCAGGGCTAGAGGTCAGTGATAATGAGGTGAGGTTGCGATAAAATTGTTTTGGCCATGTTTGAGCACTTGATGGAATTACCTGAATTCACCTTGAGTCACTGCCTGAAACTAGCCGTTGGAGTATACACGGAACACACTGTACCTTGAGGTTTTTAACTTTCTGCGATCCAAGTCTTGATCTCGGTGCGGTTTCCTGGCATCCTTTGTTGGCTGCCAGTGCAAGACTCAGAGCCAGAAATATCCTCTAAAGCCCAGTCCCTGCCTCCATTCCTCTAACTTATCAATTAATCCACATTCAGCTGATTGCATACTTCATCTCCTTGCATCACACTCTTATGTGCAGTGCAGCGAGGTAATAGTGTATTTGAGTTGATTTCAGGAACATTGAGCATTTACCTGATTATTTGTAATGCCAATATGCCCTTTTGTTCCTGTGTTTAAAGCGACAACAGTTTTCAGTAAAGGTGTTTGGAAAGAGTTTTTCGTTTCATCATATGCAGCGATGAAAGCCTGATGAAAGCTTGCTTTGAGCAATGCTAAAATGAGATGCAATCTCGTAATGATTCGTCCATTCAATCTTCCTGGGGATAAGTGTGGATAAGAGGATAGGTGCCGTGCCAGCCTGGAGTCGATCGCTGCCACCTCCAGGTAAGGTTGTGATCAAAGAAATTCAGGTGCTTTAGATTTCTCTGAGCAAACCCTGAGAGAGGCTCCCGGTCTGTTGCAACAAATTTGGTATCCTCTCCCTCTGCCGGTGTTGAGGACTTATCAAAACCTGCAGTAGACACAAGGAGCAGAGGTTTGTGTGTGTGTTTTTCCTTTTTTATCTAAATCCTGGCTCCAGCCTTTTGCTAAAGGGAGCACACAACGGGTATTATCAGTCCAACTGAACAGATGTAAGTCTGCACATATCCGATGGGATGTGTACAATGATACGAACATGGGTTTTTTGGTGTTGTTGCATTTTTATCGTAAAATGTTGTAAAGGTTCTCCTAACAATTCATTTCTTGCTACTCTCGCACACTTCCAATCCATTTCATTTATGGCAAAAGATGCAGAACTCATTATTGTGAGATTGCAAAATGCCTCAGGTTTTAAGGTCAGCATAGAACGTTGAGTCTACAGAGAGTTGGAGTTTAACATATGAGAGATCATGCCATCTGAAGCATTCGGCCATTCTGTAAAAGAATAATGTTTAAGTTATAACTTTCTTTAACCAAGAATGAATTGCTGTCATTTCATCTATTAAATGCTTTAACTTCCCCTGTATGGGATAGTTGATCATACAAATATCAAAGTTGAAGTTGCAGCTAAAATGTCATCAGCAGGAGCCTCTGGGAGAGCCTGATGGAACAAGGTAAAACATTCCCCAGTTGATCTTTTACACGCCTTTCCTCAGCTCCAGGATTGTTCTCACACTGTCAGCAAAACCGCTGTCCTTGTGCCTTCAAAGTAATATACATAGCGTATGGGAAGATTAATATCTCACAGATATTGCTGTATAATACTTTATGCAGGGTACCAGGGGCCCCATGAGAGCCTTGTAGGATACCACAATTCACGACATCGTCATTTCTGTATACACACACTTAACCACCCCAGCGATATTTGTTGTAAAAAATAAAAATTGAAAATCGAGTAAATCCCCAGCTCTCTGGGACTTTCCTGTTTACATCTCTATTCCCAGTCGAAACGGATTACAAACACCAGCTTTACCGAGAATAAAGAGATTGTAAAATCCAAGGTTTGCTGGGCAGCAGTGATGAGGAGGTAAGGGGATGTCCTTGTGTCCACCAGGCGATACGAGGTCGAGGGGTACGAGCGTCGAGAACCGTTGGGGGGGGGGGGGGGGGGGGGGCCTTAGTTGATCAGCGACAGCCCAGATAATGTGACTGAGTCCAAAGCACATTTCCCTCTATATTAAACTGGATTAGTCGTCTGCCCTGCATCCTTTATCGAGATAATACTCAAAGCTTTGTGGGATTTCATTGAATAGATCTGTGTGAGTGTGAACTGTGCGATTCTCTCTAATCTCATTGGTGTGTGTTTGGTTGTGTGAACACTCCCAGAAAAACAGCATGACGGCGCACATCAAAGGGATCTGGATGGTTGTGAGTCTTATTTGGATGTAATTGCTGTTTATTTTGTCACATTATGCAGTAGAGGTGCCTCATTAAGACTTCCTGCCTGTCATTAACGTTGCACTGTAGCAGCCTTAAGGGAATCCTAGGGTTTCATCAACGACAAAATATATATGAGTTTTCAAAGAGCTGCTTGTTTATGGTGACTAAGGAAAGGTCCGTCCTTTTCTATTATTGAGATGAATGGATTTCTGGCACGCTGTCGTTGCTTTCAAACAGCACCTAATTTAAATATCAAGAGAAGCTTTTGCGGCGTTGCAGTCCTTTAGTATTTGTCTGTTGTCACTTGATCCCTTTAGTATTAATTTTTGACATTATGTATCCAATTCTCATCAAGGATTAAATAACTTAAATGCAAAAAGAGTATGTGAAGATTATTTATGTAGTTTAATTGCACCTGACCTCAGTTTCTAGTATTAAATCCAGGAGCGATAACGCAATCTTTCCATGTTTTTCATTGCAAACATTTAGTTTGACTGAATCAGGCTACGGGTGTATGATGAAACTATCATATCTTGCATACGGTATGTGCTTTACTGTATATTTGTGCTGCACTGTACCAATACTCTGAGGCAGCTTAGGCATCTGTACTATAGGGTGCAGTCAATTTCTGATGGCTGTCCCATGTATGCGTTAAAATGTCTTTCCTGCTGCCTGTTACCAGCATGATCAGATGTGATCAAATCAGCTTTGTCCTCGATCAACTCTCGACTCCAGTCTGTCACTCACATAAACTGTGGTTCTCTGGAGTTACAGCTCGTCTACGGAGAGGATTTCTGCCTCTGGGGGAGCTCTGGTGCTCAGAGATGCTAGTGAAAATTAAATTGCAATCTGCTGTGTATGCAGTCCTTAAAATGTGTTAAATCACGGCATTGGGGACCATTACAATTACCATATAATAGAAAATGCATTAAAAGCTTAAAAATGGAGAGGCCAGATGATCACTTGGAGCCATAATGACAGTGATGTCACTTGAATTAAGCTCCACCAAAATGTTTACGCAGTTATTTTTGCCAAATCTGTGCAATTTACTAGCCAGTCCGCATTTTATGTAGCTATGAAACAACGACTTCAGCAGTTTGAAGACTTCAGTTGAGAGTCCAGCCGTCACTGACCAGAAAGTTAGCTTCACATTTTGCAGGGTAGGAATTTTTCCGTGCCAAGAGAGTTAACAGCCCACATGTCTCTGTGGTAACCATGGTTGACACAGATGCTTACTCTCAGGCTAAGATTGAATGTTTTGACGCCCCAAACATGAACAGGCCTAAGTGTTAGTCGGTGTAAGCCAGTTAGCCAGTGGTTTTTCTTTTTGTACATGATCTGGTTTTATAAACTAGACGGATTGAAAGAAAAACATGCAAAAAATGTGTTCAGAGCTGGCTGAGGGGTTAATAGTTACTTGATCTGCTGGTGGGATGCAACATAGAAAAGGAAAGAAAAGGAAACAGCAAATCCAAGCAGAGAATCTATAGTATATTACGGTATTAATATCACAGAATGTGGGAGACATGTAAACTTTAGACATCAAGCTGAAAAGGACAAAACACATCCAGCCAAAAAAGAGACTTTACGAGCAAAGAGCAAAAAGAAAATGCCCATCACTTTCAAAAAAGGACAAGAAATGTAAGAAAATCAAAGAAGATAAAAAAATTGGAAGAGAAAGGGTAAGTTTGGTTTCCCTTGTCATGCAAATCAGTTTGGCATCAGGGGAAAAAATACCTTCGTCGTCCGTGCGGTCACTATCACCTAAATCATCAGTGTGTTTCTTTGTAAGGGGACCTATGGGACCAAGAAGGAGAAGATTGAGGAAAACATGGTGATCAAGAACACACACAGCCTTCAAAAGATGCTCTCAAAAGATAAGAAAGTATGTCAATAATCAATGTCTCTATTGCCCCTTCCTCTCTTTGGAAAAATGTTCAAACTGACAAGAAGACGGGGCAAACATTACCACAACGTCCATATGTTGACAGTAGAAATTTACTGTATATGAGTTCAGTTTAGTAGCAAGAAAAGACAAAAAATGATGAAAAAAATGTTAGTGCTCTGTTAAAAATGAAGACTTAACCGTAGATAAACCTCTTAGGATCAAAACACATAAACCTCTTGGAAATATTGCACAGTAGCATCAATTACACATATCAGAGACATTATGTCAAAATCTGTAAATAATCATTGAGGCAGAGAAAAAGGAGGGCGCTCCTAAAGAAGCAGCAGTTTTACGTGTAGACCTCTCAACAGAAGCATGTGACAATTTCCCCCTGTTGTGTTTGGCTGTATATGAGAGCCTTGACACACACACACACATGCATGCACGTACACACACAAACACACACATCCAGTGTCATGCATTGATTTGATTGCAGGGACCCTGCTGGGAAGGAAAGCCTACATCAGTTTAATCAAAGCAGGTACTGAAATATTGACACAATTATTTGTATCGTTGTTGTTTGTCATTTCACTTTTTACTTTGACTCTTTCTATGCCATTATGAACAAAAACAGAAAGACATACAGTTACAGTCTTGTCCAAATGGATTCATGAAATATTTGGATTTAATCATTCTTTAATATTGAGATATAAAAACGTCATACAAACCCAAACTATGCATTTCCAGTCTTAATCTAAACTGAGCTAATTTAACCTAGCGCACATGTCAGTGCTATATTTGTGCTGATTTTCATTTCTTCAAGCACTGTGGTTTTCTTGCTGTGGCTGCAAAAATAATTGAACCTAAGACGGCTTTAATGGCATTTAAGTAGCTGGGGGATAAGTTTGACATGGGAAGTGGTCAGCTGCTTCATTATTAAATCTAACATACTGATTTCAATGCAAGTTTGCTGTAACCAACATTGAAAGACAGACAAATATAGCGTTTTACAAAGGAACAACTCACATACACACATAGATGCACAGGCATGCTACATTAGAGATCTGAAAACAGGTAGTCTTGGAGAAAGCAGTGTGCATGATAGCAGGCGGGAATGACAGAGGAGGACAAAATTGCATACTGACATTGTGCATAAGCCTACACACACACACACACACACACACACACACACACACACACACACACACACACACACACACACACACACACACACACACACACACACACACACACACACACACACACACACACACACACACACACACTGACACACACACACACTGACACACACACAGTCATGTCTCCATAACTTCAGAGGACATAAATTATTTCCTCAAGAAAGTCTCACCTGCCCTAACCAAAAACCAGTCTTTATCAATACAGTCTAATGTCTAAGACATAAGGGATTTACAACATGGGGACGGAAGACCATATCCATGATATAGCTGTAAGCAGATTCAAGTCCCCACATAAACACATTCATACATTCACAGCAATGACATCGACACGTGAGCTGTCATGGGGCTTTAAATAGGCATCTGCTGAGGAGGAAATGATGCCTCCAGTTATTTCCACCCTTCACTAGTGCCACCATGCCAAATAGCCAGAAGTTTAACGCAAACAATTCCATTTGACTTTACATAACTCATACAGCAGTAAGCTCCAACATGACAAAAGTCAAACGCCTCTTCCTGTGAGGTAGGTTAATGTTGAGAAATGGCAAATTCCAGCAATTGTGTTGGTTTGAACATATGCGTTTGTGGAATACACAGCGAGGGATGAATCACTCCAAATGTTCAAAATACTTCTCGCCAGTAGCTCATGATGATGACTCATAATTCCTCCGTCATTCAAAATCCTGGTGGTTTGTTTTAAGGCCAACCACTCTCTCCCTATCGACTCTAAAGAAGAAGCCGGCGCGCCGCGTATTAGTCTGTCCTACAGCGTTCTCCCAGCTCTCTTTTGTGAATTTGACAAGTAATTTGATAAGCGAGAGCTGAATCGTGCTTTCTATGTGCTGAATAAGCAACAGGGCACGAGAATCTGTGCTTTCAAAATGTGAGACGTCAAAGAAACACGGCGCGTCTGCTGTCTAGGGATGTGTTACCTGTTTATAGAGTACAATGCGTAGAGAGATCACTGTCAAAGCAACACATCCCAGTCAAGGGGGAATCATGTTAGCCTGTTAGCATTCACTGAGCCCAAATACAGACGACTCTCTGTTAATACTGCAACAAACAGCTCACTATTGATTACATGATACTGTACTAGATTGAACAGAATATTTCAAATCAATCTTAATCATGCATCCATAAAAGCATGGGGCCTTGGTTTACAGGGGAAAACTGAATATTTGCTACAGTTGCTATTTATATAAATGATATCAGTTACTTGATATAAAACGATTTGGTACAATGTTAAACCAACATTTCTTGTTTAAACCAAATAATCCACGTTTCTTCATTTCTGTTTTCACAAGAAATGAATACACTTTGAATTTCTCGTTATAATGTATCTTTGTAGTGAATAAGACGGAAAGGAACATCGTGTGCCATAGTTAGGTTAAGGTCAACCACGTCAGAATCCAATTGTCTTTGGAAGTAAAATTATACTGTAATGTCTGCACACTGGATAACTTTGGTGGATTTTGACCTTGTGGTAAAATCGTTATTGATGAAAAGAAAACACTCAAAAGTAAAGATAAATGCACTGCATGCACATTTAAAAAGTACTTAAACACACAGCCTGTTACACTATACTGTATTTGAAACCTAATTAACGTGGAAAAAATCTCTCTCCAGGGATCTTTAGGGTAAATTATTTTTTCATATAGTCATTGGAAAAAACAAAAGTCCATCCACTTTTTTCCAAAGGTTCTAAAACTACAACGAACTATAAGCGTTTACGCAACAAAATAAACTTTGATCAACAAACTAAAAAACTAATCTGTATTTTTAAAACACTGCTAAGCCCTTGTCGAACGAAAATGGGCCTACAAAGAGACACAAGAGCAAAAAGAACATAAAAAGCAAAAAATGAAAAAGTGAGCTTGAGGAACCTGAGAACCTGTGAGAATAAAGGAATCAAAGGGAATGTGATTGATGCTGCTGCTCTCTGGACTGCACATGTGCTGCTATTACAGTGGCATGTTGTTTGACCGAGGGTTAGTGGAGATCAGAGCAGACAAGACAGCTGCATGACAGCTCCTATCTCACACACACACACACACAAGCATGCACACACTAGCACACCCAATTATGAAAACACACACATACAGAGAGAGAGAGAGACATCACTCAGAAATCAGGTGTCAATTCCAAACCACCCAGTGACAAGCAGGCCTTGACGATGACCTGAACTCCTTTGCCTGTCACTGTGACAACATGTGTGTGCAGCGCGGCCCCTCCACGCTGGTGAGGTCTCAGCTGGTGCCAGCTCTGATAAGTACTTACTTTCTTCTTATCCGAATCTCTATCCCTCATCACTGTATATTTACATTTCATCTTTTCTGCCTTGCATTCTAATAATAATCTGTTCTGTCTCTCTTGCTCAGTTTTTTGGCTGGACTGTGACAGCAGGGGTCATTAAGTCACATCTCAATCACTAAGTCATTCTTGTTCCGTCGTCTGACAACAGAGACATAACTGGAACAGGGTACAAAGAAGAGTCCATACCTCGGCAAAAGGCCAAACTCACTTGATCCGATAATTGTTTGGATCTGCATCAAACTGCATCCACCTATAGATATCTGTTCCCTTACTGTTACTTATTTTATTCAAAAAGAGCCATGAATTATTGTCAGAGAAATTAAGGAAAATTTTGAAAAATGTTATGTTAAACAATGGTAATCTGTAGAGGTCATTTTTGGTAGGCGGTAGAAACATGAATACAAGAACAACTTGCAAATTCCAATGTGTTTAAATACCTGAGTATATATGTGAGCACCGTGAGCTGGAGAAAGACTGAAAGTCAAATACGATCCACTGTTATAAGGTCTTAACACTGGCTCCACTTTACAAGATTCAGTTGGCATTCAAGGAAAATTAAATAGCCAATAAGAGGGGCTTACGTTAAGATCATTTATAATTGCGTTTCATTTGTTATTTCAAGTTTTCAAGGAAAATCTGATCAGTGGAATTTTGGTTTCAAATATGAGGCTATAACCTGAACAGTTTTGAATATCTGAATTGAAGAAGGAGAAATTAAATTAATAAATCTAATCTTCCATTTTCAGGCGGGGGGTGGGGCGGTACAGGAGTTGGCACCATTTGGCAACATGTGAAATGTGGTCTCAGCTGGTGTGTTACAGGCCACCAGCTGTTACTGGTGTGTCAGGTCATTGCAGATAAGGCAGTAATGTATCGAAATCTATTTTATTAGATCCACCTGTACAATGTGTCATTTTAATGTAGTCCAGTACAAAAACACCATTAACTATGACCTCAGTGATAAACCTTACTGCATACTTGCATTAACACATCATGCAGAGTGAATATCAACTGAGCGTTATAGGCAGTATTAAAGAATGGCTGTGTCAAAATCTATTAGACTTTAGCTATGTACCTAATGAAGTGGACAGTAAGACAATATTGAAAGAAATGTTTTTTAGATTTGACTAACATTGTACACCCCACATGGATTTCTGTGATCAGCAAATTAAGCATTCCGGATTCTCTAAACTACCAATTATATTTACATGTATTATAATATAAGAACATGTAATATAAGAACGACTCTGTGCTAACAGCCATGGTAAGTACTGTGCATTCGTTAATAAGAGAATTTCATGATGATTACCAGCGGACTTTGTGTTCTCATCTGAAGACGTTTGGCTATGTTGGATTTAGAACCTGCCAGCTGCTCTTTCTTGTGGCATCAAATTTCATTTTTATGAAGCAGCCATGTTCCCAGATCTCTGCATTAGCTTGTGAGTATGTTATTAACAAGAATAACGATATCCAAGTTGTATGACTTTGATTTCTAATTAACATTTTCTTTCTTATTTGTGTGTAGCCGCTGATTTGATCACTCCATCTCTTGCATCTATTCTCATACCTCCCACTCTTCACCATCAGCCATGACTGGAGACTGATCGAGAGGAATTTCACTCGTTCAGACACACTGCATCAATCCAATGATTCAAAACACCAGCAAGGGAACCAAGGATAATACACACACACACATCTCTGGCTTATCCCCCCTCTTCTGGATGAGGTAATTATTGCAATGAGGGTCCTTGCATCGATCGTACATTCAGCACAAGAGCTATCCATACCTACGTATTGCTCTCTATATGCATCAGTAATGCCCGCACCAGCATAGAAACAGAGCAGTTTAATCAATCACCAATGGACATTAAAATAGGGGATCTAACAGAGCGCACGGCTCAATGAGCCAAATAGGTAATCTACTACTGACCTTGGAAAAAATCCCTACAGGCTGTAAACTATAAATACAGAATCCAATCCCAGAGGTAAAACTGGGAGTCTATGCACTTCAGCAAACGCTCCGATGACAGAACTCAACAGACACTTTGAGTAGAGTCCTGCGAGAACTGGAACTGTGCTTTGTGGGAAGTGGTTGTCTGCAATGTAAAAAAACTTGACAACTACAGGATATGAGTGAGATATTGACACATGAGTACAGATTCTGCCACTGTTGGTGTATCTGTGGACTTAAAGCTAGTAGAAAAAGATGCACCATGTACTCTTGGTCCACAGTAAATTTTCAGTCCAAGGAGCATTGACTTAGGGGAAACACTGGGTTGGAGGTTTGAATCAAGGAGGCCCCAGACCTTTATAAGTGAGTAGAAGAATAACTCTATTCTACTGAATAAATATACTGTAGTTACTGTCAATGAATGTCCTGAGAGACACTGTGCTTTAGTCCCAGTCTATTACAGGCCCAAGTTCAATCCAAAATATCAAGGAAAACTGTTAATTTAACGGTTTTGTGAAGCAGTCCGACTTTACTGTCACTGAGAAATGACAGCAGAGGTTTTGTGTTTAATTAAAATGACACGGGCTACAGTATGTCTACTATTTACCGCAAGCAACTTTCCAGTTTGGACTCATGACTCTTCTCTCAGTAGCAAAGGCAGAAGTAGTGAAGTAGTGGAAGAGATGTTGAGTAAGTACGTTTTACATCTCAAGGCCAGAGAGCAAGCTCATAGGAAGTGGAGCCTGGACACCGATCGGGGCAAACACATCTCTTGAAAGCATGAATTGCATTGTTGCCATTGATACACAGGAACAGTGGCAGGAGTCATTTTGTAAAGAATGACACGAGGGACGGAGAGCAACGTTCAAGATCCCACTGATCTCTATGTAAAGTGCTTGCTCGATTGTCTGTTGACACAATGCAGGCGAGAAAATGTGTGGGGGAGGAAGGTTTCAGATGCTGTTCAAGTGCCTAGCGAGCAGAGCTATGCCTCAGGGGGGAGATGTGGGTGGATAGTAAGTAAACCATTGGTTATTTTAAACCAGTGCCAGAATCGTCCCCTAACCTGACCAATTGGAAACTTAAATCAAAACATTATCCTGAAGTATCCTTCATTTCTTAAAGCAAGTCTTACCTGAAGCTGATTTGAGATATCAAAACGATGACAGTAATTCCAGATACATTGGATGTTCCAAATCGTCAGGCTGCTGGTAAGAATGAATGCGTGAATTAGGGAGTTAATTAGGATCTGGTTTCCGATCCATAATAGATTGTTTAACAATTTTGTGCGTGTGAAGATGACTTATCTCCCTGGCACCCACAGAACTTAAAGATAATTTGGTGATATCAGACTTACTTCTGGGCCACGCATGATTGTATAAATGGCTCTGGATGGCTGCGCCTCGGCTCTGCTCGGTGTGGCGGTTGTCTGTTGTTCACCCAGGCAAGATGCGTGTCTAAAGCTGCACTGCAAGGTGAGGTTTCTGGTGCAATTCAAATAAAACACGTTCCACTGCTTATGCAGCCAGTGTGTTACCTGAATACTTCCCTCTGTTATGAAAAAGAGCAAATCTAGTTCATAAGACTCTGAACAGTTGTGTCAAAGTCAAACTAATGTCCCTAATTATTACATTACATGTCATTTAGCTGACGCTTTTGTCCAAAGCGACTTACATTTTTAGTACACTCAACATTTATGAGGGGCCATTTAGGGGTTCAGTATCTTGCCAAAGACACTTAGGCATGTAGATGGGAAAGAGTGGGATTAGAACCAGCAACCCTCTTGTTGCAGAGCACCCGCTCTATCCCCTAGGCCACACTCTCACACTTTCATTCTTACAAGACGATTTGGAACATCACATGCATCTGGAATTCCAGTCATCACTTTAATACCTCAAATCAGTTTGCCTCAGGTAGACTTGCTATAAGAAATGAAGGATACTTCAGGATAATGTTCTGATTTAAGATTTAAGCACTTGGTTAGGTTAGGGGAACATTCTGCCACTAGTTTACAGGAACCAACAGTTTACTTACTATCCACCCTGAGGCAGTGCTATGCTCGCCAGGCTGACTTAGATAAGTTAGTTATTTAGTTAAAAAAAATGAATTTGATGAGACATACAAGGCCCCCATTTCACTACCTCATCAACCTTATTGTTAATAAAATCCGAATGGTTTTGAGTTCTGCTCTGCAATCTGATAACAGACGGACAGTGTGTGGTGGCTCCCTTGTTAAACTGCCGCCAGCCATGTTTATCTAAATTGAGTTTGCCCTGGATAAGGACCATCAATAATGAGAGGCAAAGTTGAAAAGGTGAAGAGCTGTAACCACAGTCGTGTGATTTTTGTTCGATCTCGCTCAGAGCAAGAGAGTCCGAGTCAGAGACGAGGGGACGGTGGAAAATGTGTCCGTCTTGATTTAATCCTCCTGGTGGGACGTCAACGTGAATATCAGGATATCTTTTCCTTGTCTACTTTTGGAAAAGAACTGCTCACGTCTCATGTAAAGAAAAATGTGAGATGCCAAATCTCCAGATGTCGTTTGTCACTCATCACCAGCTTGTTTTGGTAGTGGCTGCCAAACCCAAACTAACAAACAAATGAGAAAAAAAAAACTCATTAGCCTAACAGTGTTAAAGATGAAAGAGTTCAAAAGGTGACAGGCTCAATTCAGAGTGAATATCCCATGTTGTGCAACCATAAGTACAGAGTTCCAAAAAGAAAAAAAACCTGATCAGAAACACTTTTTTTCTGAAGTGATCCAAAATAAACACAAACAACCACTGCCCTGTGCCGCCTGAGCTGAACACCTGCAGAGACATGATGTGTTGGAGAACTAAAAGCTTTCATGCTCGCTCTGATGTCCCTCTTACCTTGGCTCATTCCCACACTACATGCCGCTTCCTCTTGCCTGCCTTTTTCATCTTCTCACACTTTCCTATCCTCCTCCTCCTCTCCACATGTACCTATATGTTTATTCTTGCCTTTCCCTACAGTTCTGTATGCCTATACGGCTGGCTGATGAGACAAACACCCACACTGTCAAGTGTCAGTGAGTCAATTCAAAGCTTGGAAAGACCTGCGAGGGGAGAACGAGAGCGAATATGTGGGGCTCGTGTGAAAACATCCACCATTATGCATAGTTTGTGATGGCATGTGGGTCGTGATATTTGAGTTGTTAAGATGAAGTCAGATGAAGTGTTGGCTTGATCTTTTCCCTAATCTCTTCAGTGGAGATGGCAGTGGCAAAAAAGCATTTGTTACAGAGTATTCTCATTATTAAGTGGCACTGCTAACACAGCTCTCTGATATACCTGTCATTTTGCTGAGATGCAATAGTAAGACTTTGGACAACATGTTAATTTTCTAATTTGTAGAAATGACAAAATAAAAAACTGCTTTGGCTAATTGATCCAAAACAGCTCTGCAGTTTGCTGCAAAAGTTACATGGATTTTATGTCTTCTGCTTACTGATCTTGGAGGCATCCACTGCTCGAGACAACTATGAGATCATACTCCCCAAAATGCATGATTTACCAATTAAAAGAAAATGTGTCCAGTTGATGAATTGCAGGGTTAACATCTTGGATAATTTAGCCTGAGGGTGAAATAAAGCAACAAAGAAGTGAGGTTTGTAATGAGTTCACTGCTGGGAGGAATTCTGAGAATTTTTTTTAAACTTTGTTTTCAGTTCGAAACTAACTCGTTTTGACCAACATTGTCAGCTAATAGGCCAGGGGACAGTCCATTTATCATGGAGTCAAGCTGTTTTGAAGCAAGCCTCCTGTCCCCATGCAGTGAGACTTGTCAGCTCGGCTCTGTGTTCACCCACTGCTCTGTGAAATATGGCATGACAGGAACTGCAGAGGTTTTAAACCCGAGTTTGTGACCCTACTTACACAAGAAAGAAATATGGATTTTTGACCCTCTGGCTTTGAGGCAAGACTCAGCAGAAAAATATATTGGTTTAATGCAGAATAAGTAATGGCTGCAGTGTTGGAATGTGATGGGTTTAAGGGTAATCCGAAGCTTTAACAACGCGTAGCGTATACAGTATGACTAGCACTATATAAATACAGATCATGTACGTTCTAAAAAATTGTGTTTAAAATGGTGTTTATTTTTATTCATTTGCTGTTTATTCTTAAATAATCAAAGGCTACCTTGGAGGATAAAATGTAAGACTAATATCAACCACTTAGGTAAAGTAGCTTTGCATACACATCACTACCAGAAAACAAAACAAATGAAAATAATAAAATGAAGAACAACTTTTGCCCGTATTAACTACTGCACAAGCCACTGTTTAGAAAATTTAGGGAAATTCAATTTGAGATGATGAGGTAATATTTTATTGTCACATTTGGTCTGGATCATTTACAACGTTTGATTTACCTAACAATTTAGTATAAATTGTTAATTTCTTTACCATTTAAGTTATTATAACAAATTTCTTTGAACACAACTAAACAAATGTAAAAAAATATTTAGGTTTGAGACTAAATGCTATATATACTGGATGGTTGGAAGGCTGCCCTTACACAAAAGCCCACTTGTTATTCTCTTAAACCACACATTTTCAATTTGTCTTTTCCTATATCTGTCATTGTGCAGTGACAACGATATGAAAGGTGAAATAGAATGAGGTTTAGTACACACACACACACACACACACACACACACACACACACACACACACACACACACACACACACACACACACACACTTAGCTGCCACAACCGCCTAAAGACATATTTTGTGAAAAATCAGCCTCTTCCAAAATGCTTGTCCCCCGTTGTGTGTACATGATGTAAAGGGGATCTTAAAAAGGAAGCCCTGGGCTTCATGGTGACAAAACCAATTAGTGTAAAAGCCACATACATTCAGGGAATGAATCCCAGCTCATTTTATGTAGTCAAAGCTTTTTCTCTTGTTTTTTTCATCAGTCTCTAGCATCTTATTAGACGGGATAATGTGGTAAAACATTTAGAGAGGGCAGACTACCCGACTCTCAATTTAAGTAACCAAAGATATGCCTTTTAAAAGAAAAACAACTCACTTTAATAATTCAGAAATAAAATTAATGAATTGGTTTTAAAGGCCAATACATTACAAATATTTAAGCCCAATATTAAAAAAAAAAACATCTAGTGCTTCCTCAAGGCTACCTGCAGGGAGGTGAAGTCTGTGGAACATAGAGTCCTGGGTTTATCTTGTTTTAGCACTAAACACATAAACAGTGAGTTGCAAAGAACACAACAGTTAAGAACAGTATGTTGTGTACAAAAATATTATACACTGAATTAAAATGAATTATTATTTTACTATTTCTATCCTATGGTTGTTTTTATTATTGATTAAGTGCAAGAAAGGATTCAAGTTGCAGTAACAAATTGTGCCTTGTTCCTAGATGAAAAGCGAGTGTATGAGTTTCAGTGTGACTCAGTTTGTTGTGAGATTCTGTGTTACATTCTAAATACATTCTAATACATTTTAATTGAATATGGGTTGCAATAATTCAATGCTATGAATTATGTTGACATATGACATTTAGGATATTTTAATTTGGAAACATGGCCCTCGCATTTTCTCTGCACACGTACTCATGTTTTTAAATTCAGTGTAGAGCATATATGTATCATGTGTACATTTATGCCAGTGCAACTCTGTGACAAACAGAAATAGCACTGGGGCCTTCATGCATATTAAATGCCACTTAATGTCAAAATTGTGTGTGTGTGTGTGTGGGGGATCATCAAGATATTAATGAACTGAAATAAAAAAAAAAAATCAAGTAAATAAAAGTGTTGATTGGATTGATAGCATTGATTTTTTTTTTCTTTACAATAATCTAAGGTAATGCAGTCAGCATATAAACTATTCACAGCAGCTTCAAGGTGATCGACCTGAACGAGATGGTGAAGGTGACGGGCAGTGGACCCTGGAAAGGGTTTATGGGCATAAGAGTCTGGAATTGAAGCTGAACGGTCAACAGAGCTAAACTATGCTACCTCTGCACACAAAATCAGATACAGATAAGTTAATTTGTATTATAATTTGCACACACACACACACACACTTTGAGTCCAGAAATCAGCTATCAAAAATGGCCTCTGAGAATCCTTCCCTGATCCAACCAACTTCAAGTCGAGCCCCATCTCTAAAATTTGTCTTATGTAGAAAAGGTCAAGTGTGTCTAATTAGCTCTGTGAGGTTGATGTGACTCAAGCTCAGCCACATGACTCCATGGCGCTAATTGCCACTGGCAAATGAAGAGATGCCATATTGACAACTGGAGAGCTAAGGAGACGTGCCGCTGTTGGCATAACAGTCGCCCGTCTTTGTGCAGAGCTTGCTACCTTCGCCAGTTATTGACTGAGAATGTTCCTTATCCCTCAATCCTCCTGCTTATACATCATTACCAGCAGTGATCAATCACTGATTATTAAATGAAATGTCCATTAAGGCAGAGGGGTATTTCCATACTGGGCGAGGGGCCAGGAAGCGATGCCGGATGCAGCGGCAGCAACAGCACGGACACAGAAGCGGGGCTAAGTCAGGCCACATTGTCATTTCATATGCAGCCACCAACTGTGAAGCTAAGGATCTTTTTTCTCTCTAAAAAAAATAAAATGACAAGAAGTTTTCTTGACTTGACAGGCAGCAGGGGAACGCAGACACCGACACACACACACACACACAAAGGCAGCATCTTCCACCATACATTCATATACAGTCACTTTCTCAATCACACATACACAAACCCATTTCCTTCCTAATCTCTCGTATTATTTTCTCACTATCCCCTACTTGTTCTTTTCTCTAATCCAACCCTCATCCAGACATTTGACAGAACCACTGCAGTCGCCTGTTTTTTCAGCCCGTTTGAGCTGTTGTCACAAACACATCTGTTGTGATGAACCGGCTGATGGCTTGCGTAACCGACAATGTGACGTTGATGAATCCCCACCGCCAGTGCTATAGAGTCCTGTTTGCCTGTTTATTCATAGTTCATACATTTTTATCTTAACTGGAGGACAGTTGAAGGTAAGTAAGAATTGGTTGAGCAAAGTTGAGGCATAAGAAATGAGAGGCATCGAGTGTGGCTTGTTCACAGTGGGCTGGTGAATACAAAAAACAGATACCACAATGTCAAGGTTAACAGCCCAGTGAGGGGTCCACACTCATACTTCGACAATTGCATAGCATGATCTATAAATGCTCCATCATTTAATATATACCTTTTTTTAGACCAATAACTAATGATTCTTTTCTTCATGCTAGGGGGTGAGTTCCATCTGTCTGTTGAAATGCTTAACTGACGACTGATGGTATTTACACTTCCTCTTACATAACGCAATATCATTTATTAATCATTACTAAGACTCATACTTGTGTATTCCTTTTGCTTGTTCAAATAGAATGCTTCCCTCCTCTCTGCTGCCGTGGTTTCTGTGTCAGAATGTGCAGAACGGAGTGTTGGGACTGAATTCATCCAAAACGCTGAGAGTTAAACACTCCCTCCTCCAATTTCTCACTTTATTTCTTTCCCGGGCCTATCTGCCTCTTCATTTCCTCTCTCCTGCGAGTGAGTCATTGGACGATGTGTGTTTTTCTTTCCCCAGACTCCCGACAATCGGATTCCTCGTCAAAAAGTGTATTCATGTTTCCTTTATTTATGACAAAGACATTTCCCAGAAAGTGTTCAAGAAAGGGGGGGGGGGGGGGCTGGCTGTGCATGTGTCCAATGTTCAGCTTCTGAAACACACCGAACATGAAAGGAAACTGTGATGTATGTCGTTACACTCCAGACAGGCTCATAAGCCTTTTTCATCTGACTCCCTTATCGCTGGAGAGAAATGACTTGTTAGTGCTTCTCAAAAGCGTTACACATCACTGCTTCAAAATTAAAACTATATTTAGCTATGGATATGGCTGGTTTTGGGCACCAATACAACAAGGTAAGGGCACAACTGGAGATTAGGTTTAGAATACTACTTCATTAAGGTAATGGAACCTTCACAGACCAATCATGGTCATCAGAGATCAACCATGTTAATGTCCAATATTTCTGAATTTCCCTCGGGATTAATAAAGTATCCATCTATCATCTATTTCGTTAAACCTCTATGGATAATATCCTCTCTATAACAGTCTCAAAAACCAGGGTTTGATTGGTGACATATCTGTATCGAAGCTTGGCCTTCGATGGCCTAGACTTTTATTTTATCCCCTTGTGATCAAGGATGACAAATGGGCAAACTCTGTCTGATAACGTTTTTTGTCCATTTACTATTACCAATTTGAGAATTTTTGTTAAATCAGGAGAGGCATTATAATGCCCAAGCTACACTGCCAGCATGAGCCTGCATGTGAGCTGTTCACAGCTGCTCTCCTAGAGTCAGTGCAAGTATTACAAATATAAATATGTGTAATACTTCAGGTAACTGCTCCGTAACAGGAATGAAGCAGACACATCCCTATGTGAACAACAGAATCAGTCCCCATGTGCTGCACACACCTGAGCTCGAGAGCTACAGACCAGGATGCAAGTTCTAGATGATTCAAGCTGGATATCTTCTTCAAGAGAGAGAGAGAGAGCGAGAAAGAGCGAGAGAGACAGAGAGAGAGAGAGAGAGAGAGAGAGAGAGAGTTGGCATCTGGTGGTAGCCACGGATCTAAATCTCTGAGGTGAGACTTGAAGGCTGCAGATCTAAGAACGTTTTTCAAAAAGAAAGGGGATGAAGGCAGCGAGATGCAGGTGAGGTTAGAGGAGGTGGAAGACGAGTTATCTCCTGTTGCTGGAGCAGCAGATGGGTCAGGGAGTGAGAACAAGCTGAAGCAGAGGCCATTCTGGCTCAGTGATTCTCTGGTGTTTTCGTCAAAAGGCAAACCATTCATGAATACAAGTATTTCCATGGCACACCTTACATGTGATTAAAGCAAATATAATGCTCAAAGTTGTACCGTGCATGTGAAGCTTCAAATGGTATTGCTGAGTTTTGTCAGCTCATGTAGAATAATGAGCATTTAGCCCCATTGAGATGAAATAGTGCACTCATTTGAGGCTTTATCTGTTATTGGTCGATGTGTTGTCAATATTGTTGACCCTATGTACAAAATAAATGACAGCTAATTATCACATCAAAAAATGTGTGATTTGGTTGGATTCAGGTTGGCATATGCCAGTTTCATCATGTTGATGAGAAGTAAAGGAGCCAGGAGAAGAGAACAGGAGGAGAGAGCAGAGATAAAGAGGAGTGTGACAGACAGATGAGTCGAGAAAAGATAGAGGTGGTGGACCACGACCGAGGTGGCAGCTGATGATGGATCCTAATTGGCGGCAGTGGACAATGACTGTGGACTATAGTGGCATCTGATCTGGATGGTGGATCATGATCTTGCTGGCTGCTGACCATAGACTATGATTGCAGCAGGACTGCTTGACATATAGTATTTCTCCTCAGATACTTGACCTTGAAGTATCTGACCTTCAGGTATCCTTCAAAATGTTTACCCTCATCAATGCTGCTAAAACCTTTATCCTGATGATGTTTTCCTCTACACTTGACATCTATTACACTTCTGTCCGTCCTGGGAGAGGGATCCAAACATGTGGCTCTCTCAGAGGTTTCTACGTATTTTTACCCTGTAAAAAGGTTTTTAGTAGTTTTTCCTTACTCTTGCTGAGAGTCAAGGACAGAGGAAGCACACCATGTTAAAGCCCTATGAGACTAATTTTGATTTGTGAATATGGGCTATTCAAATAAAATTTGATCGATTGACTGATTGATTGATGAAGAGGAGAGTCAGAGTCAGACCCGCAGAGCACAGTTTGTCACTTTTCAAAAGGAGCCTTCATCACCAAAGAGAGGCAGACGCTATGGGACCAGAGTTGGTCAATTTTCTGTTTTACTCCTGCTGCTGAGAAAAAATGACAACAAAGTCAGTGAGAACTCAGATTGCTCTCGTTTTGTTTCCCGCTGTGAAAACCCGACACAACTGAGCAGGACCTGTGTGACTCATGTCTTAGATTTATTTTTCTCTGAAATAGCAGAAGTAAATCTATGGATTTATGTTCTCAGACTGATGTTTCAAGATCCTTACACAACTCCTGTATATGAGAATTTACAGAAATGTAAACATTACAATTTCTTCATTCAAGGTACAAAATAGAAAAATGTATCTGAAGTCAGCAATTTAACCTGAGGAAATTATTTAAATCCAACGCCATTTTGCTGCAGTAGTCGGGACTGCTGTATATACCTCCAATGGTGAGTTTGTTTTGTGTGTGTTTGTGTATTTAAAACGTACCGCCCTTGTCTATTAGCATACATGAGTGGAAACCTCTGCTTGTCTTTGTGTTTTTTTTTCGAGGCCGCTCATGTGTGCGCATGTGTAAAACAAACTCCATGCCAATCAGCCTCAGCTTGATCTATGCTCCTCTGGGAGCTCTCTCCAGTTGATGTAAAAAGGGAGGGGAGCGCCAGAAAGACAGCAGCCCAGAGCAGGGCCCCCTCGCTGGGGGAGAGGCGCGTTCAAAGGGCTCGTTTGGCCCCGACGGGACCAGCAAACAGTGCTCATTTGCCACTGCAATTCTATTTTCACATCATTTCAATTTCAAAGAGCCTTCTGGTCCCATTAGCATTTGGCTCAGATAAAAGAAATGTGGTGAAGGAAGGGTGGGAAAAAAGTGAGGCGGATGAGAATTTACTGCATGTGCTGCTTTTACTATACATTTTTTTTCTTCTTTTTGGCCACCATGAGGAAGTTGGTCTATACATTTTAGTGTCTGCTAGTAAGGAAGTATTACTGTTCGTCTACCACATACCTCTACCACATCAATTATTTCTATTATTAATGTTAGTCAGCAGACACACTCACACGTCTGCTAATTTAGTGTTACTTCTTATCCCCAAAAATGTTAGAAAATAGACAGAAATAATTATTCTGGCATGTGCAACTATTTTGGTGAAGCCTACAAAGATGGAGAGGCTATAAGATATAAAAACGCTTTCAGCTCGATAAACATCCTCCGCCTTACATGTGTTAGGAAATGGCTTAAAGGGTATGTGCAAGTTTTCTCCTACTGTGGTTTCTTATTGAAAGCAGGTGCTGCTGATGTTCCCTTGTTAAGAGCTTCAGCTTCACACCAACCTTCACTGAATCCTCCAGAGGATTTGTTCCTGTTGTTAACACCACTGAGAAGGTCATGTCTGAAAACGGCTATAGAGTGATGAGAGGACTGGACCAAACCAGGGCTAGCTGAGTTAACATGCCACTTCCAGAGACACAAGCAGTCAACCTCATGGCTTCTGAACTTCGGCACATCAAAACACATTGACTTGGTAGCACAAGAACAGGAGGTGCAAAAAATGTCAATTCGTGTCTGGGGTTTAAGAATCGTTTGGAACAAGTCGATATAGTACAAATACAACAGCCACCTGTACTACACCCTCCACAAATGATCATGAACTTCCACCATATCCTATGATGTCTATCTGATATATTTGCCAACTTTGTGTCATCACCTGTGTATTTTTCCTGTTTCCGTCTGCCCTCCCCTCACTGGTCCTCTACCCCCCCCCCCCCCCCCCCACACACACACACACACACACACACACACACACACTGCCCCAGTGAAGCAGATGCCTTTGATACCAATGCTACAAATCACACATTTAGCTTTTCATCAATATTTCATCTATCCATTCCAGAGTAGGAGCTCCCGAGCTCTCTCTAAATCAGCACTGTTTGTGGGGGGTGGCGGTTAGGATGTGTGTTGGGGCGATGGCAACTTTGCAAGTAATTTGCCTTAATACAACGGCAACTTAAGGTGAGAGGGCCAGTGTTTGAAAACATAAGTCCAAGGGAAGATTTCAAACTACTAAGCTTTTGGTCTCAAATCGTTCATGAGCACTTATTGCTAAAAGGATCATGATAATATCCAAAACATGATGTATTGTTTTTCTAGGATATACCCACCACTGTAATACATATGTAATAATCATCAGCTGGAAACAGTCCCGTGTTTGAGTAAGTCTTGTCATCCTCTAAAATCTTCATTTGAATTAATATGAAATGTTTTGCTCAGTTAACCAACTCCAATGTTAGACTATTATACTTTGACTATTATATACAACAGAATTCCCTTAGATTTAATTGGCTGACTGAAATTGAATTATCCCAGTGAACAAACTGGCCCACTGCAGCCGGGCAGTGTTAAAGGAAACAACAGAGATAAAATATAACAGGACGTTCAAATGTGGCTCATGGCTGCTTCAAAGACATGTTCAACTGACAGGTACAATAATTGGACATTTTAAGTGACTGAAAGTTGTGAGCAAAAATGTTCAGTCGAGACTTTATAAAGCCAAGAAGAAAGATTTGCACCACCTCATACCACATCATACATCAATGACATGCTATTTCAATTAAAACACTTTGCGGTTTCTCTTATTTCTCCACACCCTTATCTTTGCAATTAATGGATTCCATTTCGATTCTATTTCTCTGGTAAAAAGAGTACAAAGAGCTTTGTTGTTTTGTTTGATTTACCATGCCCTAACATCCCTTGTTGGGGGGCTAACATTTTAAACTTACTTCCCGACAGCAGAAGCAGGAGACATTACCAAAGCAAAGCAGGAAACACCCCAAAGGACCAACAATAGAACTGGTGGTTGTTTTAAGCTTAGCTGCTTTTATTATCTACGCTGCCGCAGTTTGCAGGATTGAATGCTTATTTGCCGTTCTCCACTGTGCTCGTAGTTCAGACGAGTGAATGCTCCTCGTTTGTTCTTTGATATTTGTGTCACATCAGGAGATATGCAGTTAGGATTTGTCTGTGTAGAGGCTTAAAAAATCTGCAAGACTTGCATGTGTGCTCTCGAAAGAGAATGACAAACCAATGTTTTTAATAGAGTTTTCAACAACTCTCATTATCATGGCTGAGATAAACTGATGATACTAATTCATTATGTTATCCCTCATGAAACTAAAGTTAGATGTAACTTGAACAGAAATTTAGTCTGAATCTGTGCCTCCAGACATATGTCCCTTAAAGTTTTTCATGTCCTTATGATCATCTGTTTGGAAATTATTTCAGTTGCATTCCATGAATGACATGTAAATATTTCATTCCATTAAAGAGATATTTTTTAAAGAAATTTTTGTATGATAAAATGGACACTGTCCTATCATGTCATGGCCCTAGTGATAGACTGCATGTTGCTCCCGGACCAATAAATCATCTTTTACAACAGGCATGACGTCACTGAAAATGACGTGCTCCAGACAGACTTCTTCGGACTCTTTTTTTTGTTGATCTCTTGCAAATTATCAAATTGTGGACAGGGGTGTTGTTGCCACAGCTTGATAAACGATTCCTCTGAGGATCTGAATGACACCGACAACATCATTCCTCTTTTGTTTCACCACGTTTACATTTGAGGTTTTCTGAACCCACCCAACACCCTACGTCTTTTTTGTCAGGCTATAACCGATCTGATGTAATTTAATCTGACCCTTGCATAATACAACAGAACCGCAATAAATCCAACAAATTTCATTATGTTTAGAGGTGTTGATTCAACTTCCTGGTCATTTTGAATAATGACTTGAATCATGATTGACTGATAGGTGCTCTTATATTCAGTCCTTCCCACTTTAGACAATTAAACATTTTTAAGTAAACCATCCTAAAGAAACGATTCCAAAAGCTTTAGCATTACAATCCATTTATTTTTTGGTTGAGAGAGAGAGTGCTAGATATTTGTTTGTCTTTTTGCCTGCAATGGACAGCTGTTAACATTAATACAGGCATAAACATAGCGGTATCAAACTCAGGCAGATGCCATTACGTATAATCAGGCAGAAGTTTCTACAGCTGAGGGGTGTGGAAGAGAAACACAGATCTGACTGACAATAAACCTGAATATTTGAACAAATGTGGCAATCCACTACAGACCTTCCTCTGACCCCACGATTTCGATTAGAAATAAAAAAGCCTCCATAAAGTATGACTCAATGTAAGTTGACTGCCAAAATGCTGCAAACATATCCTCACATAACCTAAGGTAACAGCAGAGATAAGCAAAGTAAGTAAAAACATAGAGTGGACACAGTTTTGTTTTTTGACGCCTTTAATTATTAGCTGCATTTATTGGTGTTGTCACTTCTTATCTGCTCGCACTAGGGGACATGTTGTAAAGACACTTCGTCTCATGTAACTTGCTCAATGCCAAGACTTTGTTCAGAAAACAAAGTCCCACGCCCAATTAGTCCTTAGTTAAGCATGAAGCACCAGTGAAATGGATCTAAGTGTTCGCAAAATTCCGCTTATTATTCAGCCGGTAATTTTAGTGTGGAGCCATAATTCCTCTGTGTAATTATAGGTGCACGGGCTGAATGACAAATCTACCTCATCTATCTTCAGACACGCAGCAGAGCTTAGTAGCAAAGCACTATCTCCTCAACAATCCACAGATAGAACAGCGTGTGTCGAGGAACCAGATACATTTTAGTCAAAGCTGCTGTGCTGTGATTTCTAGCTAATTTTAAATACATTTATCTACTTCCGTGCCAAGTACTTTTTTTCCCCACAAGAAATGAATACAGGAGACAGCATTTAGACTATCGTGATACACTAATACCCTTTAGATACCGTTCTAATGAACTTCCCTTAGGTATTTGAGCATCTCCCTGAAGCTCAGAGTCAAACAGGTTATATATACACACTCCTCCCATACCACCTGAGTTAAATATCTGCCACTTAGTAATGATACAAATATATCAACAAATGGACCATACAAATATATCATATCAGAGGTAGACCACACACAATGGATCTGATGGTTAACCCAAGACAAATATCACCAGCATCTAATCCAGTTTCCTTCTTCCTAGCTGCCGCTGGCTTTCCTCCCTGTGACTAATGATCGGTGCTTGCGGTTTGGGTAGAAATGCTACAGCGCAGCCTGAGGCCCATGCAATCAATGTCCTCTGTTTGCATATCAGTCAATAGCGTCAGCAGTAAGGCTTGGCTAATTGATCACCTCCTCCTTTTAAACTGCTCCGTGGCTCAATGAGCACAGCCACTTAAAGTCACAATCCCAAATCCATCAAATAGCACTCTAAAAAATATAAGCTGCTTCAAAGTTACTGACTACTTTGTTAGGAACTCCAACTAGTGGTGTAATCCTCTGCATTGCTCCTACTGATTATGGCTTTTTCACTAATTACTAAATCAGTTGAGACACTGAAGGCACATTTAATTTAATAAATCAAGACTTTAATGTGTAAAAAATATGTGATGTTAATAGAACAAAAAACATCCTTACTCAAGGTCAATCAAGTGACTGCAGAACAGTTATTCTTGGTGAAGAGGGACTGGAATATGATTAAAGTATTAATTCTAAAAGCAAAAAAATGAATGTGGCCCTGGGCATCATTAATTTTTTCTTTGTACCCTCACCTTGAGTCTGAATATCAAAAAATAAATAAAAAAGCCTAAAAAATAACAATGTACAATATTTCAGGGGTACTTTGGATAAAAGTGATTTTTGTAACTAACTTTGTACAGCAACAGGAGTATAGTTAGTCTTGGTCTCCTGTTTAATTTACAGTTTTCCACCAAAAACTAAGTGAGCCTTATATTTACATTATATATTTTAAGTATGAATCAGATTGTGACCAGAGTTATCATTGTTAGAATCGTTTTCACATTTCATATATCGCATAAAATAAATATATTGCATGTAATCTTGTGGCCAAAGCTAAATTAAATCTAGTAAAATGACCAAACACGTCAATGCAGCACAGCCCTGAGTGGTCAGCGCACAGGGCTGGATGCACTACACGTCTTCAGGGTGTGCTGAGGTCCAATCACTTAAATCACAAATGGAGGTGGTTTTGGACTCGTGGCAATATTCTTTTAACTGCGTGTACGCACTTATGAAGGACCACCTACTCAACTGATGTCCTCGGACCCACCTCGGTTTAAACATAGTTTTTAGGCTTTTCTGTGTCAACATTCATTCATCCATTCAGGCCATCTTGTCTCTTTCTTTCTCTCTCTTTTTATGATGTGCTATGAAGATTTTACTTATTTACAAGTATTAAAAGTATTGATCATTCTGTGTTGACATCAGCTGAGTGTTTGTGTGTCAGTGCGAGAGAGAGAGAGAGAGTGAGAGAGAGATAGAACTTAGCAAGGGTAGTCAGGAATGTGTGAATGAATGGATGAATATACATAATTGATATAAGTTCTTAATTTAATTATTTAACAAGTCAAAACAAGTGCTGGTTCTTATGTATTCATTTCAAGGAGTAAGACGATTATATAAGCAAAATCGAATGGCAAAAAAACACCACTAATGAATGATGGACTCATCCCATCACCAATTTATTCCTCCAATTGGCCAGCCCTAGCTTGTACTCAGCTGGGAAATCAGGTACGTAGACATAAATTGTGGCGTAATGGTCGGGCTTTAAGGAGGCCACAGCCAACGGAAAAGCAGACTGGTTCTTAAAAGGTTTGCATGTTGAACCAGCTCTAAACCAGTACAAGCAGCAGCCCAACACTAGCACTTGGTTCACTTTGGTGGTAAAGGGGTATCTCTCGCTCGCTCCCTCCGGCGTACACACACGCGCACACATTGTCATCAATCACATATGTAAACTCACACTGGCTAGAAACAACATCATTTGGTCTTCAAAAACGACGCATACATGGACGCGGGTTGAGGCCTTGCCTCGTTGGGGTGGCAGCTTTACCAGGGGAGCTGTATGCTGCCACCAGGAAGTGTTTCTCATCCTAATTTTGGGGCTGTTCAAAATGCAAAGAAATGTGTTGTTTTTTTTCGATTTCACATTCGACTGTGCTCAGTCAACACCTGGCAGTTTGCATCACAAATGCATGAGACTAATGTGGCAAAGTATGACCTTCCGTCACCAAAGGGTCTTGAACAGATGATATTATTTGTCAAATCTAATTGATCAGTTGGTTACTTGGTTTACAAGCTACCTGATTCTCTGAGGGTATATATCTCTATTTAAATATGCACAACCCCCCTGATAGAGCTTCCTGACAAATAAGAGTTGATGGAACATTACTAACTACCATAATGTAAATTGAAGCATAACAAATTTTGCATCGTTTTTGGAATAGACAAAGTTAATCTACTTTCACAACATATCTTGTGGCTTTGTTAATCTATAACTGGGCCAATATCTATGTGACAAATATGTTGCAATGGAGAAAATATTGGTAACTGTGTTTCAATGAAAATTGAGTCAGGATAATTGGAAAAAAATGTATTCCATGCAGAGAATATTTGCAATGCTATCTGTTAAAATGCACAAATATAACATTTGTTTTATATATTTCTTCAACTTCAAAGACTATACAGACAACATATTTGGAATGACTTCACAACGTGAGGAGTAGATCCTTCCAAGGAGTCAGTCCCAGGAAATGTGTAAAGGCAACCAAAAGGTTCCTGCGGACCATCGTTCTCCTCCATTTTCACAGCAGTCTAAAGACCTGAGGAGATTAGACAAATTAGCTTGAGGTGTGAACTAATGGCTACAAAAAGTTATTCCGCTGTAGACTATCATGCAGTGACAATGCAGAATAACCATACAACACAAATGGAAATATTTCAGTGTTTTCCCCAAAATTTGAGAATTGAGGAAATTTCCTGCAGTGGAAATGATTTATATTCAACTAAAAAAGTCTATAAAATGCTGGTCAGTTGCCTTATTACATTCACCTCCAAAACTTGTGAAACAGAGCTCCCTCTCGTTCCCCTGCTTTAAAATCCTCATGTGCAAGACGAGCAAAGCTAAAGAGAGAGCACGAAGAGTACGCCAACAAACAACAGCAAAATAGCCATGGCACCATTTTGCCTCTTTACCAATATGTACTTCGAATGGTCCCCAAGCAGGCAAACTCTGTAGAGACAGATATAAAGACGATTGGCACAGAAAGACAAGACTGAGAGGTGTGTGAAAATGACACAGAGGAGGCAAAATAGTACAGAAAAGTGAGGGGGGGAAAGGACGAAGAAACAAGACAAAGAGGAAGGTAGCGACACAATGAAGGTGAGGTAGTGAAAACGAGCAAAGCGAGGACATTGGCAGAGTAAAGTGTGGGGGATTACTGGGCAATGTAGAGAGCGCCAAAGTGCCGTTATAGCAGACGAGGCAGTACTTCACTTAATGGATGGCTTTGTTCTATGTGTCTGTCTTTTGTGTTTGTTTTAATCGACGCAAAAGGGGCCACTTCTGAGAAATCTGTGCCCTTGGAAAAGCAAAAGGTTTCAGTACCACTACAAACTGGTGCTTTTACAGAAAAGCTACAGGTACACTAATTAGTTCACTAACAGATAAAGCCCAGTTTACAGCCATAGCACATTACTCATCCGTATTTGAGTTATTTATGAAGCAGTTTTTTTCTAAGTTTTGAAGGGCCAGCTGGCTACCACCCTTCTTATACCTGGGGAGCTACCACTGCTTCTCAGTCATGTATTGTATCCTTTGGTCAGACTCAATGTCTCAACTGTGTGTCAGCGTTTCTTCAGACCCTCAACAATATCTTCACTGCAGCCCACACTGGTTATGCCAAATGCACATCCTGTAAAAACATGTTGAGGCTCAAAAGGAAACACAGCACAAAAATCATTGATGGATATTGATGGTTTTTCACCTGGAACCTTGGAAATTATTATTTGTCATGGAACTTAAAGCCAACTGCAACAAGATGAGCAGAGAAGTATTTTTTAATCTGCACAAGTCCCATTAAATCCTGTTACACCTTAAAGCGAATATCTGTGTTGAAAAAGGAAACGACTGTGACTGGTGAATGGCTTAAAGAGTTACAGCCCTAGTGTAACTTTTCTTTATTGTAAATTATGAGCAACAACTAATTATCTTGTTGTCTGTGTTGAAATATGATCTCTGCGCTCCCTCACTTTCTCTCCCACTCTCACTCCTCTGTCTATTTTTTGATGACCTGAGAGGCAGTGGCCAATGAAAGACAAAAGGTAAAATGGATATGGATTTTTCTCACTCAGCCGACCATCCCCGAGATGATTAAGTAGTTCATCAGGCAGAAATATAGAATTCTTCCCGGCGTGCTCATCGACCTGTCCTATAGATACATTAAAACTTTGGCAGCAAATCGTTGCACAATACGCCGCACTACACATCGACTGCAAGGCCTCTCCTACTCCATTGATCATTGTTGCATCTCTGTATGCTTGTGTGTCCGGCTTGGGTGTCCAAAGTGACTCGAGCCTTGCTTAACATACATGAACTGTCACAGATGAATGAACAAATGACTCACAGTCACACATTAGCGAATGAAGTGAAGCTTCACTACTAACAGATAGACTGTTGGAAATTTGAAAAAATTGGGACTAAGAAGTTCAGTTATTTCAAATACAGGACGAAAGTAAACATATAACCCAATAAAGGTATGCAATCACATGCAAATTATGGACATATAGGCTTTTCTTGATCATGAATTGACCAGAATTGTAACTTTCTCCATGGGATTAAAGGATCACTTTCAGGCAGGCTATATATTTGGGGCCCCACGAAGTCCCCTCATATTGGTAAATTATGCAATTAAAATATTAAACCCCCTTGAAGCTCCCATAAAGCGGTATCTTGTGTGCTGCCACTTACTCTAATATCCCCTTAATGGGTACCCTGATGATGTGTTCTGTATCGAGCTTCTACCCACAGCCTTCATTTGAAGTGTTTTGGGAGCACTGGTAAAATGCAGTGTCAACTGACGTGATGCCTTTAGGGGAAATCGGTTATTTGCAGCCAAAGAAAATAACTCGGGTTACGCCCTCCGTCTTTAAACTGAGTCCTGACTGTTCAAGTGACGTCTCCTGTTATACTGAGGAATAGATGTTGATGAGTCATATTTCATGAGGTCTCAATGCAGCCTCATCAACTCTGGAGCGAATCAAACCAACACTAAGTTTTTTCATGTACTGATCAGGTCCTAATAAGTAGTGATGAGAGTTGCTGTTATTTAGTTAGTATAAGTTAAAGTAAGAGCAGGTCAGCAGTAGATTGGAGGAGGACACAGGAAACTCCAGCACGATACAAACTAAACTTCTTATGATTGTGCAGATGTGGACCAGAGAGAAACTCATTATTTTCACTGTTTGTTCCCACTGTTCTTCAACAGAGTTACTTACAGGCTGCTCATGTTTAAGCTCCTCTCCCTGATAGTACGCACGCACACAAACACACACACACACATTTTATCTCGCAACTGGTATTTCACATAATGGCTTAGACGATGATCACCCAAAAACTAGCCGCTCAAGTTCATCATATGTTAACTGATTCGTTCAGTTCAGAGTTTAAAAAAAAAATGATATTGTTCATTGAACATGTCCATGCAAAAAATGATATTGTTCATTGAACACGCGCATGCATAACACGGATCAATATATCTTAAAAACGAACCCTTATTTTTGGAATGCTTGCTCCTTCAATATTTGCAACCAGATAATTATGGTAGTTTAGACATGCTGCAGTATTCTCTCAATGGCTTTTTTTCTTCTCAAAGGCAATCGCTGGACCAATGTATGAGTCTTAAATAAAGTTAAATAAAGTTAAATTGAATCGACCACTGGCTCTTGACTAGTTTGCCTATATGGATGCCCTGCCACTGCTCTGAAAGCAAGACAAAGTGCAAAGACTCTACTTTAATTTTTCTACAAACATTTTTTTTGTTTGAAAGATGCTACGACCTGACACTTGCAGACATACATTTGCTTTAAGGTGTGTCATGGTGGGTGCAGGAGCACCAGCAGAAATTCTGGACCCCTGACACCACTTTATTATGTGCCTGGAATAATACATATCCATAATCCCACTCCAGTTCCTTCTGAATGATTCAGGAGGCCCAGAGGTACCACCCCAAGTCTGCACAGAGTTGATAACTAACTAACTAACACCAACTATGCATCTATGCTACATAATCAGTGTAGCATTTTTCAGCTTGTTAGGGCTGCTACAGTTTCCATAGCAGAAACCCCCCACTGTACCCATCAGCAGTAAGGTTTCAGTTTACTTACAAACGTCCAACCGTTCCACATTCAAAAATGTCATCGGAAACTTTCATTTTGTAACCTCACCTGGGCAACTGCTCAGATAGATAGATAGATAGATGGATACTTTATTAATCCCGAGGGAAATTCAGATCATCCAGTAGCTTGTACACTTAACACATCACTGACATATATACATAAATCACATAAATCACATATATCACATACGGAGAGCATATATACAGATAAGGTATGGAATGCAATGATGTGATTGTGTCAGTGTCCAGTATTTAAAGTGATTTTGTGCTGGAGTGGATAGTACAACAAAATATAAACTGTATCTATATTATAAAAGCAGCAGAAATATATATATATATATATATATATAGGAATATCAATCCATCAATCAATCAATCAAATTTCCAATCAAATTTTTACCTGTATAGCCTATATTCACAAGTTACAATTCTTCTCATGGGCTATAACAGGGCGTGACACCCTCTGTCCTTAACCCTCAACAAGAGTAAGGAAAAACTACGAAAAACCCTTTAACAGGTAAAAATACGTAGAAACCTCAGAGAGAGCCACATGTGAGGGATCCCTCTCCCAGGACGGACAGAAGTGCAATAGGTGCCACGAATATTGTCATTTCATGCCGGGAAGATCTCTCTCCCCTCCACTCTCCCTCTGTGTGGCGTTATGAAGCCGAATGGCTCTGGGGACAAAGGACCTCCTCAGCCTTTCCGATGAGCATGACAATGACAGGAGTCTGCCACTGAAAACGCTCCTCTGACCAATGAGAGTTTTGTGAAGTGGGTGGTGCTCATTGTCCAAGATGGACCGCAACCTACTCAGGGTCCTGCTCTCAGCCACTGTTGTGAGGCAGTCCAGTTCAGAGCCAACTACAGCTCCCGCCTTCCTCAACAGCCTATCCAGTCGCCCTGCATCCCTCTTCTTTATGCTGCCTCCCCAGCAAACAAACGCATAGAAAAGGACGCTGGCGACAACAGACTGGTAGAACATGCGCAGGAGTTTGTTGCAGATGTTGAACGACCTCAGCCTCCTCAGGAAGCAGTCAGATTGCTTAAACGCGATCTGACTGCTTTCATCTCAACACAGGGCACCATTACACAAATGCACAGAGGCAGAGACAGGTCTGTTCAAAGGCTTTCAGGCTATCAGCCGCCGGTTTTAGAGAGGCACATTTAAGCACAGCAGAGATAGATTTAATGCTGCCTGGATATTAATTAAAGAACAGTTTAAATGAAATAACACAGACTGCTTCTGGACACAGCTAATAACCACTATACAAAAAAAGTTGAAAGTCCAGCATGATACAAAAACAGATTTGCGTGTCTCTTTTGAATCTGTAACAAGTCTAGGTGCCTCATAAATCCTGTGAAAGTATCAGAATTCTCAACCCAGAGAGAAATGCTCACATCCTGCAGGGTATCCACTACATTCACTTTGCAGCATTGGTCCACGACTGCAAAAATGAGCACTGCTACTGCTCCAGGATCAGGAAAGACACACATCAAGCCCAGTGTCCTTGTGCCGTGCCAGAGAAAACTGTCAGTGTCCTCCCTCTGCTCTTACCCACTGACCTGAGCTCACTCTGCACTTTAACAAGAAACACCATAGCTGATCAGACGTTATTAGGGCTCCTCCAGTTATTAGGGCTCCTCAACGTGTTTATGGTAAAGAGCGAATCACACAAAGTATCCTTTTAGTCCCTTCCCTCATAAACACGTTGAAAAAAAGTCCATTGGACACAACCACGACACCGGGGTCAAAGTGGATCATAACCATGCAGATCCAACGCCATTAAATGATAACAGAATTAGTTTGACTGTCAGTTGCCTGTATTCTCAAACTGAACCTTAAAACAAGCCTGCAGGACTTCTGTAACTTTCTTATTTCCCAACTCTGCTGTTATTATCATCATCATTATTGAACAGTGCAAATAATGATAGGATAAGAATGAAGATGGTAGGGCTATGACTGGAATGGACTGAGAGAGGAAGAAATGGTGGTGTGAGTGAATCCCTGATGGATCTGAAAAGCTCATTACTCACTTACTGTGTGGTGGGAACACACACACACACACTGTCCTACAGGTAATTTTGCTGTTGCCATGGAAGCCATCTCAGTGAGCCCACGCTCTGACTAACTGAAGATACATTGAGCATGAGAACTGCACGTATAACCAGTATTAACATTCTACCACTCCGTCTTCCTCTTTTTCTCTTCACCAGAGAGACGTTAATAAAGCCTGATTTGCAGAATTGCAGCCGCAGCAAAGGGATAATCATCTCCAGGATACCTTTTAACATACAAAGACGCTGGTACCGTGCAGAATTGCAGGCTGCAAAAGACAAGCAGGTTGCAACCAAATATACATTGTAGGGAATAATTGCTGTGATGTTGAGAACATGCTTTTGTCTTTCAAAGGAGAATAATCTTAAAATGGTTTGATATTAACCTCACCAAAGCAAACGCTGTGAAATACACTGCATGACCTTCATTTACAAATTAACCTCCTGTCATACCAAGGTAGACCCCGACCACGCACAACCAACCAACCTATGTAAGTTGAAGGAATCAATACAAAATTTGAATGACAGAAAAGGCTACAAAGAGAGATGTATGAGATGTGGTCTACTTGCATTTATTTCCCTTTTCTCTCTAGCAAGATGACTTGGTCCCTCTTCTGCAGCTCAACAGGCATACAGTAGATCACTCCTGTGAAGAAGTGTTGCCTAACACTCCTTGACCTCTGCAGGCCGCTTGATTAAAGGTTTCCTCCCTGTGGAACTGAGAGGTGATGTCAAACTTAGTGAGTGTCTCCACAGTCTCCCCTCTCATCTCCATTCCATCTACAGTGGCATAACAATCAGTGTAATAAACAAAAGGAGAAAAGGCAGGCCGGTGGACTGGAGCAGACTTATTATGAAAATCTTTAACAGGGTTGCCTTTACTCACTCACTTCGTTAGACTGACAGTTCTCTCAGAGGCCCACAAGGTCATCTCTCCACTGGGTCCCAATGCTTTTATCACATTAGGTTGGTAATGATGAACTCTCTCAGTCAGATGCCACACTTGTTTCATGTTCACAATCTAATACTGTTGATGAAGGTGTTAGGAGTTTACTGTGGTGAATACTGTTGTACGGTGGGTTTTTAGTACTGATTTGTGTTTATACAGAGAGTGCTCTCAGGACTCCATCTAGAACTCAGGGGATCCGAAACTCTATAAAGACCTTAAATTCCTGCAGTCAAATATCTATATATATATATATATATATATATATATATATATATTTATATTTATATCCATCCAACAGCTGTCGAGAAATGTTAAGGCTGAATCCCAAATCTCATGGTGATACTGCAGAAAAGCAGACCAGCACTCAAGTAATGTGGATGCTATTGTACAACAATGTTGAGCTAATATATCTTGTTGATGTAAAGATATTTCACTGGAGAAAACCCCCAAGAGGACAGGGCTCCATTTCCTGGGGATCATTAATATCTGAAAAACAAATGAATGTCAATCCATCTGATAGTTGTTGGCAGAGTGTCATTTCATCCTTTGAGCCCGAGTGCCCAAGGCCATGTATTAACTCATTCATGACACTAGTACCACTGGTGTTATTTGCATGTTTTTCACAGTATGTGAAATACAAATCAAGATTAGTGGTTTTCTTCAGGTTGCATCCGAGTTTCAAGAATTTTCCATTTCTGTTTTTATTGGATCTAAACCTTGAGATTGCAGACAACCCGTCCTCAAGCAAATTCAAGTCATCACTGTGGGAACATTTTGCCCCCAGCCACAATTTGATAGGTCTACAGAAGCCATCTTATAAAAGTTTCTTTTAGAATAGAGTTTTTGAATGAAAGTGGAACAACATCATGATGTGTTCATCCTTAAAAGCTATTAAGAGGCTTGTATATCACTATCATATACCAAGTACCCGGATAAACAGCATTAGGCTCATGGTCCAGAGCTGAAAGATGGGGAGATGGAGAGTAGCTTTGAGCTTAAATCATTGGATTGACTCATAAAGTCAATTCAAATAGACTCTACGTATATTTATTACTTAAGAGAGTCATACTATATCCAGTTGTCAGTTTCCTGGACCACTGATGTGAACAGCAGGAAACAATTAAAAGGAAGCTTGAAATCCTATTAGTACTCATTTTCACTACAACTACCTCTCTTATTTCTGCCATTTCCATATTATTTCTGGCTTCTTATCATTCTCTCACGCACACGCACACACAAACACTATTCAATCACACCTTAAGCCTTCCAAGGCTCTAGGATTCAGGCGCACAGGCTCTCGGAGCACAACTCGCTCCTCTCCAGCTCCTAATCTAAACCTTTAATAAAAGCACTAAGCAGTGTATTAAGGTTCATCCAGACTTTTAAGCATTCTCCCCGGAGCGTCTCATGTTCTTCAGCCTCTCAAGTTGTCAGAATTGGCCCATGTGTTGAGGCAGACTGACATAGTGAGATGCTGAAGGAGACAAAAATTGCCCCAGCAAAATAGGTTATGTTATCACCCTTGTCTGTCATTTGATTTGTTAGCAGGATTACGCTAAAAGTACTGAGCTGATTTGCGGCTAACTTGGTGGAGGAATGGGGCATGGATAAGGGAATCAACCATAAAAGTTTATTGTGGATCCATATTATTTTTTTTCAATCCCCTCCTTTGACTTGGAGGATTGTGAGGAATTTGTAAATCACTCTGCGAATACTGTTTGGATCTTAAAATAAATTAAATCACACATATATTTGGTGTTATTATCAATGAATTAACACAATTTGGTGCAGATCCAGATGTCGGGATGTGACAGAGAGATCTGTGGAGGATTGCCTGGCTTTGGTGGAAGTAATCACTCTACTTATTGCCATTCTACTTATAATAATATTCACCTCTAATAAATGTTTGCACGCATTGAAGCCGTTTGTTACAAATCTAGGAAACTTTCACAAAACCAGATTGCCGAGGCGAAGACACTATAATGGCCCATATAGTTTTATTGTTTAGTTATATTGAGCAGTTGTGTGAGATATAATGTGAAAATATGGTATAACCCTGTAATTGGGAACTGAGCTGATATGGGATATGCTTTGTTCAGTTTTAATTATTTCAAGTAAATGGGAAAGGAACATTACAGATTATACTACTAAGGCAGGGCAATTTGTTCTGCTAGGCAAACTAAATCCTGCTGTTCCTCACCCTGTCTGTCATGTCATTTGGTCATCAGTCATGACCAATGAGAAGCACTGTCAGCGTTGCTACGATACGCCTGACAGCAGTGCAGGTTTTTAAAAAAATAGGCGAGCAACAGAAGGGAATGGGAAAATGATTAGGAATGGTTGGGGTGCACAGGCGAGAATGTGTGCGCTCTCTGCCGCCAGGTTTTCTCCATTACTCATTGAGGAATTTGTGACCTCAAGCAACACACGTCTGGAGATCAGTGGTAGTATGAGAGAGAGGCTGAGGATGACACAGGGAGAGGGAGCACTGTCAGAGTCCCTTGTCTGCCAAGAGTGTCTAGAAGATGATATGCTACATAAAGCATATCAATTTGAACACAGAAAATGTGGTTTTATTTACTGTATACATTCAAGCTTCAACATGCTACACCAGTTCTGATGGTGCACTTAAGCTGACTCACCAGACAATGAGTCACTGCAGGATTGCTCAGAAGGTGTCCTGCAGTGGGAGGACAAAGCCAAAGCATTGGTCACATGGCTTTCTCCAAAGTAAGTACAAGAGGCGATCAAATATATATATTTTTTGTGTATATTTTTTTAAGTACGGATATTTCGCTCAAATTGTTTAACTCATGCATTCCACAATGGCAACCAGAAGATGTTGCCCTTGGTCATTTGTTTTTTTTCCAATTCAGAGAGCAGGGTCATCAGCCAGTTGATTGGTTTAGGAAAAAAAATCCAAATGAGTCTGATGATGGAATAGCCAATAGCGTCATGCGCTCTTGAAAACAAGGCCTGACTGAAGATAATGTCCAATAACCTCCTCCAAGATAGCTGCCCTACACATACTGTACATTACGTTATTTAACGTCGGCTCTCTGTTGACATTTTTTTCTTTAGGGGCCACAGGTTATTTTGGCCAACAGGAGAGATTTAACAAGGACATTTTGATGTATGAAATCCTGCGCCACCTGGTATCAGTAGATATTTGCCACTTAACCCTGCGATCACTGGCCTGGACATTTTTTTATTTGAATTGATGACTGTCCAAGGCACCTGTAAGCTTTGCTGCGGTTGAAAGGAGTTGCTGCTTGAGTTAGGGAGTGGGTGTCCTGGGGGAAACAGCTGAAAGGCGGTTGGCACTTCTCCAGGCAGGTGACCTTGCAAACAACCTGGCTGTGATGTCTTTCGTCCTCTACGTACGTGTAGAGGGGTTTAATCCTCAATGAAAAATAAATTACTAGATGCGTGGAACAAACTGTTCTGTTGCACTAATGAAGAGTGAGCTGATTGTCACTATGAATTCTGAACTATCTTTCTGAGAGAATGACAGTGCACCTCTGGTGGATAAAGGACCAACCCTCTGCTACAAGACGGCACATGTGCAGCGACAAAAATAAGACCTCAATCAAATTTAGTGTGATTCTGAAGCTGCATGTGATGTCCACCATGTGCAAGCATGTCCTTCATAGTTCAGTCGCTGTAAAATACATTCATTTCAATCATTAATTGTTGTTCTGCACCGAAGAAAGCTAAATAGTTGTTTTTCCACCAATAATTGGAAATCTTTCATAAACCTCATTCAAAATAATATATTAAATTGCTGTTGTGCAGTGTTGAAAGAAAAAGTTTGGTTCAGAACAACACTTGGAGATTAAGTTTATTGAAAATATTTGCACTACTCACAGTAATTGATGCCTCAAATAACCTTCAGTTCTTATTAAAAAATAAATTTATTTTTTCAAGGCTCAGAGGAAGGTATAAATAAGTTTGTATTGTATTTTATTGCATTGCTGAACTACAATGACACTCAGTAGAACGCATACCTCTTTAGCCTCACCAAATTGCACACACGCATAGATATCAGGTCCCTTTCATCAAGATTTGTGCATTATTCTTTTGGAAATCAGTGAACATGTCATTAAACATTCTGTGTCACAATGATAAAGTAAAATAAACCTCTGGACCTGCAACGGCAACATTTAATGGTCTCTTTCTTGGCCCATGTCCCATCTCCCTTTTGTTTGTGGTGATCCATTCAGTAGTGTCTTCATAGTCCTGCTGACAAACAGTTTTTGTTTCCGTTTTTTCCCCACAAATTATTCTCTGGGAAATCAATGAAAATATAAAGAAAGAAATACACCCTATCTCTGATAAGAAAGTCATCTAGGGACTGCAGTTATGATGGAAATGGAGGAGGGAATCAGGTGATGTTGTCATAGAGCAATAAGTCTGTGAGGGAGGAGGTCAGGGTGGAAGGATGGATAAACAAAATACTGGACCTTAACATGGGAGAGGGCTGTTTGATTCCTGTCAGTGTTCATTTTAACCATGACCACAATCACAACCTGAGCAACAAATGTATCAGTCTAATATGATGAATAAAACAAACATCATCTCTCCTTAAAACTTACAAGGTTGGTAAAAATATCATTATGATGTGACATAGCACTGTCACATCTTAACATAGCCATTTGTGATGGGTGATATTCAACACGTTGTCTGTGGCATATCTCCTGCTGCTGAGGAGACGCTCTTGTGGTTGATATCACTGCGTAGGAACACAAAACCTGTATAGTTTTAATTCAGGTCAGTGAACTATAGACTGACAATCGTGCTCAGAGAAGGGGAGTAGGTTTACAGCAATGGCTGTACTGCATGCCCCTCTTACTAGCAAGTGGTGCTATGTATGGGAAAGGTGTATATTGCAATAGATTTAAATTATCGAGAGAAAAAAGGAAAAGGAAAAGGACAGCCGGAGCCAAGAAAACAGATGCAGAGAAAAGGAGAGTAGGTGAAAAGGAGTTGAAAATGAGAGCGTGAAAGAGAGAGGGGGCTATCATCTATAAGTAACAAGGGCCCTTGTCTGACCCTTCCACCCCCCATTACACACACACACACACACACTCCTCCTATGAGACTCAGTCACCACAGCAACAGAGCAGAGGGTAAATTGCTGTGGCGATTGCCCTAGGACGTGTCGTGCATGGAAATGCAGAGTCCCTGCTGCCACCCTGCTGTGGCACACACACAGACACACACACAACCAAATGCATACAAGGGCACACATCAGTATTAGTGGCCATGAACATCCCTCCTAAATCTCCAGTGCCACACACCAGAACCACGGCAGCTCAGTCACTGATGTCATAAAAAATGCAAAAGTGACATACATGACATACTGTAACTTACCTTAATGTATAACTCATGCGGAGAACATCGCTGACACATTTGCTTGACAGAATGGTGTTTCTAATATTCATGCCGCCCTCAGCCTTTCTCTAGTCAGAAATAGAGTGGTGCTTTTTTTTTCATGACAACACTCTGTAGTTGCTGATTCAATTAGCAGGAAAGTAACATTTTATATTTAAACACTAATTTGTCTTAAAAGCTATCAGACAGCTTGCCACACTGGAGGAGGATATTTGAAAAGTTTATAATCCACAAATCCTTCACAATGACACCAGCAATTTACATGTCCACTCCTGATTACACTGGAAGGATGAAGGTGCTAAACAGGTATATATGCAGGGCTGGTGTATGCCAATGGAATATACATTATCCACTATTTTACATCAATTACTTAACTGTTATATTGATAAAAACAATTATGTTAAATCCATATAATTGGAAGTATTGCCATTATTTGTACTAATTAGCAGTGTGATTAAATAATTAATTGATAAATTAATGTTTGAATGTTCTATATTATGTTTTCGATAATATTTGAATTTGCTGCAGCGTAGTTTTATTCCAATCCTACAAGTAATGCTCTGCTCTAGTGTTTACAGTTTGTTACATCCAGTCTTTAAAGATGACTCTCTTCAAATCAAAGCCATTCAGCTGATGAGCCACATTAAAACTTTAATTGGCCACTTCCAGCGTGCATCTGTGGCTTCTTTAGTTTCTGTAATTTCTTTAAATTAAAACAGACAAATTAAAAGAGGCATCTTAAAATGGGGACACATTTTAATTAGATGTGGTGAGAAGGGGGAAAAAACCCTACATATAGATGAAAAATCTAGTGACAACCACAGCATAGTGTCTCATTGTGAGGTGTTGGACCACAAGCTGTAAGAACAGCTGCGCCAGGGGAGGGGTGAGCTGCATACTGGATGAACCCTCACCCTATTTATGCTACACACATGTGTAAAGAGCCTTCAAAGGGAAAATTATAGATAGGTATATGAATAGTCATGAAGAGAAACCAAAACCACAAAATCTGGAAAAAAACTATTGCATCACCTTCCTTAGCATAAAACATTAAAAACAGTTGACCACCTTGTTCTACAACTGCAGCATAAATTAATGTTGTGGTATAAAATGAATCCTCAAGTCCATCTATGCAACCAAATGCATGGAGCATGTTATACACACAGAGGGTGGCCAGCTCTGCTTCTCCCTTAAATGGATTTGACTTACAGGAAACAGCCTGTGATGTAGCATACAGACAGTTTTACACTTAGCATGAACACACTGCATTCCTTCAGTGTGAAGTCCTGCATTACAAAAATGCAACCTCGCTTTAACAAAGGTGGCAGCGAGCAGGCACATGAAAGCCTTGCAAGCTCTTATACAGTTCAATAAAGCAACATGCCCCAAGTGTTTCTGGACTCACACCCACCTGCTGGAGCAACATCTTGAATCTCATGGGGTCTGTACTCAATATATCTGACCTAGATACATGAGCATGGTTATAAAGTCTTGGAAACTAAACAATTCAAGGGCAACTTCTCACCAATACAGCGTTTCAATGTGTGAAAACTCTGCATTGGTGGGAAGCTGGGACTGTATTCTCATGTTTCATGGATGCTCTTACATAGTATGTACCATACACAATCACTCAGAATATGCAAGTTGTCACTTAACACTGTGATTAAAGGAATCTGTGGTTGTAGCAGTTCCTCACTGGTGAAGGTGCGGTTCAGGATCAATTCACAGTATGTAACATCCATTTTTAAAAGCTTGGTGACAGACTGCAGAAGCCTCTGAAACAACCCTCATGTGATAACTGTTGTTTCCTATAAATTCAAATTACACTATGAAGGAGCTGATTCTATACTGACAAGAGTATAACAGTTTAAACAGGCAGCACTCAACTGGTGACACAAATCAGTGTTTTAACCTGTGGTTTTACAGATGTACGGTGAAACGGAACTTCATTTGCAGAGCGATGTACTCATGTTCCATAGAAACAAGAAAACTAAGTGCACTCCCATACTGTCACACATATGTTCAATTATGTATTTGTAAGTTAAGTTGTGAGGTATTCGACCTTATGTAAGCCTATATAAAACATTTTGAAAACAGGTCCGACAGATTAAATAAAGGCGCCAAACTGCAGCCAAAATGTCCCAAAAGTGAACCTGTGATCACAACTGGTGGATATCTGGGATGGTTATTCAAATTAAGACATAATAAAAATGCCCCATGACACACATGGTTTTATTGGGAGCTAGATCCTTCCAGTAAGGTTTCTGCAGCATGAAGGATTAGACTGAGCCATTAAACTGACCTTTCTAACCATACACTGCACAGTCAGTTGGCAGTTTATTTATTTAGGTACACCTAGCTGAAACTAATGCAGTATAATAAAGCGGTGCAGCAGTAAATCCTCCCTTCATGCAGATTATGATGCTCAGTGTTTATTGATTTTTTTTTACAGAGGTGGTAATTCAACTTTGTGATCATTTTGGACGATGTAGTTTGCAGTGCTGTTGAATTCTATAGCACTAGTATTGGCACTGGTATTGTTATAAATGGGTGTTGAAAAAAAAAAGAAACACTTGTCTGTATATTGTAGCCCAGTGAGACAGATGCACTTTGGCTGATAATAGACGCATAATTCAATTTTGATGAAACTCATTGTTGCTTATTTTTCCCAATCTACAGAGCATCTGGGTATGTTTTCAGTTCTGTGGAGCTTTTGGAGGCATTTGGTAGCCCGCTAGCTCTGCTTCCTCATCATTCATGAATGATCCGGTCACTTCAGTCCTTTCTGATCAATTTGATTCACACATTAGAGACTTGTTGAAAGACAGATAAAGTGAAGTTCACTATTAAAACCCATGTTACGCTTGTAAACTATATTTGAAACGTAAAATCAAATGAATCCAAAAGTGCTTAAAACCTCAGATAACTGATGGGAGAAGAAAAGCTTCGCAAATGACAGTCCACATTATTATCTTTACACTGATATGCACCTGAACAGCATCACCAACACTGGTGTGGTGGTTATGCAACATGACAGCCTTTAAATTTACAGACCTGCAATCGAACAATATTTATAAAAACAAAGATTAAGCGTTTGAAATGCTAGTAGTTGGTTAATTTCTAAATTTTTTTCATTGGAATAAGCACAGGTTATTTCTTGTTTAGGATTCGTCGGAATTAAAATGTTATTTATTTGAACGTGAACCACATAACCTGGGGAGAAACCAGGCTAATGTTGAGTACCAGTGGTCTATAATTACATGATATGCTATTATGTCTCAAAATATCAGGTGTGAGTTTTAAATGTGTACAATTCACTGTTGACTGCTATTCAGTATTTGCACAAGGGTTGTTGCACTTGTGGATTAGCTGTGCTCCCACTTGACATGAGAACCTCTGGTTAAAGTGCAACTCCTGAAACACTATAAGCAATTAACACATGCTACAGAGCATTATAACATGTTACTTGACATGTTAAGTGTTGATTAGACCTCTGTGACTCTATAGGGAATCGTCTTGACTCGCAAACAACAAATCAGACTGACAACTAAACAGTGCTTTTTTCCAGAGCTGTCTTTATGTTCCACGTACTCCATAGAAAAGCTTTGCATAATAATGTGCGATGCAAATCTTTCAATATGAGATGCATAACACATTCACCCTCAACAGCGTAAGCAGCCATTTCATTGACTGACACAATGTCCATGGAGGATTCCTGTGTGTATGTGCAATGCATATTTATGTCAAGCTAGTGAAGAAAACCCAGCAGCCCTTTGAAGGCCCAAAGGAACCGAAGTAATAGATCTCAACGTAAAAACTTCAACACAGGACCAACTACAATCAGCTCAACCATTAATATGGTGCCGCATCTGCGGCAGACGCAGCGGCTCAGTGCGCTCAGTTAAACAGTAGGATTTTTGATCTATCTGCAAAGTAGGTATTGGAAAGCAAAATATGACATTGCACATTTTAACACAGGTTTACACTGACCTACAAGCAGCTCCTCCACTGTAACCTCTCGCAAGTCACCACTGCTCTCCCCTGCAACAGCATAAGCTGATTATACATTTTCCAGAAATTTCACTGACATAAGGTACTGCACCTCTTTTAAGAAGTGACTTGTATGTGGTCATCACTGTTATCTGTCTCTCACTGTTAAGTGAGAGACAGTAATTCATAGGATTTGTGTATGCCGCTAAGAGATGTCCTCTTAGACTGGAAATTAGGGTTTCCAAGTCAAAGACTTTGCAGCATAAATAAAACCTATATCAAATTGCCTCAAAGCTCTTTGCCGTGAACGGTGTACATTTCTCACAGATTATGGCTGAGAGGCAGGATCTCAAAGGGACATTTTATGTCGCTCCCACACCACTGAATCAAACCTTTGCAGTCATTTCCTCAAATGGTGGAGGGATTGTAATTTTTGGACTTGTTATCCTTGTCACTTTTTATTAAAACTCTGCTTATTCAGGTGGCTGAGAATCAATTAATTACCCCTTAGAAGTCATTAGTTTCACACAAACTCTCCTCCAAGTAGGAAAACAATAATCACAGTCACTGCTCCATTAGCTGACTAAAAGTCTTGATGCTTTTTTCCTCTCTCAGACACTCTAAGTTAAAAATGATCAGTCGAGGGCACAAAGTGTTGGCAATAGGTAAATGAATAGTCTTAATTTGATGAGGCAAGGGGAGAAAGGATAACGACGATAGACATCTCTGCTCTTTCCTTCCATCAGCAGCAAACCATGCATCCATACCTTCACGGTTAAAGAACTGACACGTGGGCACAAGCACAGACCCTCTCTAACATCTGTGGCTATGTATATAACTGTGTGTGTGCATGCAAGTGTAACCTCTGGACAAATCTTTGTTGTCATTGCAGCCATGAGGGAATCTTGGCAATGGCCATTAGCTTGTAATAGCCTCCTCAACACAGCAACACCAAGTAATTCAATTAAGAGATGCTCCCTCCCTCCTTTTTCGACTGTTGGTCAACCACGCGTCAGGAGGAGAAGTGAGCCATCGCCAGATGGATGCTGTCTGACAAAAGGCTGGCTAGACAGCACACCCTTATCATTTAAAATTTAACAACAGGACAGCAAAATACATATTGAGATATTACATTTTTATAAAAATTTGTTAAAGTAACACTGTACACTGATTCTAATTTCATGACTGCTTAATCCATTTCTCTAACGTTTATTTTGTTTTCTTATGATGTATATTTCTGCTTCTGAATGTTTTCAACTGAGTTCACACTTATCTCCTCTAAATGTCACCTCTGATTCCATTATTAGTGCAACCCATATCAGGGCCCAGCATCATCCCCATGCCAAACATGCACCATCTCCTCCAGGAAGTCCCAGGGCTCTCAAACGCTACGGTGGACACTGTGCTAATAAAGAGGAAATAAGACTTTAAATTATAAGAAAATCTACACGAGATGAGCCAATTGTCATTTAGAGCTGGGCCAATGGCAAACAACTCCTATAAGAAAACCTTTTTCCAAAATCCTGAGATGTTATATGCGCTCTTTGGACGTGTGGGTGTGAGATTCCACACGAAAATCAGTTAGGACAGACCCAGAACTTTGTTGGATCAGGTGAAATCACGTGGTGAGAAAACGTGATGAAGACGTGATGTAATAGAGAGGCTGTAGCTGTGCTAAATAAAACATTACTGAAAGTCCAATTCAGTGTGGCGGAAGCATTCTCTGAAATTGGTATCACACTAAATGCCCCCATGTGTTCAGTAGAAAGGAACGTGATTGGGCATCCATCCACATCCTAGCTTGCGGAAAGAAGTTTTGGAAAATAACTGTTCTGATGTATCTAATGTCTGTGTCACGTTTCCTCCAAAACACATCTGTTGCTGCCATTTATTTCTCAACATGATGTGTTGGAGACCGTGTTGCATTATGATGGTATCATATGAGGAAGTCAGCAGACCGAGTTTACAGAGTGACAAAGTCGGCATTGGGAGGGGCTTAGGATGGTTTAATGGTTCGACAAAAGACAGAACTTTTCCAGATTGCAACTTTTAATCATGCTCGTACCTTAACCTTAACCGCGTGTTTATTATTGTTACCATTAAAGACAAAAGGTCCAGTCCACTTTCAGGTACTCATATAGATTGTATCTAAGGGCATGGACAGGCGACTTACATGGTTGTTTAAATTTGGAGACTTGCTGCTTCTATCCTCATTGAATTCACTGTCTTCCAAGTGCAGCAGCTGCAGACTTCACGTCAGTCGTACTATTCCCATTTTAAGCAGTTTATTTATCTTGAGGAAACTGCCATGACAAACAGACTAAGTGAAGGCAACAACTCCTTTTGTGCGATTCCTGTTTATTTCAGAGCTCCAAGACGGTGAAGGTGGTTGAGAGCTGTTTGTGTTCATAAAAAGATAAACGTCCATCAATTGTAACTGTTCACCAAAATGGAATTCTGCTGTTAGAAATAGACACTGTATTAAATTCTTCATACACAGCAATTGACAACCCAATTGACAAAGAGGCATGTGTGACTTGCCGGGATATGCTACAGCACAGAAAAGCTATTGGTTTCTGAGTTTAAACTTTAGTTAATTTCCTATTATCACTGAGTGCCGCATGAGCTTGTTCTAGTTTAATTAAAAAGAGCATTTTTTTACGAGCCACCTGCTTGTATTGATGGGAGGACTAAACAAGTGTCTATGCCAAATCTCCTTCCTTGTTCTCCATTTTTTCCTAATCTATAGGCAACAGTGCCGCTGAATTGCAAGCCCTGGTGCAGTAGAAAGAGAGGCATGATTGAGCTGTAACAACAGTAGAAACCTTTCCTAACCCCTGTAGCCCGGGGGTGATCACAATAAAGGGAAATGAAGAGCAGGTAATTTGGCTTCTTTTGACTCCAGGAAATCCTTCTCTATTTTCTGAGACCTTTAGTTTAGAGCAGGGAGGAGAGAGGATAAGAAGGGAAAAGCATCTGCTCAGACTAATTGCCTAAGCAGCAGATCAATATCTGGGCTAAGAAGGAAAGACCACAGCTCAGTGATGAGACCGCCAATAGGAGTTCAAGTGTTCCCCTGGGTAGGGATTTGTCATTCTTACTGGAGAAGTAGAATCAAAATGGCTGTCCAGAAGAATGAGGTGGATATTCCTGATTATTTGTTGTCAATCTAGGAAATTAAACACCTCAGGGCGAAAGTTTTGTGAGTATAAGAGTAAATTGTGTTGACTGTGGCCTTCTCATGTCTCCACTCTCAGAGTCGTGTACTCACCTACGCTGGAAATGTCGTAGCGTTCACTGCTAAGAAATCACTGTAGGGACATGTCTCCCTCCTATGAAATCTCAGATGTTTGTTTTTTTTGTCATGCTTTTGATAAAACATCATCTGCTACTATAAAAATATATATGAACCACCCAAATTGTTTTCTATTTACTACACATACAAATCATTTAGGCTAGCCCTGATTTCATTTTAAAACTCGAGGGTTGGATTTCGGTCTGGATGGGGGTCATCTTTATCTGGTAAAAGGATAATGTGCTAATCGGGACAGATTTAATTTTCATTTGCATACACCAGCAGAATGCGAGCATCCAAATTGTAAGTTTCTAGATTCATCCCTTCTAATTCTAAAGCACCCAGATATATCCACCCATGTTCATCCATCCATCATATATATATATGCTTCACATCAAGCTTAATGAAGAGGAGTCTGCACATTACAGCTATAATAAGACAGAAAAAGTGCTATATAAATACAAAACCATTTAACCATTTCATTTCCTGTATGGAAGGAAAATCACATACCACTTGAATCATTAGTAATCAGTCATCAATAATAGCTGTTTTTTGGTATTGATTACTTTCCCATTCAGAGTTTGGGGTTCTGCAAAATAACCGACTATAATCCAACCTATCATTATATATATTATTATATATATTTAATATATATTTGTGTTACAGTTGTTCAGACCCAGGGCATCTACCTATTTAAAAAGGAGGGTTTGCAATATTATGGTGGACGCTGGTGGTGAAAGCTTGGGTGAAAGGGGGGTTTGCCGACTAATTGCCCAGAGCATGGCGAGGCCATAAATTGACAGGCCGAGCACAGTTACAACACATAAATAAAAAGACCCCACTCCCAGCAAGGATGTAAAAGCTAATTACAACCACACAACCCCTTCTATTCTGCCATTTGGAAAAGAGCAGAGGGAAAAACAGTGAGTGAGAGAGAGGGAGCAAGGAACAAGTGAAAGAACCAGCAGCAAAAAGGACTTAACCCATAACAATTAGTCTGTGATTCGCTAATGAGAAAGCCAAGATAAAACGGAGGGCTAAATTTAAATGTAAGGGTTTCATTGCTTCTCTCCAGGGCTCAATACTCTGCCTTGCCAACAGCGGCTAAGTCTTTTTTGCTTCAAAGGTAAGAACAGAGAAAGATGGAGGCACAAATCAAACAAAAACACAAATTCCCCTTCGGCCTGTAGAGGTAATAAAGTCCTGAGCCTTGGTTGCCAGTGGCGCTGGAATGTGCTACCTGCTGCAGGGTTGAGGGAGACTCTCCAGGGAGACAGGTGCAGGGCTTTTAAATAGGCAAAACAAATAGCCAAGGGATATGCTATATAGCACAGCATTCAGATACATCACAGTGAGGTTGCCATGTTCTGTGGGGGTATCCTTGAAATTGGGCAGAGGAGTGGTATTGTTGAGGCATTTCCCCTTCCTAAAGCGCTGTACATCCTAGCAGACAGCTCGTGATTTTAATGAAACACACAATTAAGCCCTTTAGTGTTTTCATTTCTAAACCAATATTTGGATTCCCCCCTGGACCCATCCACAATTACATGTTTACTGTTTTGGACTGAAGCAGCTGTGAGCCGACTCAATTCTTTTTTGATGGCTGGCACTCGTGATAAGGCGATATGCTGATGTACTGCTGTGTTATGATGCTGCTGCATATACTGAACCTTCTGCTTCAACTAAACGCAAATAACATGACCTCATTAAAATGACTCGGATAGGCAAGGAAAGAGGAAATATAGCTAAACAATACCTTGATTGCATTCAAATCAGCTGCTGGCCTACAGTGGTGGACCTCTCTTTATCTCTTCATTTATAAGTGTGGGCTAGAATTCGGAGAAGTACTTAACCACTACATCTATCAATCCTTTGTACTGTTTCCCTGCTAACAGAAAGCAAGACCGTGCAGATGACCACCTGTGGTATTGGTTCCCGTTTTGTCCTTGAACTGAGAGACTCTGTGATTTTCTGGTTGCATTCAAAAGAGTGCAGGAGTGTAGGAAAGTCTTAAAATAAACTTACTATATCAACAACATATTTGTTTATGTTTAAGGGACAAGCAACTTAAAGTAGATACAGTAAAATACAGTAGAAAGCTAGGGAAATGGAAATAATGTGAGGTATTCAGCAAATATATATGGAACTGGCTTTTTTTTGCACATACCCCACCATGCACACATCACAGAGGCTGTCAGAGGTCTACCTACGTCCAGCAGTGGGTGAGTTGACTCTTTGACTGTGACATCCTGGAGAGGAGGAAAGAAGCAGCAATCCCAGCAGGACTCGGCCTGTAATGAGGGGGCAATGAGGTTTGAAGCTGCTCATTACCAACACCTAGAGCCGCAAGGAAGCCGGGCTGACAGCGGCCGAGGCAGTAAGGAACCCTGAGAGGACCTCGCCGTATGTGGCGGAGGCACTGGAAGGAACAAATGGAGGCTAGGAATAGATATCACCTGACATTAGGGTTTTTCTTTAACATTGATTCATGTAATCTTTGCCTGAAGCTGCTGGTTTGGTGAGGGATGAAAACCTCACAAAATCTACTATTAAAGCCCCCTTAAAAAACAATTAGGCATAACTAGATGCAAAATTTCTGGGATCCCACATTATCATTAAAGGTGACCACTTAGTAGTCTTTCGAAGGTAGACAATCCCGTGAAACACCATTTAGAGGTCATTGGGATAATAAAACACCATGTTTTTGAACGGACTGATGAAACTGTGTAAGGGAAGCAGTCGCTGCAAGCAGGGTGACCTGCCCGGTATATTTTTAATGGTGAGAAAACTCTACACTTCAGCAGGAAATTAAGGATTTGTTTACAAAGACATAACTGGACAACTGACTGGACAAATAAAACAAGCGGAATTTAATTGAAAGTTTTACAAACTGTTTTATTGGAGGGGAGATAAGAGTAGAGCAGACACTATCCAGTGTTGGCCAAGCTTCTTATTAACTATAATCAATTACTCATTACACATTACTAATTAAAGACTTTGTTATACATTATTCAGGAGCAAAGCTAATGTGTTGTGCTACTACTTTTTTTTTAGTTACACAGCTGTCAGCTCTCCAAATATTCCACACCAACATATCATATTTTCTGTATTAAATATAAGCACAACAATGCACTCACCAGCTACATACCTTTTGGTTAACACTGGCCACATTAGCCAGCCAAGAACACACCAGAATTAAATAGAAACCAAAGTTTCTTTCAAACTTCATATACGAGACACAGGAGTAACAAACGTTACACGTTACTGTCACTCAGACGGTTTACCTGCTTGTTTTAAAACATGAATATCGATTGTCAGAGTGATTCAGTTCCGTTTGCAGTTGCTCCTGAGAAGAACAGCTGCAAACAAACAAACCATAGACCCAGACGATCCAACACTATAAACAGAAATGCCAGCACAAAAAAGGAGAATAAATAGCTTTTTCAAATTTGTTATGTTACCCTTAGAGTTCAACACTGACTCCCTTTATCTTGTCCACTTGGCTGTTGTATATGCCATACTAGTTTATAGTGAGCGTAAACTAGTCACTAGTGACAGTAGCATAACATACTCATTTGAAAACAGCATGACCAAGTTTCTTGTTGGGGAAGTTAATGCAACATAATGGCTTTACTTCCGCTGTATACCAGCACATTGTGTCGGCATGTCTTTCAGGTGCACAGTTCCCAGCTCTCAAAATCTCCAACGTTTGAGATATTTCGAGTCTGAACCAGACAAACAGAATCAACACAGGACCAACATCGTCAGCTGTCTGCTGCAGTACCTCCAATCATGAATGGCTTTGTAATTTGAATCCCAAGGGAAAGCAATTAATAAAAACTATTCTGAACCATACAGAGGCAATTATGCAAATATGTTGAAGGGAAAAAAAGTGAAATTACAACCTTATATACTTCACATTGTAAGGGTTTCACTGTCAGTCTCCTTTTTTCTCCCTTAGCAAAACGTTGTTTGTGTTCTGGCTTTCTGATAAATCCTGAGGCAATTAATACAAGTCAAACATTGGAACACGTAACCTTTCATTTACTACTACAAACATTTACTAAGTACTTTGTACCAAAGGGCTGGCATTGCCATGTCCCTGCACCACCAAACTAATTCACTCTTCACTGAGTCCCACAGAATGACATCACGCTAATTACCCAAGACTGCAGTCACGTTAACAGACAGCACACACACACACACACTTGAGTTCCAGTGGTACTGTACTTGTATTCAGAATGATAGGAAACTAGGGAGGTCGGTCGTAGCAACGGAGCGAGCTGTCTGCTGTTCTACAACCTCTTAATTAACCATCATAGCACTGGTACGGCTGGCTGATGAGAGACAGACGCAACATGGAGTCAACTCGTTCTCCCTGACCCGAAAGAAAGAAACAAAAACTCAAAAAGAGAGAGACAGAGAAAAGACATAATTGACAACTCGGCTGCTTCTGAGTACTTTATCTAAACTCCACAATGTTTTCTTGGTTTACTTTTGCTCCAGTTGACAAGTGGCACTTGCAATTGGGTGGTTACAATTAATAAGTCTGGGACAATAAATATGGGATTTGTTCTCTTTGGAGTTTACTGCAGAGAGGTTTTTTAGAAATGGCATCATAATCGGGAGCAAAACACCATGAGAAGACGTGCTAGTGTAATGACCAGCATTGTTGCCTCAAAGCAAAAAAAAACTCTTGGTTCTAACCTGACAGCCGCACAGGGCCTTTCTGTTTGGGGTCTGTGGGTTTTCTCAAGGCACTCCAGCCACCAGGTTTTGGTGGAGGTATTGTCAAACACTGGACTTACTAACAGGATAGTGCTGTTTGTTTCCCAGGTACATGTATACTGTACTCCTCACAATATAAGGGGAGGGAGAGACTGCTGTCATTCAGACAGCAGTTGGACGGGCCCTCTGATACAAAAACCCTGACTCCTATACACATTTGTATACAGCACTAAACTGTTTTCCCATTGAAGTTGTGCTGGCAAACAGTATTGATGGCTGGGTTGTTACAAGACAATGGACAGCAAGTGTACAAAGCACCAAGCATTGGTGAGTCCCCTCCAGGGAAGCAGCTGTGGTTTGATTCATAATTAGAAAGGCATCGTGGGTCAACTCTCTGTGGAGTTTTGATGTATTCTAACAGAGTCCGATGATTGGTGAACCTCCACTAAAGCACTACCAGTGTCTGACCATAACCATAAAATAGTTTAACATTACCGTTGACACATTTAGTGGATATTGTGCAGGTAAAGAATTGGGCCAAAAACCAATTATCAGTGATTATTGCTCCAATTTTACGGTTTTTGGTTGTGTTCTTTGTAATAAAATCATATATGATCATTAACATGCTTCTTGGGTCACAGCTCAGAGTATGTCAGTACACACCTGGCTTTAGAATGTAGGACCTATTGTAATAGGATCTCACTTCCTTACTCTATATGCAAATAAACACTAACATTGTTTCTATTTACAAAGACTTTATGTGTTGTCGTTTTCAATCTGACCAGAGGCAGCAATCCACCGCCTGCACCCAGTCTGCCCTAAATTGAAAGAAGAGAATTCAAAACTAGACAGATCAGGTCTATTCCTTGGCATGTTCCAGTCAAACCAAGGGGGGAGTAAAGTCAACAAACGTCACTTGTCCAAAGTTTTGCTGAAACTGGAACACTGCAAAGTGTTAAATATCTTATAAAATAAAGAAATATTCCACTTCAAATGTTTATATAGCCTACAATATAAATAAAGTGACGAACATTCTCAATAAAAATGGAAACGTATGCGTGGACAGAATTCATTGGGCAACTCAGAATCACTTCCACATTTAGTTTCAGCCTGATTATGTACTACAATAAATTCTAACATGAAAATCTAGATGCTGTACATGTCGGTCAAAATCTGTATAAAGCGGTTAATGAAAGCATCCTTGTGATAAGCTGTACACATATTTAAACCATACAGGTAAACCAAAAATCAGTTATTAGTCCTAATACAGAAAGCTGAGAGACAAGTGTAAAAATGATTTTGGACCACTTTGATCACCTGGATTTTAAAGATAAATTTTCCCAATTTATTTATCTGCCGGTTTCTGTTTGCTAGTGAATAAAGATGAAATAACTTAGAGAGGTTCAATGTTCCCAGGCTTGTTTGTTGTGGTGCAAAATAAAGCTGTAAATCATTTGCTCATCCACATCTCTGATCATTCACACTGTGTGTTAAGCTGAATCTGATCACTTGCTGGTTTTACACCGTCTTCACAGTAAACTTACTGGTGTCGCACATTTCCTCAGGCTAATGTTGTACCAAAGGAAATACAGATGTTGTGCATTAACAGGAAAATATCAACAATGAGCACACAACTGTTGCCCACCACAATATCTGCCTGGTGCTTTGCCCCCTTTATTTAGGAATAAATGTTTTAAATTGTTGTGTTAGCTTTCCTGTTACACTCTGACCATGTGCCGTCCTTCCTAAACCGCCATTTTCCCGTTTTTGTATCTATTGATTCTCTAATCTGCTGCCCTGGTGCCAACGGTTATTACTTTGTTAGAGTGATGATATGTACAAGGGCTTTCATTTTGAAAATTGACCGGGTGGTTTCTGCTCCTCATGTATTGTTACGCCAGGTGCGATTTGTTCTTTGTAACTTGACACGCCTGGAAAAATGGCATGCATTTCTAGTGAAGCAGACCAGGGGGCCGCTTGTGGGAGCCTTCTTAAACATGCTGATTGTTTTTTGTTTTTGTTGTAGAAAAAGCAAAGAGGCTATTTATAAATGCTGTCACAGTCGCTGACACAGAGCAACCTTCACACACTCAGTCAGGGGTTTGTAATATTTCTGTTACTTCTACAGATTCAATTATGTGTGTTTCATCAGCCATTTACAGCGTATAAATTCACAGCTGTTACCACGGCTGCAGGAGACCGTATCCAATCACAAGCCAAATGATTGACACACAGACACACACACACACACACCTACCACATTTAGAAACAAACATATTTATACAAATGTGAATGCACAACAACCATAGATCCATTTGAAATCCTAACATAATGAATATTGGCTGATTTAAGGGGATTTCCAATTTTGTAAGAGGCTGAGTGGTATTTTAGATTTTCATTCCAATGTAAATATGGTGCGGTTCTCAGAGAGCGTATATCTCCACCAAAGCTAACAACCTATCTCTCCATGTCAAAAAAATAATCCTGGATCCACCCCCTAATCTGCACCAAAACTCGTTCCTGAACCATACCACATCCTTTCACCACATTTCATGGTAATTTATCCTGTAGTTGTAGATTTTTTTTTGTTATTTTTCTAAAAAACAAACAACTAACATTACGCCAATATAACCTTGATCTCTTCGATGGGGCTAATAAGATCATTCATGCCAAGATTCATCACTGGGTGAAGGACATCACTAAAAATAAACTTTAAACAATTTTTAAACAAACGCTACAGTTAGCCAAACGTATTTGGAACAGAAAACAACATTATTACCTAAACTGTTCATTGTAAACATCAAAGACCATCATTCTGGCTCAACATCAATCTACTAACCCCAACCCATAACCATTTTACCAAAGCAACCTTTTCTAACCTTAACCACTGACGGAACAGTGGATGGGAACCCTGGCCTTTGGTTTGACAGTCATGCATTGTTCAACAGTCATACATGGAAAACAATCTCCTAGAGACTAATGGAAACTTAATTTCTAAATCTTTAAGTAAAAAAATGTAAATGTACTGCACAAAGGAATAAAAGAGAGCAGGCAGGGTCTCATTGACGAAACAAAAAATACATGTTGCGACCCTCATACTATTTGGGGCTTCATCAGTCATACAGGATATTCATACCAACTCAACACGGTGATTCTGACAGAATCTTTGTGAGGACCATTTTGAGAATAGACCCTACAGAGTAAGGACATTTTTGGAGAGTGAGGACATTTTGACTGATTTAAGGTTAGGGTAAGAATTAGGTGTAGGTCAGGGTTAGGGTTAGACATTTAGTTTGGGTGGTTATGGTTAGGGTAAGGGGCTAGGGAATGTATTATGTCAATGAATGTCCTCACTGCGATAGAAGTACAAACTGTGTGTGTCTGTCTGTGTGTGTGGGGGGGGGGGGTGAGAGAGTGAATAAGAGAAAGGGATAGAAAGGTGAGGAGTCCAGCATCTTTCCCTCAAAACACTGAACCGCTCTGTCAGGCTACCACACAGCGACCGTATATGGCCACGCTGTAACGGCTCACTTCCTTCTCTGTCTCTATGAGACAGATTTAAGTCAGCTAACACAATGCCTAACCCATATATTTACACATTTGTGTAGATAAACATCACATATGTATTATACTGGAGCATAAAGTGTATGCATCCACATAGACAAAGCACATGTCATTCGCTCCCTGAGGCTATATGCCGCTGACCAAGTTCTTTCACAGTAGGGTGGTTTTCCAAGTCTGCCTCCTAGAGAAATTGGGTGTGTGTGTGATGTATGTGTGTGTGTAATGATAGTTGCCCTTCTATCTTTGTGAGCACCAGTTTCATTATTGGACATTTTGGTCAGTGCTCACTTTGTGACACATCTTCAAAGATGCGTGTTTAAAGGTTAGGATTAACGGTTAGGTCAGGGTAAGGGAGGATGGAATATCAAAGTGTCCTCATAAATATAGAAGTAAGTGTTTGTGTGTGTGTGTGTGTGTGTGTGTGTGTGTGTGTGTGTGTGTGTGTGTGGTATGTGTAGCGGACAGTAGCGGCGACCTCTCAGGGTGTCCATGCTTTAGCCGCTGGTCTGTGCCTGTGGATGAGAGTGAAGAGTCTTTTCTGTGCAGCTGCTGACTCGAGTCCTCGTCTGAGAGGCTGGAACAAATGGATTGGAGAATGAAGCAGTCTGAGGCGGTCGTGTACCACCTCACTCCTGCACCACACTGGACTCATCTCACAGCAATTTATTGGAATCACTGCGAGAGGAAAGCCGCAGCGCACTGTGGTTATGTAAGATCTTTATACAAGAAGCAAATTGCCCGCATATATTGATGAAAGTCATGAACAGTGGTAAACTGTACTGAACTAATTTAAGATAAACTGAACTCAACAGAGAGTTGGTGATCTCTGTTTTCATAGAAGTTTTACATTTGCAGTAATAGTAGTTAAATGTTATTCATCCACCCAAATATGCAAATTATAAAGTGTAAAGTAAATGTCATGCATGGAACTACCATTATCTATTCAGCAATGATATAAATGATCTTAGATGTTTTGTGGATACAAAGCTGAGTTTCTGTGTACATATCACTACATTTCCCCCCCATATTCAGATAAGGACCTTTGACCACTTAATCAGTGAGTCCAACTGAATTTTACCAGATGTAATGAAATTCCCTAAAGCCAGTCCTAATATGTCTCATATTCAAAGGGAAATGCAGTCCCCATCACATTGACCTCCACCCGACAAAATCGAATCAGTTCATCTTTGAGTCCAAGTGAATTCTTGAACCAAATTTGAAGACATTCCCTCAAGCTGATCTCAAGATATCACATTCAAGAAAAACATAAACATACTTAATGTTGCAAGCATGAGCTTGACCTTTGGCTACCAAAATTAAATCCAAGTTCGAGTTAATATGTTTGCTTAAGGTCAAAGGACTCCCTCCAGGCATTCCTCATATATCACATTCAAATGGAAAAACATTTGCTTCGTGAGCTCAGAGTGAACCTGACCTTTGACCACCAAAATGGATCAGATCATCTTTGAGTACAAGGGAATATTTGCAACAAATAAGAAATTCCCTCAAGACATTCTTGAGATATTGTGTTGAGGAGAAAAGAACGGATGGACGGACAGAAATACAACCTGAAAACATAATGCCTACAGCCACCTGCTGTCACTAGCACAGAGGAATAGCAGCATCACAAATGAAGATGAAAACTAGAGCACAGGGCGAAGAAACCACTCAAGAAGTGGTGTTATTGTTTCGTGGCTGACTTGTGCAGAAGTGTGGCCAGCCCACTGCCTGCTAGCCAAACAATCAGTGGCAGTGGCATTAAGACATGACATATCATCAATCAGTCCACCTTGGGGAAATAAATGATATGGTAAGCAAATGACTGCTATTGTATGTGTCAGCATTCAAGAGTCATTTGCCTCAATGAGAGGTTCTGTGGCCCGCTGTCCACCTCTCCACTCCGTCCCTCCCTCCCACTCATCCTCCTCCCATTCCTCCATCTCCTGTCATCTGTCCCACTGGCAGCCCGTCCTTCTCAAGGTCTGCTGGGTTGTGAATCATCATTCCTCCCTCAAATTATTCAGAGCTTTCAGACTTTTCTCTTTTTTTGTGTAAATTGCCCCTTAAACAAGTCTGTCATGTCATATAAGATTTATACAAAATCAATATTGTTTCAGTCATTTAGGTGATGCCTCAATTCATTCTAATTTGAATTGTTCTGCTGTATATTTGCATTAGGCTCTTAAACCAAGCACTTACATGCTACAGACGGATATATGCATATCATTCATACATATACGTTCATATATATATATAGATTCGTACTTAATAAATTACTTAATGTGAGTAAATTGTGCAAAGAAAAATATATATTTATCTGACGAATTATCACAAAAGAAATCCCAGGTTTTCATCAGCTTTTAACAACAAACTGAAAGGAAACTTATGAAGACTGTTTGGTCACCAGTCTATATAAGTGGAAATACAAATCACACAATGCTGCAAAGTCAAACTGCCCATAATTACTTAGAGCTTTCCGATGTTTTTATTGTTGCCAACCAAATATAAAGAATCTTGTTTCAAACGGTTTTTAACAACAAACTGAAAGGAAACTTATGAAGACTGTTTGGTCTCCAGTCTATATAAGTGGAAATAAAAATCACATAATGCTGCAAAGTCACACTGCCTATAATTATGTAGTGCTTTCTGATGTTTTTATTGTTGCCAACCAAATATAAATAATCTTGATTCATATATTGATATCAAAAAGTTTTTATTACTTCCTAAAATTTATATCAGTTCCAAAATCCAGTATTGCTCCGGCTCTAAGAATGAAGGATCACTTCTTTCACTGGATTTTATTTGTTTAACATTTTGCTGAGATGCACAAACAAGCCAAAAGAAAAAATAATAGCAAAAAAGAGGAAAGAAGTTGAAGTAAAAGTGCAACGCAGACTTGTTTGGCCTTTAAGCCCTCAAGATAAATTGTGCAAAAATATTTTTAAAAGGATAAGAGGGTAATTAAAGACTCACACGTATGAAGCATCAGCAAGAATAATATATGAATATTTCCATCCCTTGATAAAACAACTTGTTACCTTTGAAGTTAATGATGAAATCAATAAAAAATTGTATTAATTGCATCAGGCCTCTGTAGCCACTGTTGTTCATGCATGTTACTATTTTAAAAGTGATTTTAAAGCTTTGTGTAAAACCATTCATGATCAGGATGTGTTGAACTGTCAGCTGAGCCACTGAGTTCCTCTTGCTCCAGCACTGTGTGTGTGTTTAAGTTGTAATTACTGCAATAATAGAAAACCAAGACGCCTGACCAATTTAGTTACAGAACAATAATTTTTAAGTTAACTTTGTTTCATAGACTTATTCCCTTGTTTCCACATCCATTGTTTATAACCTCATCCCGACTGGCCGGATGCTGTTGAATCAGCAGGGTTCCTTTTTCCACGTGTGAGCTCAAGTTTATTCCTTTAACTCGAAAAGTCGATTGTATTCGAGCGATCGGTGCACCTACATTAACGGCGCTGTCCGATTACAGCGACGGCATCATAAGGCCTGGAGTGTTGTGACTCTGTAAGGCAGAGGGAAATAGATGCAAAGAGAGAGTGTGTCACCCACAATTCCCCGAGTCTGGCAAATTTGCACGATGCAGCACAGAGGATCCCGTGGCTGTAAGGGCATCAGTATCACACCCGGGTTTCAGAGAGAGGAAAAAACAGCATGACAGCGTACACTTACACAAACACACACTCGCTCACACTGGTTCTGATCAATGAGTGGCACTGCAGAAATGACAGCAGGGAATTGATTCAAGTTTGAATGCGCGGTCACGGCAGTGTTTCATCACTTCAAGGTGACTTACGGCTTCTTAAAGGGAGATCTGAAGTGTCTCGCCCTAAAATGACAATTTAAAAGGGAAATGACATTTCAGCTCAGCTCTTCCTTAGCTCTTCAAATACTCTCCCTTTCATGTCTGACATCCCCTTTGGGAATCTGAGACAAGACTGCAGCAAGGTGGACGGCCTTTGGTATGCTGATATCAGGTTGTATGAATATCAGGCAAAGACATCCTTGACTCCGCTTTCTGTGTCATTCTCTATCTCTCTTCATTTCCTTTCATTTACCTTTTTTGCTACATTATTGCTACTTTTTCTATTGAGAAAAAGACATGACACACTAATTAAAACCAATTAAAGGACTATTAAGAAAGGCTGCTGTTTCTTGGAAGTATAACTTTTTTAGATTGTAATTTTCTGGATAGTAGTTTTATGTAAGGCCATCATTATGCCAAGTAGGTTTCTGAGAGTCTGTTTCAGAAGACAAGCCAATCAATCAACAAGACAAGCACAATTAATAGCAGTAGCAAATTTAGGGCAACGTTTTTGTTAAATTCACCCAAAGCTGATCCAGAATGCGTAACTGGATTTAATTTATCCTGCCGAATGTTTTATCTTGTTTTATTAATGTATGAGCTTGGCTTCAGAATGCTGTATCCATCATTTTTATTGTCACATGAACTGTTAGATGTCCTTGCCTTCTGAACACAGGCTTATAACTCAATCTATTACCAAACAACCACCTATTTTGTCACATGATGATTCATGACATTTCAACAACTACTCTTAATATGTGATGTGGATTACATTATGGGATACTGTCAAAAGAAAGCTTGAGAATCAGAAACACTTTTCTGGATGTTTGACCTATTTTGGGCTAAAAGGAGACTTTAAATTGTGCTTGGGATGTGACAAATGACAATTCACAAGTGTGTCAGAACACAAGTGCAGACAAGGACACAGATTGACAGAGGCATACTGTAGAGAACAAAATGGGACAGACCCCCCCAGATACCAAAAATAACTCAGACTTCACAACTCTATGCCATGGCTTCTCATCTGTGATGCTGGCAACAGTGAGAATGAAATTATAGAACAAAAGCATTTAATAGACATGCTGTGCAAAAACCACGAGAGCCAGCCCTCACAAGTGAAGGCATAAACCCTCTGTTCCTACCACATCAACAGCCAGGCCAAAGAAAACAAAAATCGCTCTGGCCCTGAAGGCACAAGCAGATTGCATTCCATCTAATCATTTTAAAAGCTCCAGTCACTCTCCTCATTTGGATTGGTTTTATTTTCAGGCTTTTCTTCCTCTAACAAATGAAAAGCCTCCTATATCACCGTCAATCCAACATCACGCAGACTGAGGAGAACAGAGAAAGAAAGAAAAGACTAATTCTAACAAATCAGCCTTTCCAATCGGCGTTTAAATTAATCTAACCTGTGCAAGTTTTAAATTCAGGTTCTTTTCAAAGTAGCTCATAATAAATCTTCTAACTAGCCTCTTGTTTTCTGCTCCAACAATCAATTCAGTTTCCTCCCTCCATCCACTCCTTTAATGGATCTAAATCCAGAGAACTCCAGTTATAAAAAGACTGATGTTGATGGGAAAGTAAGGCACTACAGAATTCAGAAAGGACAGAAAGGCATTGAGCAGCTGCTGCCACTGACAGCCACTCATATGGAATTATGATCGTTATCATCTGAAAATAATATCACATGGTGTGTGACAGTTGCTTAATGAGCTGAGATATACACCTTCTCAAATGATGGAAAGATTAACAATCTAAAGTCACATCAGATACAGACTGTGTCACATTTTATGTCCTAATCAAGCAAAGCCCATTCCTATCTTCGTGTTGCATTCATTACATGTCATTTGGCAGACGCTTTTATCCAAAGCGAATTACAATTGGTGTATTCAATATCTATGAGGGGCCATTTAGGGGTTCAGTGTCTTGCCCAAGGACACTTCGGCATGCAGATGGGGAAGAGTGAGGATTGAACCGCAGACCTTCTTGTTGGAGGACGACCACTCTACCCCTAGGCCACACCGCCCCGTTGCATACTGAGTCATTGTCATAAGAATTATAACAGAAATACTTGACAGAAGATTATTTGTTTGTTCTTTATCTATGATTTGGTCAAATACTAAAGGACTATTCAAAGGTAGCCTATCATACATTTGTATAAAAGATGACTTTCAAAGAATTGCACATTAGTAACACTTTGATGTTCATTAATCCATACATTATCTATATCCATTATCTTATCAAGTCGGGGCTGAGGACTCGCTACAGTTTAAACGTTGATTTGTTTGAAGGGACGCCACAACATCAACATTGATCATCACACAACATTTAGCATTTGTTTATTTATCGAATATCGTCGTTGCAACATTCAACAACGTTATCGCATATTTTCCTTATATACTGCTCTAATTGCCACAACATCACTGGGCCAACATACAGAGACAAATCAAATGTTCATTTAATTTATCTGAAACAAAGAACAACAGTATAATTCATTCAGATGTACTGGCACCATAAACCAGGAACACAGCAAAATGGTGTCAACTTCCTACCTTTGATGTGGTCCTGAAGTTCAACTGTCTGTCCATACCTGGATTATTTATATGTCTTCAGTTGGTGAGGGCCCATTGATTAATAAAATAATCAAAAAGTTTTGGTTTTATTAAAGTTTCCTAAGTTGTTAAGTAGTCCATTGCTGACTGTCATTAACAGAACTTGCCTCCCAATAAATCATGTTATTCGTTCATTTAAAAAGTCGATGTTTGGATCGGCAAGATCTTCCTCCTGCAAATGTGTAAATGTGTAACTAGGATACAGTCTTTTGAATGGAGGCCACAATCAGGTCAAATCATTATCACCTACTAGCGAGCCAGCAGCATCTCCCCCATCTTGAGGTGTTTGTTTTCCTCCATGCTGCTTGCTGACCAGCAGGAGATAATGATTTGACTTCATTGTTGACTCGACCAAAAAGGAATGCTACCAGCGTTTTATTTTCCATAGTCACTTTTGCTTTCATTAGATTGCTGCCTACAAATTACAAGTGTCCGGATGGTGGTTTGTTGAATTATTATCCCTGGGAGGGTTGAATAAAAAAGGCAAATGCACCTATACTGCGAGGCAAATTACTATTTTCTGTTGGTCGTAGCTTGCATCATTTTTGGATATTGGCTTTGTTAACAACAAGGAAAATAAATGATAGATTTATATCATGTTTGCAGTGCTACAATCTTGAGACGATTTGAAAAGGACATCACTTACACAAAATAATAAGTCCACAGCTCCATTATGTTTAGGTTGATACACATGTTTGACAAGTTTAAGTAAGTATACAGTTCTCCTAAAGGCAAAGGGTTTTTAACATTACCCGCCTCTTTTGAAGTAAACCCCTATAAACTTTATAAAAAAAAGCTGACTAGCTTTAAAAACAACAAAACATTACCAGTTGCCAAGAGCTGTTGTTCACTTCAAAGGAAACTACAGACAAAGTCTGCTCTTCAAAACTGCAGCACACCCTGGAAGGATTCTCACTTTTCAGCTAAGTGCTATAGATGGCCTACAGAGCCAAAGGGTGCAGTACAGGTGACTGTCCAGCAAGTTCTCTCAACTGAAAAGACCATTACAACTGTCTTACTTCTGATGTGTATGTGTACACATTGATACAGATGCAGAGTAACAGGTGATTTTCTGTTGCAATCCCTACACATTGAATAATTCTCTTTGAAGCTGTGTCGTTATGTCCTACATATTGTTTTATGTTCTGCTGTGAGAGAGGGGTGGCATGCAGCGGTTGCGTGAACGGGACGTGGCCTACTTTCTGTTTGGAGGAGACGGAGACAACTAGTATTTCTAGCCAGATCCCATGTGACGGGCCGACATGACAGCAAGCCCAGCTGTGTGGAGGGGGATGCATTACCTCTCACGTCTCTGCTTTTTTGTTCACCTATACTTGCTCCCTGTCTGTCATACTCATTGTTTTCTACCTACTTTGATTCTCCTTCCACCAGCCTCCATCATGGACATCAAGAGTGGGGCTTTCAAATTACGTAACACAGCCTCCGATGGAGATACTGGAGGGAACCTGGTTCTTGGTAAGAAATACATATCACTGCTTTTTTTCACTCCTGACCACTATAGCTACTAAAATAATGAGATACTACTGGTTTAAATTGGCTAGTTACAAAAAGGATCTGTTTAATCTCAGCTTTCATCCACAACAAGTGTGTTCTCATTTAGACACATCCCTTCAACTTGAAAAACGGAATGATATAACAATTAAATTCATACGCTTTCATATCTTTCTCAACGGTTTAATTGATGGTTTAATAAGTCTAGAAATCATTCAATTATTTCCTAGGGTTTCTAGGGGCCCTTGGCAACATGTCCAACACACCTTGAGTATCAATTGAGCATCACAAATCACGCTCAACCACCATCAAATACAGGCATATAATTTCTAAGCCATTTACTCTCTTGGAAGCAAGGTCATTTTGTGTCATTTTGTGTCCTACACAGTATCATTTTAGCTGGGACAGAACCTGCACTGTGCAGTTCATTGGAGCCTTCAATGTTAGCTTTGTCAGCCATAAAAAATATGTCGAGAATTATTAGTGTAAGTCAACTTGTACAGCTACACCAGTCTTCTCTACGCCAGTTGTTGCTAGCTGGTAGCTATGCAGGCCGACGACTGTGACCTCCTCAATCCTGCCAACTGCTGATTGTTTTTTCTTTAACAAAAGGAAAACATCTGTGAATTGTTGAATCATTCGGATCAGAAACCGCCTCGGTGTAAAAATCCTTCTAGTAGAGTCCCCAACACATTTGAAGATTATAAATAATAAAGATAAATTATGCAAGATTTAATAGGTTTGCATGGTAAATGGTGTCAGGTGGAAGGATCTTAGGATGCAGTGGATTGAGGCTCTCCGCCCTGTCTTGGTTTTTTCCATTTCCTTCCCCTTCCTTCTGCTTCCTGCATTCCCCCATATAGAATTATTGATGTGGTACATTAGATGGTGGAAGCACCTAATCTGGGAGTACACTGGGAAAACTAGAAAGAGGCGGCACATGGGAGAGGGGATGAGAGCATACAGATAAACATAAAAGACACATGAATAAAAAATCAGCCTGTTTCTCCCATAGAACACCCGAACTTGTTTATATCTATCTATCTTTCTATCTATCTATCTGGCAGATTCTTTTGAAACAAATTGGAGGCATCTGTGATTTAATTGGAAGGACAGGAGATACAAACATATACAAATGTATATTGTGCATGTATGTATTATGTAAATACATCAACAGTATGCTTGCCAAGGTTTTTAATCTTAAGTATTTCAACCTCGGGACTGAGCAAAGAGCAAAGCATTCCTTATCTGTTAGAGCCATGGGATGAAACACACACACACACACACAAATTGTGGAGAAGAAAGCCAACACTTGACATTCTTTAACTGAATAATGGTAATTAATACACATTGTATATGATGGATGATTTGCGGTGGTGTATATTTGAGAGCTTCGTTTTTTTTTTTCCCCAATTTGCTCAAGTGTGGTGTTATCATTGTATCCCTGAACTCACTCGCTTTACCTCAATCGCTTACTTTAATCAACAACCCCCATCCTCTTTCTCTTTTCTGTTTTTCTACTCAGGTGACAATCCCTGAGTTGCCGACAGCCGCTGCAGTGCCTGTCCATCCGCAGCATCTCCCTTGTGGCATCAACACATCGCTCCCTTTGGAGAAAAACCTTGAGGAGGAGAAAGTGTCAGCTTTTCAGCGAGGAAGAAAAACTAGCCTTGTGTTCGGACTGCTAATTCTTAGACATTACACAGTGACCGCAGTGGCTGAGTTCGAGCCCTTAGGGATATTACACTTGTGCAGCATGCAAAGGGCCTTGTCAGTACTCAGGGAGAAATGGATAAATAAGGATAAAAACAAGGTTATATAAAAGTAACACTTCAATGGCTTCTCACATAACTAAATTGATCAGACTGATATTGCTTCTTAAGGCCCAATGTCAATATTTTGTACATATTCAGTCTATTTTTGCTGTGCAAATGCAAACAACTGTGCAAAATGACAGGGCTTGAGCTCAAATGCACATACTGATAAGTAAAATGGACAGAATCCAAAGTTTTTGGACTCTCAACCTGTCATAGTCCTGCTCTGATAGTTATGAAGCAGCTGAGCCAATCCAAAGCATGACGACAATGATTCGACAAATGAAGAGCTTCACCAGAAAATGATATGGTTGTTTAAATGGGTCAGTGCGGCACAGCGTGAACACACAGCACGACAAATTTGCAGGAAATATATGGAATATAATAGAGACAATCATATACACACACTCAAATGATGGATATATACTCATTAATGATCGTATCAATTCAAGTGATTTACACTGTATTGAAATTCATGCCTTTTCAAGTTTAAAACAAGAGATACCACTTTTGCTGCAAAACCTAGAATGGCTGATGATGAGAATTAATGAGCTGTGCTAATTGAACAGCTCCCACATCAACAAGTAGGCTACTTAGTTAAAGTGGCCATTCTGATGTGTTTAGAGGTGTGTGATGCAAGACGCTATGTCAGCTGAACAATCGGCAGCAAATATTTGACAACTGTGTGTCAGGGTACCACAAGCTCGATGTTTTAGCGTACGTCAACTGCATTGGAAAGAATTAAAGAACGCTGGTGGTTAATACATGGATTACTCAAGGTTAACACAGAGAGCAGCATGGCACGATGCCACTGTGTCCCGGGTGGGCCCTTCCAAAATCGGATCTAAAAGATTTAGCAGCATGTGTGTCCTGCTGCCTTCAGACGGCTACCGATATTTCATGAACTGCAGGAAACGCTTGGAATAGACTACATAACAAAGCAGCAGGAGACAAAGATACTATAAGTTAGAATAAGGTTCATATTAATAAAGTAAAAGAAGATTAAAGGTATTATTATGAAAAGGATTCAAACAGTTTTTCAACAGTTTAATTAACATTGCTCTCCTGCATTTTGTTATATTATGCCATAGTTGGGACACATTTACTCTCAGTATTTAGTTTGCTTAAGCTCTTGTTGGCAAGATAACTAGAGGTGTCGAAAGTGCCAGTGGATGTTGAAAAACAGATGTTGCTTAGAGTTCAACAACTCTCATTTGATTGAATAAATGCTTACCTGTTCACACTCTGCACCAAGTGTTCACACAGCTGGGCAGTGGTCCGAGCATCAACATGTAGTGTTTGAATGTGTACTAGTCTTTCCTCAGATGATCACTCACCGGAGAGCATTCATTTATATCCCACTAATGCACTGATCATCTCTACTTCACGCTTGTTAGGTCCTGCTTACTCTCCACCCACACCTCCTCAGTTTGCTGATGGTGTCTTTACACAACTTCTCCTCTGCCCACGTCAGTCATCTCTCCGGCCACACTGACGAGCATTTGTGATTGAACACCTTTGCTTTTAACTGTCAGCACGCACAGACACACACACACACACACACACACACACACACACACACATTTCTATCTTAGTGAGGACACTCATTGGGATAATGCATTCCCTAGGCCTTTAAACAAACTTTAATAATCCAGACTAAATGCCTTACCCTTGCCTAAACCTAGTCAGGAAGTGAGGTTTGTAAGCTCAAAATGCTCCTTACAAAGATAACTGTACACACACACACAACCAAAATGCAATCTGAGGCCCATTCCTAGGTGTAACACTTTCATCTGCATGGGCTTTCAATACACACACACATACACAAACAAACTACTTAAATGGGCCTTGACTGAACAAACAACTACCAGTGTCAAAGAATTACTGAACGAGCTGAAACAAACACACACTACTGTATTTGACTCGCTGCCAATATGCTTGAAACAAGTGATGGGTTATTGACAGCTGCTGTGCATCTGAAGTTGCTGAGGTGTTCATTGCTGTCTCCAATGCGCTGACACACACACACACACACACACACACACACACACTCACCACACACGTACACACGCACGTACACGCACACGCACAAGGAGACATGCCGGTTTTCCTTGAAATGCTATAACAGACAAGCCGTTATGTGAACTGCACATAATGTGCGTGATGGTATTAACTATGGGTGAATGTACATCATCTATGAGCAGGTCACACACAGTGTATGTGTGTGTGCTGGGTGGGAGGGGGGGGGGGGGTATACACTGTAGATGAAATAATGCTGAGTGTATATGTGTGTGTGTGTGTGTGTGTGTGTGTGTGTGTGTGTTCAGCATCTTTATTTGCTGTACATTGAGACATTTGAGTGGCAATAGGTTTAAGGGTCTCATTAGAGCCACCGATTCAATGCACTGGCGAGGCTAATTACTGGATTTAAAATAATGAACACATGTACACTAATGCACACACACACACACACACACACACAATTAACAAACTTATCCACCAGTGCGATCCCCCCCTATCCTCCATCCACCTTTTCAACCTCCTCCTCCCTGTCCTCCTCCCCTTGTTTGGTGTGAAATTAAACATTAAAACCCAGCAGCACATGAGTCAAGGTACTTAATGATGTCGACTTCAGAATAAATTTCTCTGGAGAAAAAGATGAAGACAGAAAGACAGGTCAAGAGGGAAGGAGAGAGGAAGAAAATTCAGAAAGCACGATAACCTGCAAAGTCTTAGCGAAATGCCTGAAGCCCTTGAACCACAGAGGTCCCCACAGTGACTCAACCTGACCCTTAAAGGATCCCGCAGTGGTCATAACGATGCACAGGAGACTTTTGTTCAGAGTTTGGGGTCTCCGCCATCACTATAATTAGGCTGCATACAAATGATACATCTGTGACCACAGGCTCAGACATGACCAAACGGTTGTATATACATTAAACACTCTATACAGCGTCTTAGTGTATTTGAGTCCCCACGTTTATAAAGTCAGATGTCTCCAGATTGGCAGTGAAGCAAACATGAGCTGACCACCACAGTGCTATTCGACCACAAACACTGTGGCTACACCTTGCGCTATTCTTTTATACAGTCTATGGGCTCCACAGAGGACAAATGTAGTACTGCACCAACATGGTCACAAATGTATATTTGCATCAGGCATCAGATTTCCCTGTCACAGTCCAAGAAGCGTTTCTACACTATTTTTTTTAAATCTCAGTAATAATCTTTATGACTACATTTAATGATGGTGGAGTGTCCTTTATATATGAAAAGCTGTTGCACAGGCAGAAAAAAAAACACCACCCAAAAAGGTTCATTTCTAGAAGTCTGTTAAACAGCAACAACATCGAAATGATGAAATAAGAAAGGTAATTTCTTCAATGATGAATATTTATTTCACCAGTTATCCATTTATCATGTGAATCCTCCAAACTGGCCTTCCATATGAATCAGCATCTCTGTGAAATGATTTCAGTAAATACTGAACACGACAACCTTCATGAAGGTTTCATTGCAGGGCTGCTGTATTAACCTGAATTAGCTTCAGCTAGGAGAACCTGATAAACTGAAAGCTATGTGTATATATGTTTCGCTATACTATTCTCCATTAATTACCTTTTGGCTAAAAGTCTTTGTTAAAGGTACAGGGATATTTTTATTAGATATTAGATATTGTTATAGAGTTGATTGTCAATCAACACAATAAGTCTCACTTAATGACCTTGTAATTATGATGGAGTTTTTACAAAAAAAAAAACGTGTTTTTATTGTGTTCTTATGTTGGAGCAGTGAAAGCTTCAGTGAAAGATGATTTGCTTTGGATAAGACGAGATAATGTCGCCTCTGTTATTCTATCAAACGCAATAATCCAGAGTGAGAGCCAAAGATCACAACCCTTAGTGAAAAAGTTTGGTCAAGTGATACAGGGTGCATAGACAGAGAGCAACAGAGAGATAGAAAGAGAGACATCTACTGCATTAACGCCAGGGCTGGTCCATTATAGAGCACCTTTAGAGTGGATATGACTGCAGGGCTTTAAATGATTTATGTAGTGGTGCAACACCAAATTACATCCCATTACTTCTCATTGTGGCAATAAGCTGTTCTGTCATTCTCCTGTATTTGTTAGTGCAGCACATAAATATTACAGATGAGACACTGGGTAGCAATTTGGGATCGAGCTAATGACTTTTCATCTGCTCATGTGTGAGTAAACTGCAAACAGGGAATGGAAGGGGGAGACTGAAAGTGGACATAGAAGAGATTCTTTATGTATTTACACTGGTACATGTACTCAAGGATTAAACTCCGTTTACAAACAGACTCCTTTTGGCCATGAGTCCCAAAAAAGGGCTCATGAACTCTCTTGATTCTAGATGTAAAATTGTAACTCATCGGAGGTGTAAGTTTAAATCACTCTTTGACGCATTGCCAGTGAAAATGTTAGTTATTTCTTCATAAATTTCTTTATTTCTGTTTTCAAAGTAGTTTCAGGCAATTCAGGACGACATCTCCATAATTTAAGCGACTTAAAGATGAAAAAATGAAGCAGCAGAGAGCGTAATATGCAGATATTTAGTATGTAACACTTTCATTTTTTAATTAGTCATTACCTGCCAGCATAACATATACCATATTCAAATAACTGGTATATTCAAAGTAAGGGGGAAAAGAGCCATCACAGACCATTGTCAGAATCACTCTGAAATAAGAAAACATTTCAAAACGTGCTAGTCGTTTCTATCCGCCTGCTATAAGATCATGCTTTGACGGCCCCAAGATATTAAAACACCTTCTCTACGCCATCCACAGAATACAATGCTGAATTCTTGATAAAGTATTAACCTGACACTCCAGCATTGGAAGCCAAACAAAGTGTGTTTCACAACTCATTAGATATTTTGTATTCTGATAACCACCCCACTGCTACCCCACACCTCACATTGTCTCATTAGCAAGCCAAGGTGACACCTTGGCCTCTGTGCTGGGCGTCCAACATATAAGCCATCTGGCCACGCGTCATCTTGTCCATGTGCCTTCCCAAGCATGCACACACGCACAAACTGTTTTGTTAAATGTGCACACAAACAAACAACAAGTTGACTTTCCACACATCAGTCCTGTAGCCGTCTATTCACTTCAAAAGACTTAATTGTGCCAACAGGCCCAATAAAGACCAGGGAATAGTGGTAGTCCATATGTATCTATGGGGATATTAGATCTGGGCCTAGGGCCAGAGCTTTAACATATACCCTGCTCTAGTCCTACATACCTAATTTAACATCACAGCATAATTAAAGGGACTTGGCAGCCCCCTAACAGTCGATTTCAGATTTCATAGTCCCCTGGGCTACAATAGAGCTCCCTGAAGGGGGCCGCTGCTGGATGAATCAGAAAGCTCTCGACCTCAGTATGAGTTTACCTGCTATTTCACACTAGTATGTTCTCTGCAAACACTGCTTACAGAAGACACAGGCACACAAAAGAACTGCGTGTGAAACGTAACCAGTGGATTTTCTTCTCCGTGAATGCACCGCTGCACTTCAGGGTCCATGTCTCCTGCAGCTCCCTCACGCCCTGTTCGTCTTCGGGAAATATGCAGACTGTCGCAGCAATCCTCTCTCTGGTCCAGTCACCTTGTCATGGTGAGACCACTGGTGGTTGTTTCAGCGCTGTGTTTTCAATCTGAGCTTATGCAAAACTTGCTTCTACATGAACCCCACGAATCTCAAATGCTAAATCATTAGCATGCACAGTAGCCAGCACAATGATTACCAGCTAAAGGAGAATGTTCAACTAAATATCAGCATGTCCCCAGAATATCTCGATCAAAAGCCCGTCAATCTGTGTAATTCTGTGGAACTCATTTGCCTTTTGTGTCGTATTACTATCACATGAGTGAGAGACCGCTTTCTATTTGTGTTACTCTTTTGAATCAACATCATTCAAGTACTGACTTAATTTCCGTTGATGTTTTCTCAGGCGCATTATCAAGTTCCCCTTTTTTTTTACAAATGTAATATTTACTGGAATTAGTAATAATTAATTTCCTAATCTGTCTTCCCATTCGATCTCTTTTTAATTCACTGTGTACCTTTTTTTTTTACCATAACTCAATTAGACTGCACCATACTATTCACTACTCAAGTACAACCATCAAAACCACAAGGTGATACCAGAGAAATTAAAATGATCGGAGGGGTGATTCACATACTATCTACTATATGATCATAAAATGATATTTTTTATCTCCGTGAGCTTATTGGGTCATGTCTTTAGACCTATAGATACAGAGATATCTGGAACAATGCATTTTTAAACAATGGATGACACCATTGTGGCTTCTCCATGACGTCACCGCTAATGACGAGGAATCTTTTTGTAATATCTTGTACACAATTTTTTAATTACCTTGACCTTGATATTTGACTGAAATGCTGCAAAAAAACTACTAATATTTCCACAAAGATTGGTGAATATCTGTCCATGCGATGTTGACTTATTATTCTTACACACAGACATAACACACACAAACACAGACATGGGCTATGCCGGCGCAAAGGGTAACAATGACATAATTCATCAACTAACCCTCAATCGTGTCCTCCTGCTGTTTGTGTGCAGAGGCTAACATCATTGCCAACAGTTAGCTTACGGATGCCTCTCCATCACTGAGGAAAACAGCCTCATGCATGGTTGTACTGTTTGGCCATTTTGGAAAGGATCCCCATAAATAATGACTAGGAATGAAATGGAAACAACGTGAAAAGCTGTTACTTTTCACCTCGCCTTGTCTATCTGTGTTGTTCACAATATGCTGTGTCTGAAATATGCATGAGGGAAAATGTGTCCCTGCCACAGCAGCAGCGACGGAGCGCTAAAGACATGAGGGGGGAGATTGATTTTTTTTTTTGTGAGATGAATCTTAGAAATGGGGCAATGTTATGACATTTGTATCCCCGACTTTTGTGCAGTTGCTGTTGCTGACATTTGTGAAAGTAATGTGTGTTGGCTGTGTGCCGACAGTTCAAATGTCCTTCATTTAATATTCAGGAAAGAAGAAAAGGAAATAAGCCTCATATTTATGTATTGTAATGCGAGGGTCATGAATATGTATGAACAGCTATCAATGCTTTCACCTTGAGCAGAATTGCACACAGGCATGAATGCACGCATGCATTTTAGTGCACGTGTGTGCATGGGCGTGTGCGTGTATGCTGTGGTGTGTTACTATTTGGAAGAACAAAAGGTTTAAAATAAGGGTCTATTCAATCAGCCAAGGTCACACTCTCATCTCTCCTCTCTGACACAACAACAAACAGGCTGTTCAAGCACAGGAGCTTTATACTTGACAGTTAAATGAAGGAATTTAAGTGACTTGTTTAGATTGTATTTCTTTAAATATCCGGTGAGATTCTTAGCTCCCAGACAAAAATGTTATCAAGGAGTTTTGTAACCAAAGACCACGATCAGCTGCCACCACGATCAGGATCCACTATTTACTATTATGAGATGAAATTATAAGATATGATTAGATATTACATTCATGCCATTGGCATTGAGTAATAGATGGAAACTAAGCTGAAAAGATAGTTATAAGTGCAGAGAAAGGATCTTGTTCCTTTTTCCTCTTTTTGTACCAATGTTTGGTTCAGAATTAACTCTGAGTCCAAAAGGGCAGAGGTGAAAAAGTCCATCACCAGAACCAGTTAAACCTAGTTTGACAGGAGACAAACCTAATATTCTCCCCACACATTGGTACACAAATCCATGTATTTCATCTACACAGGAGTGCACGCACACACATGCACGCACACAAATGCGCTAACACACACACACATGCTAACACACACACTAACCTAAGAAGAAACGGAGCAGAGAAGTTAAGCTGTGAGTGGAGGTGACAGAGCCCCTCAAGGGAGACCCAAACACAAGAAGGGCCATGCCTATTCCTGCCTTCTATTTCCTCCCCTCTTTCTTGTGTTTATGTATGTGTGCAAGTTTGTGTGTGTATGCCGCATCCCGCAGGATCCTCCTTCAACAACTGAAAAACTGGGACAAAGCCTAAGGAGTTAAAAAGAGAAAAGACACAAGCAAGAAGAAAAGGACAGAGAGGGAAAGTGAGATGTGGTCAGGGTGAAGAGGTCATGATGGACGGAGAGACAGAGACAGGCATGAGGGAAAAGGCTAAACTGTGTGTGTGAGGGGGATGAAGGCAGATGTAAAGACAGAGAAGCGGGGAGAAGAAAGAGATAAGGGAGAGGGGGAACTGTGAAGGGACGTAGTGAAACTTTCTCTGAAGATGCCTGAATCTTGAGGAAAGGCAAATCTACAATGGAGCTTCTATTCTCAACCCCTCTGGAGAGGAGATGGCACACAGATAATTTCAGAATAAAGCAACATGTTGAAATATATCCGCAACTATTTGAGACATTAAATAGCGTTCACATGCGCTGGGAAATGGCCTAGTTTGGGTTTCAAAAGCCAAGCATTTAATTCAACAGAAAGTAAACATATAGGGAGTTGCAACCCACCACAGACAGATCTTCTCTGTTGTTTTTATGAGGTCTGACAGCATTCAAGGTGGATTCCAGGAAGCACACAAACAGCATGATGTAAAACTAACTTCCCAGAGCAGCGCCATAAGTGAATACTTCACAGTACACACAGCCTCTTCAATGTTTGGTCCTGAGTTTGATCAGGTCTTAATTATACTCAGACATCTTGACATGGCAGTTAAATAGAGTATTGGTTATTATCAGCTCTCCTCAAATGGAAAATCATAATGAATATGGAAGTATATATTTGAGGTAATAAGTCATAATTATATTGCAATTCAATAACATGTTAGTATAAAAATGATTTTCTTTCCATCACCTCGGCTGCAGGGTGTTCGCTGTTGCTCCAGGAGGTGTGAGTATGGGACTTTGAATTCTTTCTAACCGATGAGTCGTGTTCACAAACTGTTGCCTGTGTCAGGTTGAATTTAAAGCTTAGAGCAAAGAACGTTCTGCTCCAGTGCATTTCCATTGCCTTCCATTCACTCCCTCCTGCAAAGAATTAGGCTAGGACATTAACCGACTGTAAAAGGAACACTAGAAATTACTAAATGTGAGTTTTTTCATACAGATTCAACAAAGAAGAAGTGAACGTTAAAGGTGCTAATACATGTAGAAATACAGAGCTAGATCCCAACCACATCCTGACTGCAGCTCAGTATTAACCGTCTCATTTAACTCTCAGCAAGA